>NC_137093.1:19136398-19542268 GCF_951640355.1 Cnephaeus nilssonii | reverse complement strand
AGGATTCTGCAGAGGAGTTGTGTGCTGTTTTCTTTTCTCTCTCCTCCCTCCCTCCCTCCCTCCCTCCCTTAATTCATTATTTATTTCCAATTTTCACTTGCTTTCATCATACAAGTAAAATATGTTCACTGCAGAAAAATTCTTCCACAATGGAGCTATAACAGTCACTGCTCTCTCAGAGACGGGGTCGTCCGTGGCTCGCACCGCGACAGCTTCCTTTTGTATCCATCCGCCTTTCTGGGATCTCACCCAGGCTGATGGCCTTCAATAGCATTTGTATGCTGACGACTTCCAGATGTGTCAATCCTGCAGGAAAGCCTCCTGCCCCAAACCGCAGACCCCCATAACCAACTGTCTACTCAGAATCTCTCCTCGAATGGCTAAGAGACATCTCAACGTCAGCATGTTAAATGAAGAGTGGCTGCCGGGCTTCCCTAACCAAGGTTTCCCACTTATCTTACTGACAGTGCTCTCCTTCCAGATGCCAAGGCTGCAATCCTGTAGGTCAACCTGACCGCTGTCTTTCACCGATAACTGCCAGCCAATCCTTTAAGAAATCCTGGGGCCTTTTGCCTTTATTAACCACCACATCTGTCTTTCCACTTCGGTCTCTTCTACCATCATCCACTTTCTGGATTGTTGAAAAATAATCTTCCAAAAAGTCTCCTGTTTCCACTCTCCTCACCCTGGAGCCTCAGGCCAACAGAGAAGCCAGAGTGATCCTTCGAGAACCTGAGTCATTTCATGCCCCTCCTCTGCTCAGAAGTTGCCAATGGATATCCATTCACCTGTAGTGAAAGCAGAAGTCTGTACGGTGGCCTACAAGAACCTACCCCTAGGTAGGTACCTCTCTGCCCCTCCTCTTGCCTTACCTCCCTGTCCTTATCATCTCCCACATCCCTGCTTGCTTTTTAAAAAAATGTATATATATATTTGTATTGATTTCTGAGAGGAAGGGAGATGGAGAGAGAGACAAAAACATCAACGATGAGAGAGAATCATTGATTGGCTACCGCCTGGCATGCCGCACACTGGGGATCAAGCCTGTAATCCGGGCCTATGCCATGACGGGGAATTGAACCGTGACCTCCTGGTTCATAGGTCGATGCTCAACCACTGAGCCACGCTGGCTGGGCCCTGCTTGCTTTTCTGGAACACATCAGACAAGCTCCCATGTCAGGGACTTTGCAGCCCCTTTTCTCTCTATGGAATGCTTTTTCTCTTGCTACAGATGACCCCAAACCTTACTCCACTGGGACTTCCATGCATTTTTTCAAATGACACCTTCCAAGCGAAGCCACGTGTGATCATCCACCGTAAAACTGCAACCCCACCACCTCATCCTTTGTCAGTGCCCATTGCCAACCCCCGTATTCTTTTCTTCTAAGCACTTGCCACCTTCCTACATTAACTATAATTTTTTAAGTTATGCTTTTATTTCTTTTCTTTCCACAAGAACGTAAGCCCCGCAAGGGCAGGGCTTTTGTTGTTTGGCTCACTGATGTGTTCCCAAGGGGTTAGAACCGTTTTTGCTTTTTTTTTTTTTTTTTTAAATATATTTTTATTGATTTCAGAGAGGAAGGGAGAGGGAGAGAGAGATTGAAACCTCAATGATGACAGAGAATCATTGACTGGCTGCCTCCTGCACACCCCCTACTAAGGATGGAGCCCGCAACCGGGGCATGTGCCCTTGCCTGGAATCGAACCCGGGACCCTTCAGTCCATAGGTCAACGCTCTATCCACTGAGCCAAACCGGCTAGAGTAGAACCGGTTTTGTTGAATGAATGAATATGTGACTTCAGGATTGGCATCATAGTCGCTGTATGTCACATTTAGGTCATTTTCACTATTTTTTTGTTTTGTGGAACGCTGCAACACATAGCCTTTTATAAAAAGCTTTTATTAGTTATAGTCTAACCGCCCTAGGATTTAATCCCATAAATATGAAAACCAGGTAAAATGGAGTAGGTATTTTAAACCTTTGTTGCACGCAGCCAAACTGCTTTTCAGCTTGCTTTTCCAACAGTAGTGTTTAAGAATACCCGCTGCTAAGAGAGGGAGTTAACATTTTTCTAACCTTTGCCAATCTGTGAGGCAAAACCAGGCACATTTCAATCTTGCATTAATTTAAATTCCTTTGATGAAAAGTGATGTGAAGGTTTTGTTATGTTTCTTGATTATTAACATATTTTAACTAGTTCTTTAGATCCTTTGCTGGTGTTACTATTGAAATATTTGTTTTCTTACTGGTTTTTGAAGTTCGTTATGTGCTAAAGATATTAACAGTCTGCTGTCCTGTTAAAATTATTCGCCCAGATGATTGTACGTTTGACATGCAGAAGGACTTAATTTTCATGCTGCCAAATTCATCAGCCTTTCTTTCCTCCTGTCCTTGCTTTTGGACACAGACAGCCCTTCTCCATCTGGAATCCCCATGTAGATTTACTTTGCGTTTTCCTGGTTTCGTATTTTAATTTCTGCTCTGTAATCTAACGATAACTTTGGAGTTGGCTCTACATAGATTTTTACACTATTATAAAAACTGCAACACTTATTGAATACCCCTTTCTTTCCTAACCGATTTCTGAAATTGTCATATTCAGGGCCCAAATCCTTATATTTCATAAGACCATTTCTGGGCAATTCATTCTGTTACATACATCAATCTATTGATTGTGATGCCAGAAACCCACAGTTTGTGTGCGGTTTGGTTAAATGACTTAAAATATGTAGGGCTGAGCCTCCCATCCTCCCAATTGGTTTCTCTCTTGGTCTCTTTTTGACTTTTTTTTTGGGGGGGGAGGGTATGGCCAAAAGTGAACATTATTCTCCCCTGACAGATATTACACACACACACAACTTCTCCTTTTTTGTTTGTTTGCTGTGGTTGCTGTTAGTCACTGTCTCAGCTGATTTCCCATCTCTCCAGGCGCGGTAGCAGTCTCCCCCAGCCCCACCACTTGCTCACTGCATGATCCTGGACAAGATACTCGATCTCCTTCAATCTGTACGTTCATCTGTAAAATGGAGTGATCACAGCAACTACCGCTAAGGTGGTTTTAGAGATTAAACAGGAGAATTATGTCCAATGCCCTTGGTTGTGGAACTAAGTGAGCAATTACTAAACGCTCACTCTCAAAACTCAGCACATCCTCATCCTTAGCATCTTTGCTCTTGAAGGGGAAGGAGCGAAGGTCATGGAGAAGCAGAGTCTGATAAATCGGGGATTTGAAAAGTGGACTGACTCTTGGTGAAAGAGAGATCAGAGAGCTGATGTAGGGATTGCCTTCAGGTAATCAAATCCTCTGATATCAGAGTGGGGCGGAAAGGGAAAGACACCAAGGCTGAAGAGGAGGGTTTGGGGGCTATTTCCAAGCATCCAAGGGGAGGCTGAGGGGGTCCTGTGGGAAAAACAGCAGGTCTTCCCCACCAGGGTGGGGTGCCTGGAGTGTGCCCCCTGAGGTCCCCCCCCACCCCGATCCCAAGCTCAGAAGGGCCATGAATTTGGTTCATGCTCTACTATTGCCATCCTGAAAGGCTTAGCGATTTGTGAACAAGCGTCCCACATCTGCATTTTGCACTGGGCACCCCCCCACCCCCCATGAGGTCGCTGGCCTATCCCACCACTTCCATCCTGTGCCTGGTCCTCAATCCGAAGGGGCGAGGCCAGCCCTGTGCTTATTCAGGCCCTTTTCCCCAGGCCCCACTGACTCAGCATGGAATTAGGAAGTGAAAGGGCTCTCAGCAGGGCACTTGCTGTCCAGTGGAAAGAAGAACCGGAGAATGTACTTTTTCTGGAATGTGAGTACTGAACATTGGTGCACAGTTGGAATATAGGTCGTGATTTACAAACCAACTGGACACTTGGATCTTTAAAAAAAGGATAAAAAGTGAGAAAGAAGGGGCCATCAGAGAGAAGTGTGGTCCTTGCCTGTGATGGTGATCCTGTAGCTCATGGCAAAGCTGGTGCATGTGCTGAGTTGCTGCCTCTTTCCCTCCAAGGTGCCAGGTGCCACTTGGGGACCTGACTACTTCCCTCTTAGACGTGGGTGACGCTGTGTAACAGCAGTGACTGGGGAGAGGCGGAACCACACGCATTGAGGGTCTGTTCTCTGGCCGGCATTGTGCTAGGGGCTTTACCAAGAGCTTCCAGGTATTGCTCACAATGGCCCTGTGGGCGGGTGGTATTATCTCCATTGTACAGGTAAAGTCACACGCAGAGTAAGTGGCTACAGAATGGGATGTATTCCCGGGTCTGTCTGTCACCGGCTGTCTTGTTCTTTTTCGTGTAACACAATGTCCGCTAACTGGAAAGGGAGGCGGATAAAATATCTCATTACTATATTCCCAGGCAGTTCTCAGACTCAAGGCTGTGCTAAGTGCATTCCATGTTTTAACTCCCTCAATTCTCTCAATGAGACCGGGGCTCAGGGAGTTGAACTTTCATAAGGACCCGCAGCCGTTAAGTGGCAGAACCAGGATTCAATCCCACACAGTCTGTCACCACAGACAGACCCTTTTGTCGCTCTACGATGCTGCCTCCCCTAAGAGAAACGGGAACAGGGTAGAGAAACCTCCGGATTAAATACATATGGGAAAAGGTCAAGGGTGATTTCTGTTTCATGGCTGAGCACCAGGTGGGAAGACGGAGTCATTTAATGAAATGGGAAAACGGAAGGGTGAGGCGCGGGTTTTAGGGGAGTGATTGTGGAGTCACTTTCAGACATGCTGAGTCTGGGGTGCTTGGAAGACATCCCGGAGGATGCTATCCAACAATAGCACCTTCATTACAGGGTCCCTGTGAAGATGAGATGAGTTAATATGCAGGCAAATTGCCTGGCACGGAGCAAGCGCTGCATAAGTGTTTGCTATTCTTATGGCCCAGTAAACAACTGGGTCATAGTGGAGCTAAGATTAGTATGACCCAGTAAGCAACGAGGCCAAATGGAGCTGAGAAGAGGGATCTTTTTTTTTTTTTTTTTTGAGAAGAGGGATCTTAATTGGCTAGAGATAGAAGATGAAGAGCTCTGAACTTACCAAGATGATACCAGAAGTAATGGGAGAAAAGAAGATCTCGTAAGATACGCAAATGGTCTTTGACATATTGGATCAAGGCTGGTCCTTAGAAAGTTCCGGAAGCTTTAACAAAGAGGAAACACTTCTTTACGTTTGCAATGAAGAATTGGGTCTCTGAACCAGAAAGGACAATTCCTTGAATGGTAACCAATATCATCAGAAATAACCAATAAAATATTCATGAACCCAACTCCTGGAAAACAGGGACCCCAGTTATCCAAACTTCTCTGTTTAGTGCCTGAACACAATGCTCACCAGAGTCTGTGCCCAGCATCATCATACGCTAAGAAATTCCAAGCTTCTCACCCAAATGTGGTACCCAAGCCGCTAAATGATCAAGAGTCCTGGTCTTCAAGAGCCATGGTCTTGTTCAAGACACTGAAAACACACACACACACACACACACACACACACACACACACACACACACACACCACATACATATGCCCAATGTCTTCTGATTGCTGCTTTGGCTAGTGACTATGGTGGACTTCTCCTGATCCCAGAGCTCAATATGGACGTCCTGCAGAAAGCTGTTGGTGCTATTTCTCTGGGTTTGAGGTCCCCCCACCCCATAGTCCTCTACTCTTGCTCTCACACAGCACTCATCCACTGAATTGGTCTTCCTTCTTAGACCACACAGATCAGTTAATTTACTCATCACCTCAGGACCTAGCATAGTGCCTGACCACCACAGGTGCTCAAAGACTCTCATGTAACAAAAAATCATTGGAACGTGCATTTTTAATTCCAGCATCTTTTGTACAGTCCATGCCCACTTCTGCTTCCAGATTAGACTCAGAGACTCTGTGAGGACTCAGTGTTCTGTGTTCCTCCTTGTCCAATATTGGAGTTCTGTTTGATTCAGTCAACTTTGTTGAGGTATAATTTACAAACATTAAAAGGCACACAGTCCATGAATTTTTGTATACACTTGTATAACCACCATCGGGAACAAGGTATGGATCATGTTCATCACCCCCCAAAGGTTCCCTTGTGTGTTTCCCCAGTTAATCTTCCACCCATGGTCCCAAGCTCCATGCTTCAGGCCAGAAGCTTTGATGCATAGCATAGGTGGGGATGAGTCCATTCAGGTTTATAAAGGCAATGAACGAGTGCTGATCAGAAGACCACTGTCATGTAGGAGGTGAAATATGTGATTTGGTGGCAAAGAAAATAAAAGAAAAAAATGATGTCTGAGTTGGAAAGCATGTTGGCAAAGTCAGGAAGGCAGCACGTTGAACTTGGGTAGTTTGTTTGGAGCAGAGGTTTTGAGTCAAGAGGAAGCAATCAATGCAATTGATGAGACAGGAATTAATGGAGGTAGGAATGCAAATATCCACATAAGTAGGGAACACTGGAGATGTTGCATGGCCCTTCTGGCATCCCATCCCTGCCCAGGGAGGGGTGAGGATACCCTCAGGCTCTGCACTTTACTGAACTCAGTGGGCCACTATATACAGCAACATAGGGAGCTGAGAGCTTCCTCCTAAGACAGGAAGCCACTCAGCCATTCCAGCTGCTTCTTTGCCTTCTTTGACTCAGAGAGAAGCTGCTGTGTCAGACCCCTTCCTACTCTCTCCTGCCTGGTTAGACCCTTCAGGTCCCAAGGATTGCTGGTCCCCCATCCTTCCCTTTCTGACTGGTCCTATCTTTTGTTCCAGGCCAGTCATTTTCCCAAATGATGAGAGAGAATCCTTCAGGACTAAGAGGTGGTGGAAGGAGCCTGCATTCCCCTGTTTCTGTTCCTTTTAAACCATAATTCTCTGTAAAACGAGCAATACAATTTCAAAGTATAATCCAGATGCTGTTTAGAGGAGTTCATTAGATACAATTTTTTCAAACAAGTCATATCAAGGGAGGCAGTCCACAGGAACTTTAATACTTCTCATCGAGAGATTGTTCCATTTGTGTTTATAAATATATCTGGATTTATAGGAAATGCCTCCCTTGGAAGAAAAAATAGAACATCCACTTCTCATAAAAAATGTTGTGATCCATTGGTAAACCCCCTTTTGATATCTTCCCAGTATAAGGCAGGTTAGAAAGATCAGCTGAAATGTAGAGATCAGAAAACACAACCAAGTAACTTTACATTAGGATGCCATCATCATTCTCTCAGTTTTCCTCAGCAAATCAAATTTTGACCACAGTGTAAGAAGTAACTAGAATGTCATTGAAGAAATACCCTTAATACAGACACATGGCACTGTGCTGAGAGTAAGAACACAGGGGTGCTTGTCCTGACTCTGATGTGACCTCGCTATGTGAACCTTGGAAAACCAGTGCTTTGATGAATTGATTCTTCTTTCTTGCCTATAAAATGATTACCTAAATATATAGGACTTGTTATTTTTTATTTTTTTTCCAATGGGGAGTGCTTGTTCTTTAAAAGAAATTGTAATGGTATCATCTGTAAAATGGGGATAATTACAGCATCTGCCTCCTGGTGTTGTTAGGCGGGTTGAATGAGCTACTTCAGGGAAAGCAATTAGAGCAGGGCTTGCACATAGTACAAGGGCTCAATAAATGTTAGCCGTGGTGATGCTGCTGCTAATGATGATGATGATTGCAAGAAAATAAGGGCTTTCTCTAAGGACCAGCAACAAAGAGGGAACTTAAAAATAGAACAGCAAGAGCAGTGGCTGTGCTCCCGCTGCCCGGGGCTGCGGGAGGGAGAGTGGAACTTCTGGTGGAGGTAAGAGGCCAAGTCTTACCAGGAACTTGGGGATGGAGACTGGGACCTGGATGACATCTACACATAAAGTTGGAGCCCTCAAAGGCCTCCGAGTGTTGGATTAAAACGAATTTCCATAATTAGCATGAGGCCAGCAAGTGGGTTGGGTGTTTGATTTCTGCTCCCTGTGCTGACTCCCTCCTGGGGCTCCGGGCAGAGGCAGACACGGAACTGCTCTCAGAGAAACGTGCTCTCACCCCAGGTCACACAGGAGTTCCAGTTCCCACGTGTTCCTGCTAAAGATGTGCTCATAATCCGAAATTACCAAACACGTGAGCAAACGACCACATTCTCTTAGGTCCCTATAAACTGTAAGTCATCACAGAGCTAAATAGAGACTATGGAATAATTCATCTTAAAATACTTTAAAAAGCAAGTCTCAGACACATGATATTGCAAGATGCAAAAAAAATGGGGAGGCTTAAAATAGAAAACCTTTTGAAATAAGTAAAGGAAGTTATGGCAATTTTTAAATCTCAGTGAATGGTTAGACATTATTAGAGAACTACCAAATGAGAAATAAAACTTGGGAAGTCACCCAGAGAAATAAAAATGAAACATATAAAATAGCAATTAAGAGTGAGAAGACCCAACACATGCCTAATAGGAGCTTCAGAAAGAGGGAGCTGAGAAATAATATTTGAAGAGATAATAGAAGGTGAAGAATTCTCTAAAATTACTAAAGGACCTAAGCACTGAAAATAATCAGCCAACATAGAAACCATTCAACAGTGATGTGCTCTTGAGGAAGCCATGGTGGTGGGCTCAGCACACCTCTCAGAACTGCCACCATTACACCCAGCCAGAGTGGCTCAGTAGTTGAATGTCGACCTATGAACCAGGAGGTCACGGTTCGATTCCCAGTCAGGGCACATGCCCGGGTTGCGGGATCAATCCTCCATCCCCAGTGTGGGGTGTGCAGGAGGTAGCCAATCAATGATTCTCTCTCATCATTAATGTTTCTCTCTCTCTTTCCCTTTCCCTTCCTCTCTGAAATCAATAAAAATATACTAGAAAAAAAAAAACCGCCACCATGCAAGCAGTGACAGCAGTGGCCTCCAGCAGAGTCTGAGAGACTCTGAGAGGTACAGTATGAGTGGCTCTGGACTGATCTATCTCCCTACTCAAATCCATGCCAAAATTGCAATGCATGGGATCTTCCTTTGATCACTGCATTTCGCTGCATTTCCTGGGTATCCTCCTCCTGAAATTAACCTGGAGAAATATTGGAGGACAGAATGACAAGTGAGTGATCCACTGTGCCCCAGCGTCCTCTCTGAAAGGCGCCCTCCCCTCCCTGCTGTGGGGAGTCTTGTCTCTGAAGCTTCTCTCTGCTCAATCCAAGACTGTTCCCCCAACGTGCCTCCTCAGGTTCCTGTCTTCAGTGCCGGGGGCAAGGTGACATTCCCTGAGATGTATGATGATTGTTTTCGATAACCTGAGGAATGTCGGTCCTCTAAAAGCCTCGGCACTCTGCTCATTTTCTAAGTTAACTCTGACTTAGCACAGATTTATTGGTGAGGTGCGTGGTTTGGTGTGTGTGTGTGTGTGTGTGTGTGTGTGTGTGTGTGTGTGAAGTGTGTTTGAGACAACAAAGGTGAAGGAAGAGAAAAAAACCAATATTTATTTAGCTTTACTATGTGCCATCCCTTGAGCTAATTACTGTCATACATGCCAACTCTTTCCGTTCTCATAGCAATCAGAGGGGTAGAGTATTATCCTGCTCAGTTATCAACGAGGAGAATGAGAGCCAGAGAAGTGAGGTAACAGGGGGAGGGGCACTTAGCTACGACTCTAATTCTTTAGGGAAGAAAAGACAACAAAATGCTGACAAGAATCCAGAATTCCTATGTAAACAGAAGCACAAGACTGTGTTTGTGGGAGAAATGGAATGTTCTCTCTCTCTCTCTCTCTTCGCCTTTTTATTGACTGTAGTGGGGTGACATTGATTAACAAAATTATATAGGTCTCAGGTATACCATTTTATGACACATCATGTGCATGGAATGCTCTTTTCTTCAGAGCCTAGAAGTACCCGTGCTGGTGTAGCCAGGATCTCCCGGACCGCCTGACCCCAGCACACACCAGCTCCCACAGAGGACCGCTGTGCCTGCCGCATCACCAGCCGGATTTCCTGGGCTCACCTGGCACTCTCCGTCCTAGCGCCCCTCGATCCTCTCCTGGCTGGCCCTGTGCTGCCTGCTCATCCTTCTCCCAGCCCTCGCCGGGCAGCGAGCACCCAGCACAGTCCCAGCACCAGCTCTGCTGAGGAACCGTGCTCCCTCTAAGAAGAAGAGTCTTGTGGTCCCAAGAGGAAGTAGCGGCAGTCCCCACAGGGCAGGAGGCCGGCTCTCTCCAGGCCTGGGATCTCACAGGTACATTGTGTCAGCGATGCTTTGTGTTGGGGAGAATTTTGTTGGGTGGTAATTAGATATGTACTTCTCCAGGCCGCCAGGAGAGCCTTCCTCCTGAACACCCGTCCTGCCTCCCCTGAGGGGTCAAGGGGACTCAGCCTCCTCTATCTCAGGGCAAGGACAGCACAGCACAGGGGCAGGTGCACAGACCTGGGGGGGGGGGCGGTTACAGCTGTGCTGCCTTAAGACTTTCAACCTCTCTGGGCCTCAGTTTCCTAATGTGAGAATGGGGATAGTAACCCCACCCTTGGGGTTGCCCCAGGACTACGTGGGAAAGGTCCAGGTAGCAGCTCAGTGACAGTCGATGCTCAGACACTTCGGGTTCAGCCCCACCTGCCGCACACCCTCCCCCGGTTCTCAGGAGGGTGTCCGATGAGGCCTTTCAGAGACACGCCTTCGTGTCTCTGAAACATATCCTATTTCAGCGACAAAGAAGACTGAGAGGCTTGGTATGAAAAAGTAGGGGTCTGGGCTCCACCGTCAAACCTGACACCTCACTTCCTGGCAAATCACGGTCTCTTCTCTAAACGGCTGTGCTCATGTGAGCATGGACCTGCCAGGGTTGCCCAAGGATGCCGCGGGGCAATGCATGTGAACACGCATGCAGACGCGTGGCATCCTTCTTTCAGGAAGGCTCCGGGGCTGACCCGGTCCAGCCTTCAGCATCATCGCAGGGGGAACTGGTGGTGGACACACAATCCAATCCAATGAGCCCTGAAGGCCGGGTGTGTCCATGGCACCACGGATCCCCTGGCTTCTCACACAAATCAGTGGGATTACAGGGATTTTTTTTTTTAATCCAAATCCCTGTCCTGACCATGCGCCAGAACCTTTTACGGTGAAAACGCCCTGGACAACACAGTCTGCATTTCCCCCCAGCGGACAGCTCCCTGCTCCACACCTCCCAGTGTCTGGGCCTGGAGGAAGCTGCCTGCCTCTCAGCCCTTCCGCCACTGCCCTCTGGTGGCGGCAGCTGGCAACTGCACACTCTTTCAGTGCCTGCGGGCGCTCTGGCTCCCAGGCTCCGCCCTGAGAGTCCAGGGGGTGTCTTGTGAGCCTTATTCAGGCCCCGTCCTGTCGTCCCGTCTGATCTGGAGCGATCTTCTAGGCAACTCTGACCAGATCCCTCCTATTGAAAGTCTTAACGTTTGTCACCACCCTCAGGAAAGCTCACGATTCTTGTCATGACATAAATACGCTCCTTCTGTGATTATCTCCTTTGTCCAAATGTCCAGTGTCTGACTAGGGATTCTATCCCTCAGGGGTCCCTGCGGGTCTCCGAGAGGACCCTGCTCGCGTGCAATATTGGAACTCTTTCCCACTTTCTCCCTCAATGCCCGTTCCTGCCCCCAACTCAGCTGCCTAACCCATCCAAAGCCCTGCACGGATGTCACCTCCTCAATTAGGACCTTCTCCGGCAGCCCCAATCCCATTCATTCCAAGTCAGCTGCGCACCTAACCCCATGTTCTCAGCTCTGACATCTCCCCACGGGGACTCGGTGCTCCCGGACCCCGGAGCCACATCACTGGCTCGCCACATAAAATGCCCCATAGCCGCTCCGGCGCAGAATCCAGTGCCTGGCACACAGGACTTGCTCAGTAAACGTGGAATGAGAAACCACAACTAGCGTGCGAACCGGGAGAATGGCAGACGCTGCCAGGGTGAAACCTAGTCACAATGACTTACATTCGCATGCGGATAGAACGGTAGCTGCGGAACATGGACTGCATTCGAGGCCCGTCCGGTGCTTTAGATTAATGTTCTCATCCAACAGGCACGGCGCGCTTCCCCTCGCCCTGTCTCATTTGATCCAGACAAACCCCCACCCCTGGAGGTGGGAGGCGCGCAGGCATCGGGTCTGTCTTGCAGACGGGGAAACCAAGGCTGGGGACAGGCTGGTGGCGAGCGTGCAAGGATGAGGCGAGAGCCAGGCCTTTAGACCAGTTTTTGCAACCTCGCTTGCAGGGACAACATGCGTGTGTCTAGAGCTACTCCTTATTAATACCCTGCCGCCTCCTCCTGACAGAGGCAGGTCCCCGGGGAGGAAGCAAACACAGAAATGTGCTTTGCCTGCAGACTCAGGCTGCGCAAGCAATCACAGCCTTCTCTCTCTCTCTCTCTCTCTCTCTCTCTCTCTCTCTCTCTCTCTCTCTCTCTCTCAATTATGGAGGGAATGACAATGAAGACAGGAGCGGGCAGAGAGACTCGGAGTGACTGCCGTTCATTGCAAAGATCCCGGAGGCTCAGTTCCTGCAGCCACCTACCCTGCTGGGAGCACGGGGCAAAGAGAGGTAGGGTTTGGTGGCTGACAAGGAGACAAAGGAAAAATGACACACCAAGTGAATGAGTGAAGGTGAAATGAGCGGCGCTCAGCAACAGATGGGGCTGCGGCCGGGTAATTTTCTCCTGTCACCTCCCCTCCGGTAACAGATAATCCCGCCGCCGTCGTCGGAGGGGGGCCCCCCGCGGAGGCAGGCGCAGAGCTCCCAGTCTCCTTCCTGTTGGGAAGCCGTGCCCCCCCCCCCCATCCTTTAACCTGTCTTGATGATAAAAATCGGAAGAGCCCCAAATTTTTGCAAGACTTATAGCGCCGATTTAACTCAGTCCCAGCCCGGGCTGCTATCTGTCAGCTGTCAGGGTGACAGGCAGATTTGTAAATGCTCTGGCTCAGGCAGGTTGAAGGTGACATTTTGCAGCTGGGGACTTTTTCCCTGTCCCTCACGGACACAGGCCATCTCAGAACTAAGACAGGACCCGGACTGAGCCCTTGACCCTCAGCTGGAGACTGTGGCTCAGGCCTCTGCCCACCTCTGCTGGACCCCACGCACTCCAAACACCCTCATCCCTGTCAGCCAGGTTCCATACCACGCCCCTCCAGGGCCCTCTCCTCCCAGGCCACGCCCCTCATAGCCCCTCCCCAGGCCATGCCCCTCCCACCCTCTCCCAGGCCACGCCCCTCCCCATCCATTCCTAGGGCTCCCAGGACTTTCCTTATGATTGGTCTTGGCTGATGGTCTCTCTGCTATTGTAAATACTTGTATAAATTAATTAACCATGATATAAAAACTGAGAATTACGACTGACTTCATGTAATGACCCGCCGTGCTATGTTTTGGCTGAAGCACCTAAAATTAGCCCTGGATGCTCAGTGACATTCATCCCTTTGATTTCTCCCCTGGAGTCATTAAACCTTAGTCAGGTGTCTGTTGGAAGCCCTCTTTGCTTAGGATTTTATTCTCAGTGTCTATAGCCCAGGAAGGTAGGACTGGCCTGGATGGAGGAGGGGAATCAGGGCAGCCCCTCCTGGCTCTTGCCCAAGGCGAGGAGTGGCCACTCAGCCCAATTACATAATGTGTGCTGAGCCAGGGCGTCCAGTGGGCCCCAGGTTGGGAGTGCAGGGGTCGCACCTGGGCCTGCCAGGCGTGGGAGAGCCTGCACACAGCCCCCTGTGGCGGGAGACAGCCTCGGGGCTCCCCTGCCTGTCTCCTCCCCCAACTCCTGGCATCCTGGGAGGCTCTGAGCTGCCCTGGACGTGTCTCAGCGTCCAAGCCCCTGGAGCCCTGACAGAAGATGTTTGTGGGGAAGCTCAGGACTTGGTTGGAAGGTCTGGAAGGAGGAGGATTCTCTGAGAGGTCAGGGGCTTCTAGGGGGACCTTGCTGAAGGCGGCATCCCCTGCCTTGACTTTTCCAAACAAGTCCGAGCCCCCGGGTGTCTTACTGGAATCTCTATGCCTAGTCTTTAGACCCGACCTGTAGAAGCACGTGCTTTCTCTGGATGCTTACCCCGCTGATTGTATCTCCAGGTTAATTTTAGTTCAAGCTGTTGATACAATAAAAGCCGAAGGAAGCAGGCGAACGGGGCTGTTTGGTCCCTATAGCCAAGCAGCCCCTTAGCCCTCTCGTTCACAAACAAACGTGTGTCAGAGTAATCCATTCATCTGTCGCTCAGAGTCTGCCGGTCAGCCTAGGCAGATGCTGGGCAGATGGGGATGGTGGGGTCCGGCCTCAAGGACCCCTGGAGGCAGGCTCACCACCAGCAACTCAGGGTCTGCCTCCATCACCTCCTCCCCCAGGTTTAACCGCATTCTCACCCGATTCCTGGGGCCAGGTTGATCGGCTCCCAGAGCAGAGATTCTGGCTGTAACATTTATTATTTTTGCTTTCTTCGTGGCTGATTTTTATTGGTGGGAGGGGACGGTCATTGCCACTCTATTAGGTGGTTCGTTAATTGGCTACACCTTTCAGATGCCGCATCGCTGGTGAGGGATGTGCTGCCGGAGCGTCTGGCCCCCGGGCTCCAGCCCTGGGTGCAGGGTGCACACTCAGCCTGCCCTGTGCTTTCCCCTGGGGGAGGCCTGCCTGCTCCTCAATCGCCCCGGGTCCTGGCAGCTTCGTGTATTTCTGATGGAATGTGTGAACGTGTGATCTGGACCAGGGTACACAGGGATGGCCCGACTGTGTTATAAGTTTTAGCTCTTCTTTAAAAAAAAAAAAAATGTGTTCATTGATTTTAAAGAGAAGGGAGAGGGAGAGAGAGGGAGATACATTGATGAGAGAGGAACATCCATTCGCTGCCTCCTACATGCCCCCCCCCCCCCGTGGGGGACTGAGCTCACAACTCGGGCATGTGCCCTAACCAGAAATCGAACCTGCGACCTCTTTATGCATGGGGTGATGCTCAAGCAACTTAGCCACAATGACCAAGGTCAGGATTCTTCTTATTTTTATTGATTTTAAAGAGGGAGCAAGAGAAAAAGAAACATGATGTGAGAGAAAAACATCAATTGCTTGCCTCCTGTACATGCCCTGACCTGGAATCAAACCTGACACCTTCCAGTGCATGGGGAGGACGCTCCAACCAGCTGAGCCACACCTGCCCGGGCAGTTTGATCTCTTTAACCCGGGACCCGGGCCTCTCCTTGCCAGCTCCGTGTGCTCCATCTGATCAGAGGGGCTCAGAGGCAGGTGTGCATGAGGGGAGACCTGTGGCCTCCAGTCCTGAGTGTGGAGCCTGATCCCCTCACTCTGCCCTTGGGCAACGTGAGTCCAGCCCACAGCCCACCACGTTAATATACTATCGAGTTTCCTCACGTGCAGGCCAGGGAGCCACCTGTGTCAGAGAAAACACACGTGTCCCCCGCCTGGGCAATGCTAGTGGCTCCTGCCTATGCAACAGCCCCGCCTAGTGGTCAGCCGCAACTGGCAACTTAGTTTCCTCATGGACAGAGTGGGGGTCAGGGTGGGACCCACTTAGAATAATTGTGAGAAAGGCACTAAGTGAGGGATGTAATAAAGTCATTAGCCCCCAGTGCCTAGTAGCTACTGTTAGTGCTGCTATTCGGTGTTATCTTTTGTGATATGAAGGAAAGCAAGAGTATAAAGTGCTGGTAAGATAATAATTTCCCTATTTGTCCCACCTCATCCTCCTGTCCCCTCCCTGCAGAGGTCTTGCTGGACCCGCCCTTCCCAGGAGGGTGTCCCAGGCCCGGCCACCCCCTCCTCCTGTCCTTCACCTGCCCCAGAGAGACTTTCAGGGGGAACGAAGTGAAAAGTAACATTTGGGGAAACAATTCCGCAAGAGAAACCCCCTAAGTCCGGCCTGGGACTGAGCTAGCCTTTGAGGTAAGGACCTGAGGTAAAGAAAAGAGTTACTGTCCTGCGCTGGGATTGCAAGGGACATACATTCACTCTCCACCTGCTCCTCCCCGTGGGCCCAGCCTCCCCCCAGCCATCCCGTCAGGAGGAGGAGGTTTCTTAGAGTTCAGGCCACACTGGGATTAAGGCAGGGCCAGGACAGCTCCCCTGCCACCCGTGTTCTTGCCACCTGTGTCCCAAGCTGTCCCTCCCCTCCCCACCCAGAGCCACAGCCTATGGCGGAGGTCACGGGAGAAAGGATTCCAATTTTCCCAGGAGCAAAGCCTGGCTCACTGCCCTCCTCTAGCGATCCTTCCTTCCTTGGCCACCAGGGGGCGCCCGGGGGTTTTAGTTACACATCCAGCCTTTGCTCTCACTGAAGGGTATAGACATGCAAAATTAAAACTAATTACATCAGACAAGAACTGAATAAATAAAATGTTGCCCGCAGTGCTCATGAATGGTCTAGAAATGCTAAGAAAACACTTCTAAGACGTATTGGGGTTCTCAAGCTTTGGAGATTGTGGGGAGACCATCTCAGAGGGTAATTGGACATCTGCCCATGGGTCTGTGAGACCCATGGTCATATTTTCTGGTCCCAAATGGTACTGCGGGGTCTGACAGCAGGACTGACGATGTGGCTGTCACACCGCGGGGAGTAGCTGGTATCTTAGGCAGAAGGGTCAAACTCCCCTCCCCCTTCCCCAGAAACAATACCAAGTTCAACTCAGACACGAACCTCGCAGGCCCTGCTACCAGCTTGGTCTTGCGGCTGCAGAGGTAAGGAGTCCAGTCGCTGCCCTGTGGTTAGAGGCCTTGGAGAGCAGCGGGCCCTGAAGGGGTACCCACACCCCACCCACCCCTGCATCCCAGAGAAGCCGGTGGAAGGGAGGGGCCAGAGACATCCTGCCTCTGGGATTTCGGAGCTCAACTCACTGCCTTTTCCCTAAAGAAGTGATGCATCCAACCACATTTTAATGGGATTCGAAAGCTTTAAAAATAGTCACTAATGCCCTAACCGGTTTGGCTCAGTGGATAGAGCGTCGGCCTGCGGACTCAAGGGTCCCAGGTTCGATTCCGGTCAAAGGCATGTACCTTGGTGGCGGGCACATCCCCAGTAGGGGGTGTGCAGGAGGCAGCTGATGGATGTTTCTCTCTCATCGATGTTTTCAACTCTCTCTTCCTCTCCCTTCCTCTCTGTAAAATATATTTAAAAAAATAGTCACTAACATCCCAGTTTCTGATTTAGTGATGTGAGCCACCCACCCAGCTTGAAACTCTACCTGTAGATTGGCTTTGCAAACCATCCTGTGCGCATGCTGCTAGGGGCAAGGAGAGAGCACAGGGCCAGCTGCTTCCTGCTGCAGCCAGCCCCCCGCCCTCCGCCCTCCGCCCCCCGCCCCCCGCCCCCCGCGGCACCACTGGGGGTCCTTGAGAAGAGCCCTTCAGAGCAGGGAGCCAGGCTCACGGGGAAGCCACAGCTCCGGAGCGCCCTCGCGTGGCCATCCTCCGGAGCTGCAGGCGCAGCAGCCCCCATACACCTGCGGGCTCGCCTGGCCACACGTGGGGGCAGCGCATGTAGCGCCCTCTGGTTTATTAGCCGGCTGTAATGTCAGTGTAATAACAGCCCCGGGGAGGCCATTACACTACTATTTCCATCCAGAGGAGGGCCATTCCATCAACTGCTCCAGAGGCCTGCTCGGTAAATGAGTTTTCTTTAAAAATACCTTCATTTGATTGCTTCGCTAGAACACATTTAGCATCGGGACCAGCACAAAGGACAGGACGCAGGAGGGGCGGAGGACACGTGGTGGTGGGGGTGAGGATGGGGGGGAGCAGGCAGGGGCTGGAACCGCGGGAGGGTCAGCGGCAGAGGCCAAGGGAGGGCAGTCAGTCCACAGTCTCCTGTCCCCAACTCAGGTGCCCTTCCTACCTCCACCCTTTGTCCTCTCTCCCTGGTCACACGAAGGTCCACTCGTTTGTTCCTTGAGAAGCATCCTGGGCTATTTCTGCCCCGCCCCCCGCAGTGCCTGGCACTGGCTTTGCTGGGGCTTGGGGGGCGTTAATGCACAATAGGTGGGTTGTGTCTGCCCAGCTCTGCAGGGACACTGAGGGCCTGGGAGACAGACAAGAGCTCTTTGGGGCTGAATGTCAACAAGGCCCCTCCCCCGGGACCAGCCTGCTGAGGTGGTTGGGGACAGAGGGCTCCGTGGACCCTGGAAGTTCAGGCCCCTGCAGGAGGCACGCTCTTGCCCTCCCTGGAGCCCTGACCCTTAAGGGTCACCGAGCGGCTGAGCAGGCCTGTGTCTCGCTGAGACCCCAGACCGGAGTGGAAGGGCAGACAGACAACGTCAGGGGCAGAAACACGGCACTCAAACAATTGGGGCGGAGGCAGATCCTTCCCACCCCGGGCTCCCCGCAGAACAGTGGTTCCCATTATTGGCCACTAACTGCCACATTTCCCGCGGACACGGGGTTAGAGAGATTGTTTCCTACTTGACACAGTGGAGGAGGTCATTCCTGAAGGAGAGGCGCATTGAGAGGGAGCCCCCATGCGCCTCAGCCTGCTGGCCAGCAGTGGGGAGTCTCCAGCTTGAACCCTCTTCCTCGCAGGTCCTCTGTGCTGGCTTTAGAGAGCGTGGCTCATGGCCTCTGGCTCCACTGTCCCCTCACCCAGGGCCCAGGGGCCCTTAGCTCCGCTGCTTGCTTCCCTCTTGCTTCCTTCTGGCCAGGCAGGTCAGTCCTGGGGCAAGGGGGGGAGGGGTAACTGCTTCTAATTAGCATTTCACACAGATGGAACATCCCCCAGCCCCCAAGTGATTCCCAGGAGGACAGGAATTATTTTCTACCTTTGAAAACATCAAAGGGAAGCAAAGGAATGAGTCCATTCCCACCTGAGCCTCTGGGCCGGCCTTGCTGTGGTGTCTGAGTGGCCCAGTCTTAAAAGTGGGTAGGGGGTGGAGGGGAGAGGAGCGGGTGTCTCAGAACCAGAGGATCCCTGAGCAAGTCCCCAGGCCTGGCCTCCTTGGAAACCATGGCAACCCAAGGGCTCCCTCCTGGGCCTCCCATTGGGCCCCTGGTCACTTGACACTTTGTGTTCCATCCTCCCAGTCTTTAGTGATAAAATCCTGGGGGCAGGGCCAAGTCTAGATGTCTTTGTCAACATCTCACCAGGCCCAGTGTGTCAGTACCAGCTTCATAGGGAGAGTCGAAGGTCAGAGGCCAAAGGTCAGCAATGAGGGTGGACAAAGCCTTGACACCCCTGCCCCCAAATGGAAAAGAAACAGAAAATGAAAGGGCTGTGGTCAGAGAGAGAGAAGAAAAAGGAGAGGCGTCTTTGTAGAAAGGTGATATGAAGAGACACTGGGTCGGTAAAATGTCTAAAATCCCCAAATCCTCCACCAGGACTGTCCTGAGCACATGTGGGTCCAGGAGGGGTGGGGAGGGGAGAGGGGAAGGACATTCTTTCGCACGGCTTCCTCTCTCCATGCCTTGCTCATTCAAGACTCAGAGGCCTTGCCCACAGCCCACAGCTGCCTCCCTGGCCTTGGAGTTGAGCAGGAATCTGGGGCCGCAGACTTCTGCGTGCCCCGTGCTGTGGGCACAGGGCCTGAGGACTGAGCTGTGACCTCCTGTGAGGTCAGGCAGCTCCCATTGACCTCCTGTGAGGTCAGGCAGCTCATAGGCCAACTGCATTGCCTGCTATTCCCAAGCTGAACGCCTGCTGTCAATTCCATAAACCTGGAGGGACTGTGGACCCTGTTGAAACCAGCGCGGGGCGACCGGTGAATGTCTGGGGCGTCCTCAGGAAAAGGTGGCCAGGGCCTCAGTCTTGGCACAATCCTGAGCACCTGAGTCCCCCACCCCCACCCCAAACCCGGTCTGCACCCCAGGCAGGGACGGGGGAGGACTCTTGTTACCTGGGCCCTGGAAGCCGAAAAGCTCAGGGACTCCTTAGAGAGATACACGCACATGCCTTCCCAAAGTCCGGGAATAAATGAAACCGAGCAAGCCAGCAGGTGAAAGGTAGAATCAAGGCTCATTAGCATACATCTGCATGCCAGTGAAGAAACAGGGTCCTGCTTACAGAGTGGTAGCTTACAGACACAATAGACTGCCACTTTAGGACCGGCTGCGGACAAGCTCCGGGTCACTGGCCACCAAGGATGTATTAGGAAGAGTGGAAAGAACCCAGGAGCCTTGCACACACATACACATGCACACACATGTATACACATACATAGCCACACATGTGTACACACACATGCACACAGGCACATACCCACACATGCACGCATGCTGCGGCGCTTCTTCAGGAGCTGTTGGGAGTTTGCTTCCTGATCCTGCTGGCTCCTGAGTGTGTCACACTCTCTGAAAGTCTGCGCCTCAGCAGAGAGGTCCCAGGAGTGTTCCCTTAGGAAGGACATCGGGGCTTCTCTGGACGAAGCACTTGACCCTCAGCACATCCTCAACAGCCACGGCCACTCCCAGCTCGAGAGCCTTCGGACCTGGGTGCCTCGCCCCAGCCCCTCTGCTGTCTCTCCCCACCCACAGTGATTCACAGACTTCCCGGCCTCAGCACGCGATTCCGCTTCGGGCTGCCTCGCTGCCGCATTAATAATAAATTATAATATATCGCATGGGTCTCGCACGTTGCTCTAGTTTACTAAGCACTTTTCCCTACAATATGCCACTTAATCCCCATTGCTGCCGGGAGAATTCCTCGCTGGTGAGATGGGGACGCTGAGGCTGAGCTGGGGTTGCAGGAGGCGAATGGACAGCAGAACCGGGTGGCAACCTTGGGCATCCCCATCCCCCCAGCCCCTGCCCGCTGTCCCAGGCTCAGTGGCGCCCGGGGTGGCCCGGGCTCAGGACTCGTGGCCACTGTGCCCGTTTCTCCGCTGGCACTACTGCGTGGGGGTGACGTGCGGACCGGCCGCCTGCGGGTGACCCAGCCACATGTGAGAAGCACCCACAGTGCCATCTGGTGGTGGCCTCCCAGGGTCCCTGCCAGGAAGACGGAGGCTGAGGAGCGGCAGACGCAGGCATGGCGGGACTGTGCCAGCTCAGGGCAGCCGGGCGAGCAGGCCAGGGGGTTTGCACAAGCAGGAGCTCCAGAGAACAGCCTGCGAAGTCTGCCGAGACGCGCCCTGCAGGGGGGACGGCAGAGAGGGGCTGCCGCTCAGAACACGCAGGCGGGCCCGGGCGAGGGCTGTTCGGGATGCTCTCCGGCTACTTGCCTGAGGCGAACATTTTCTCAGAAAATGCACCCTGCAGACTCCCTCCCTGAGCAAACACCCTCTCCAAGAGCAGCGTGGTGCTGGGGGCCGTCTTACAATTTCATTCTAGAAATCCCGATCATACGGGACCTGAAGGGCATCTGCTCAAATCTTCTGTCTTCTACTTGCCCTTCCCCTGGATGCTGGGCCCCTGCAAGTGCGCACACACACTCACACACACTCACACACACTCACACACACACACACACACACACAGAACCAAATACACAGAACACATACTCCCAGAAACACACACCCAGACCCCCCCCACACACAACCACACACACACACACACTCACACCCATGCAGAATCACACACTCACACACATACACACACACTCACACACATAAACACACACACATACACACACACACAGAACAGCATACACTCAGAACCACACATACTCAGAACCATATACACACACAGAACCACAGACACACAGGGAACCACACACAGAATCACACTCACTCAGAACCACCCACCCACACACACACACACACACTTCACCACACAAATGCATCCACAACCCCCTCCCCACATATCTCCAGTGCTAAAAATCTCCAAAGTTAAACACCCTGACGTCTTAGATCACCTCAGACCTTTCCTTCTCTTCCATATTGGGCTGGTTCCCCCCCAATCAGGCCTCTTGGTTTTGCTTTACACGATCAGACAGACACACCTCACTCCTTTCCTACAAAACAGCACTTGGATATAAGAAACCAGCTGTGCTCTTCGGCTCCTGCTTTTTCAGCTCTTCCTCCATATGTCCACCCACTTCAGAGCCCAGGCGGACCTCTGAGTCCTCTGATATTCTGCCCAAACGCGAGTTCCCCCGAAGAGAAAGCCCAGGGTTCAAGTCCAAGG
Organism: Cnephaeus nilssonii; assembly: GCF_951640355.1. Classification (NCBI taxonomy): domain Eukaryota; kingdom Metazoa; phylum Chordata; class Mammalia; order Chiroptera; family Vespertilionidae; genus Cnephaeus; species Cnephaeus nilssonii. The sequence continues at coordinate 19,520,261 of NC_137093.1, read as the reverse complement.
GTTTTATTTCAAAACGTGGCGGTCAGTCCTCCCAGAGAGGTGGTACAACCAGCCTGGGCACGTTTCTAAGGGTCACATCGGTACCCTTAGAAACGCTGCGCTCCGCCTGCCCAGCACCAAATACCGAAGCAATAGAAGACCCTCGCGGAGTGGAGTGCATACCTGGGCCCGATTCCTGCTCCTCCAGGGCCCAGCCACAGTCAGAGCTGGTCCCCTCCGCCCAGGCAGGGCCGTTCCCTTTTAGGGTGCCCAGACTACATTCACGCTGCGCCAAGTTTTGAGTCACTTTACACAAGAGGCCCCACGTGGAATTTCAACAGAGGCAGGAGTGTGTGCGAAGGGTTGCCATGAGACAGGCAAGGGCTTCGGAGCCAGAGCTGGGTGGGAATTTTTCTCCTGCAGGATCTAGTAGTGTGAGAACTTGAATAAGCCCCTCAGCCTCCCTGAGCCTCAGTGTCCTCATCTGTCAAAATGATATAATACTATCTCCCCTCTGTGGCCGTAACAAAACATAGGAGAAATAGCCTGGCTGGTATTGCTCAGTGGTTGAGCACCGACTGATGATTCCCAGTTCGATTCCCGGTCAGGGCACAAGCCTAGGTTGCAGGCTTGATCCCCAGTGGGGGGCGTGCAGGAGGCAGCCGATCCATGATTCTCTCTCATCATTGATGTTTCCCTCTCCACCTCTCCCTTCCACTCTGAAATCAATAAAAATATATATTACAAAAATAGGAGAAATAAATGCAAAACCACATGGCCCTCAGTAGGCACTCAACATGTCCTAATTATTTATTCATGTGACATCCATTCCAGAAAAGTTATGATACTGCATTTGGCTAAAGGTCTCCTCTGTTTTAGGCTCCGCAAGAAACAAGCTAATTATCATAACGGCATCAGTGACACGGCGTCATAGCCAGTAATAAGAATTTAAAAACGTGTTGGGAAAACAACCCTGCTCCATTGGGATGGAGCCAAGGCAGCCAGCCGACAACCCAGCCAACAGATGAGCTGCTCGGCTGCTTAATACACTTAATAAAACCGTGCCTCTCCCCGACATCGCTGTCTTGCTAAACAGAAACATCCCAAGGGCTTAAGCAGAAAAGATAAATGACTCTGGTGGTCTTCCCCCAGAACAGAAGCCTCGATGAGAAGGAGGGGTGTGGAAGTCCATCGGGGACCAGGAGGCAGGGCCATGGGTGAGGGCTGAAGTCCACTCCCATGAGTAAAACACTTGGGAAAACAGACTTTTGTTCCATAAGGAGGGATTAACGCTGAAAATGGTACATTTTTTTTTGACACGTCCGACAGACTGGGGTGCTTTCTTTGCCAGCCGTCAGTGGGCTGACTGAGGACTCAGATGAAAAGGAAAATGTAAGGCCAGCTAACTGGGAGCCCCAGGTTCTGATGCCCAGCTCTGAGCTCAGAGGTCCCTGCGGGTTCCCATTCGCAGCGAGCATGGGCTGAGGTGCCCGTGAGCTGTGTCCCAGGGGGAGGCCCCTGTCTCCCCAGCTTCAGAGGCGGCATCACAAGTCATCAGACAGGGAGGTCAGGCTTAGCCATGACAATGGCAGTCTTCTTGCAACGGCGAATGGCAACAATCGGGCTGGTCTATTACACCAGATGCATGGGGGCTAGTAGAGAAAGACTATAATAATAAGAGGAATGAGTTTAAATGCAAAGGGGACATTCCATTCAAAGAACTTCCCACCAGATGAAAAGCAAAGGCTGGCCAGGCCTTTGATGTTTCAGCATTCCTCGGGGCTGCGAGGCTTGACAGGGGATCTCCGCTGGAAGGAGCCAGAGCACTATCCATTTCCAGGGAGTCCTTTTGCAGGTGATTAAACTGGGACCCGCAAAGGCTATGGAGCTGCTGAGTCCCAAAACCCAAACCAAGCTTCGGGCTGAGTTTTACTCCCACTATATCTCCCTCTTCTCTTCTAGCATGCCCTGCAGCCCTAAGAGGGACGAGGTGTGCTGTGTAGGGAAGGGAGACTTCTATGAACTGCACTTTCTGATTTTAACGCGGCTGCAACAAGCCTGCGTCTCTGGAAACAGGGTATGGGATGTGGCACTTTTTCTAACGGCCACCAGAGGGCGCCAGTACCCCATGCTAGGACCCTCTTCCAGGCTACCTGATGGCCCATAGGGCCTGTGTGTGTGTTTATGTTGAATGAGGTCAGGAGTATCAAGGGTGTAAAATAACATATTTTCACTTGTTTTCTCCCTACATCTCAGACATAGCTTTTCTGAAGTCCATTATCTCCCTGAGATGATGTTCTCCCCGCCCCCTTCCTCTTTGGGTGGCTGGTCCACACATCCCAGTCGGCCACCAACAGACCTAGAGAGAGGGGTTGGGGCAGGCGAAAGCAACTTTTTTTCCCCTTGACTGGAGATGTCACAGCCCTGTTTCCCTGTCCTGGCCTTTTGCTGTAAAAGGCTGTCTGCAAACATGAGGCTTCTGTGCTCCAGTCCCGGGCGGGCGGGGGGCGGGGGGGGGGGGTGCGCAGGGAGGTGCAGGCGTGATGCACTTTATGGGAGGCAGACAATTGTGCCAGCGACATGCAGGTCTGTTCCTCCTGCCTCCTCCAAGAAGGCTTATCATGCAAGATCGACGGTGTCCGAAAGTCTAGTCTGCTCCCCAAATAGCCAATGTGTTAGAAAGAGAAAGAGGGGTTGGGGCAGCTGGGAGGAGCACAGGAGGTTGCATGGCAGCCCTGGCTATCTGCTGCCTCCTGGGGGGCAGGCTGGGCAGCAGCCACCAGTCAGCCTGGGCTCTGAGGCCGAGTGGGGGGCCAGCAGGTGTCTCTGTTTCTGCACCAACTGCTGCCGGCTACAGGCACCCTGTTCTGGAGACCCTAGACCTGGGCTTGCCCTTGAACAGGGCCTAGGCTCCTGCACCCAGCAATATGCAGGCTCCTAGGTCCTCGTTCTGAGCGAGCTCAGATGACACAGTTCCCTTGGCCATTTCTGATGCCATCTCTTGGATCAACTATTGTCTATTAGCACTCTGTTGCCTCCGGTGACCTGAAGATTTGCACCAGGCATCACCTTCTCACACCACTGACTCTGGGCCAGTGCCCACAGGGTCCAAGCCAGCTCTGCCAAGTCACAGGTATGCCCAGTCCATGGGGTTCCAGAGGAGGGCAAGGGTCCTGCTACGATCTGTCCCACAGGACCCCTAGTGAGCATTGATTCCACTGCATTTTCTGCAAAGCTCGGAGCTAAGGCCAGTGCAAGCCGGAGCTAGGAATGAAGCGCCTTAAATGCGCAGGTAATTTAGCCGGAAGGAGACGGGTGCTGCTGGCTCACCATAAATCATTTGTTCAGTGATCGGGTGGGGCTGGGTGAGGACAGAAGCCAGAGAGAGCCCCAGGGAGCAGAGAGGGTGCGTTTGCCTTGGGGAGGCATGCCTGGCTCTTCTTGACAGCCCTCGCGTGGCTGAGGGTAGAGCTCACCTGGAAAGGAAGACGCCCAGAGCCACCTAACACATGCCTGCGCTGAGCCTGCTCGGAAGGCATTCCTGGCCCTCTTGTGTAAGGACAGAGCAGGGAGGAAGACGTGACTCGATCTTATTCAGCAGCATCTAATGATCTGCCGCACCCCAAATGCTCAGGTGTCTAGCACCCCTAGGTCTCCTCCGGGAAGAGCCAACGGCAGAGTGGGGTGGGATGGGCAGGCAGAGAAGAGCAAGCCTCACCCCCGACAGCCCTGGGCCGAGGCAAGGAACCCTGTCTGATGCTGCGGACCCCTCCACGTCCTCCTGAACGGCAGCATGGCCTTCCTTCTCTAAGGCGGAACAGCATCCCATCGAATAACATTGTCTTTATCCCTTATCTGTCCGTGGACACCGAGTTCCTTTCCACATCCCGGCCATTGTGAACGGTGCCACGAACGTTGTGCTAAGTGAAGGAAGGCAGGCACAGAAAGACCGATGGCACACCATCTCACAGGTGGAATCTAAACTAGCAGAAGCCACGCAAGCAGAGAGGAGGAAGGGGAGGGGCAAGAGGGAGGTGGGTCACGGGTACCAAGTTTCGGTCATGCAGGATGACAAGTTCTGAGGACCTACTGTGCGGCAGCGGGACTGGTTAACTCTGCCGGACTGTACACTCGCCAAGCAGAGTTGCTGAGAGTTGAGTTTGTTTTCTCACCACCCACACGTTCACAGGCTCACACACGCTCACACACATGCACGCACACACATGTTCACACACACTTTAACTCTGGAAGGGATGGATCCCTTGCTTAGCTTGATTGTGGTGATCATTTCACAATGTATTCAGCTATCCAATCCCCACCTTAGACATACACAATTTTTCTTTGTCAATTACATCTCAGTAAAGATGTAAAAACCCAGCTCCCTGACCCTTGAAGCAACCAGAGGTGAGTGGGGTGGGGAGGGGAAGTGGACACGTGGTCCAGGTGTCCTTTCCAACCCCCTTGCTCTTGCCCGGGCCTGGGCTCTGTCGGGGGCCTCGTGCAGCCCCTCGTGGAGCCAGTTCCAGGCGCACAGCCGCGAATGAATGAGCTGAGGGAGGAGCGGCCCGGCCCAGCTGAGCAAGCTCCCCACGCACTCCCAGCGCGCAGAGTGACTAACAAAAGAAGCAAGAAAAGGTATTGGCAGCAGGTTTTTTTTTCTTTCTTTCTTTTTTGTCCATTTGGCCATTTGCTTAAAACCCAAGAGGCCAGTGTTTGCCCACAGGGAACGGGGCGGTGGCCGCGGGGGAGAGGCGTGCTTGTGCAGAACGGCCCATTATCTTAGAATGATGCAACCCAGTGTGATCGCTTAATAGGGAACACATTTTAATAGCCTACAAATGAGAAGTCAGAGGCAATTAAAATCCGTTCCCGATTAATTGTTTTCTTCTTCTTTCATTAGGAGGAGTTGCTGTCAGATACCAAAGCCATAAAAACAAAGGCAGAGTCAGCTTCTGCTTCCACCAGGCGCCACCTGGAAGGGGACTGGGAGTTTCAGCCTTTTCCCAGCAAACCCCTCTCCCTGCAGCCGAGGGGCCGGCCCCTCTGTGGGCGCCAGAGAGCTCGGATCCCAAGAGTTGGGGAACCGTAAGCTCTAAGCCGCGAAGTCACGGGCAACTTTATGACCAGAATGCCGCCGAGTGCTTTTTTATAGCTTTTAATTCTGGTTTATTCACTCTCCGGAGTAATGGCCTCAGCAGCCACATTTATACTGATTCAGCCTTCTCTGCTTTTGTTCCGAGGGACGTCCTCCTCCCTGTCCCGGCCGTCCCCTCTGGGCTGCTCCCGAAATTCCAGGGGACAGAACTCAGCCTGACCTGACAGAACCCGGGAGCCTGCATCCGGGATGCTCGGCCCTCGCTGCCCCTGCGTGACATGGGTAGGCGACGTACCTCCCCCCGTCCCAGCGCCCTCATCTGTGCAATGGAGCTGCCTTCAGTGACCCAGGGCCTGTGCCCGATCTGCAGCCCTCACACTACATTAAGTGCACATGTGTATCCTATATCTATATCCATATCCATGTCCATGTCCATATCTATATCCATATCTATATCTATATCCATACCTGTTTCTAGATCTATATCCATGTCTAGATCTATATCCATATCTATGTCTATGTCTATGTCCATGTTTATGTCCATGTCCATATCCATATCCAAATCTATATCCATGTCCATATCCATATCCATATCTATATCCATTCCATATCTATATCCATATCTATATCCATGTTCATGTCCATATCATATTCAAATCTATATCCATATCCATGTCTATATCCATATCCATGTCTATATCTATATCTATATCTATACCCATGTCTAGATCTACCTCCATGTCCATGTCTATGTCCATATTTATATCCATACCTATGTCTATGTCTACGTTTATGTCTATGTCTATACCTATACCATATCTGTATTTATACCCATATCTGTATCTATATCATCTATTCATCTATATCTATACCTATACCTACACTATATCTGTATCTATACCCATCTGTATCTGTATCATCTATTCATCTATATCTATACCTATACTATATCTGTATCTATATCCATATCTGTATCTATATCTATTCATCTATATCTATACTTATACCTATACTATATCTGTATCTATGCCCATATCTGTATCTATATCATCTATTCATCTATATCTATACCTATACCTATATCTATCTATCTATCTATCTATCTATCTATTTATCTATCATCTATCTATCACCTATCTATCTATCTATCTATCTATCTATCTATCTATCTATCTATTTATCAATCATCTATTCCTGGCTTCTACTGAATCTTTAGTGGCTTCCAGGTTATCTTTTGTGCTCAACCTGACTTAATCATTGTAGACAACTCTCTTGACCAGGTACCTCCACTATCACCAGCTTTTCCAAACAAACAGTGCCAGGGTTTAAACTTAGCTGAGTCCAGAGCTGACCCCTTACCTGCTATTTCCTCCATAGTTTTGATCTCAAACCCTCTTTTTAGGATGCTAGGGTTCCTGGCAAAAACTGTGACCTTCCCCCTCCTTTTCCAGTGGGAGAATGTTTCTGTTGAACTCCTGGGTCTTCATGACCTGGAGTCCATGGCTCTGAATGGCCAGCTGGAGAAGACAGCCGGGCTGCAAAGCACTGGGGGCTGGGGCAGAGTCCTCCCTCCTCCCTGGGACAGAGCCCGGGCTGCCTGGGAAACTGAGAATGGGCCCCATTGCCCCCACCACTGAGGATCCCCGGGGGGTGAGAGTTCTCACTGAGCCTTTACTTTATTATTTTTATTGTTGTTTGAAAAGCCTTGTAATAACTGGGATAGATTTCTTAGGAAGCCAAATAATGGGATGCATTTCCACGCCGGCTTTATAATTAATGTTTGCATCATTTATCTTTCGTGGAAAGATTATTCTGACTAACGAGGTTCTGGGCCACTAATTCATTACACTGCCTTGTCACTTCCTGCTCCTTCTTATTACCCAGGAATAGATCATTAGTCAGAGTTCAATGACAGGGAGAAATTGTGTTCATTAATTTAATTCCCTCGCTCACTTCTGGGCCCCACATTTGTCCAAAATTGGGGATTCGAAGGGGGAAAATTTAGTTGTCTTAAGCCTTTGCTTCTGCCTCATTATACCTTCTACACCCCTCCCACTCAACCAGAAAAAGGCCAGGACAGCTCACTCATGGCAGTGGCCACAGGCACTGCCCTTTCTCAACTCGAGGCTAGGAGCAGGGGGTGAGGAAACAGCCCAGGATTTAGGCATTTGTAATATATAATCAAGTTGCTTTTTCAACCTTGACTCACACCTGGTATTACTACCTGGGAACCGCTGCTGTAGAGCCTAAGACCATCGGAAAACACATATATTTACATTACGATTCATAACAGTAGCAAAATTACAGTTATGAAGTAGCAACGAAAATAATTTTATGGTTGGGGGTCACCACAACATGAGGAACTGTATTAAAGGGTCGTGACATTAGAAAGGTTGAGAACCACTGTTCTAAGGGAAAAGTGAAGGTGTTCATGGAGGAATTGTAAGTGGGACAAAGAGGTGGAAGGCAAGATGAACTAAGCTAACCCTCAACCCCACTCCATGCTAGTACTCTGGTCCTGAGGGCCAGGGTGATGGGAGGATGAGAGGGACCCCTCAGAACCCTGCACCCCAGCTGAAATCCTCTGCACAGCCCCTCATGGAGAATCAATGTGGCCCCAGATACGGTCACCAACAGGGGGGCTGTGCCTCTCAGGTATGTTGTAGCAGAGAAACTTGGAGGACCTCTGCTCTGGATCTTTACCCACCAGGACACTGATCGATAGCTTCGGTTCCAGAAATGTTGATGGCAGTAACCTTGGGAAAGGCATGCGCTCCTCCATGCTCAATGGATCGACTGAAATTCCGGTGTGCTCACCATCTGTGTGTGTCGCTCTGTGAGTCTGTCACCAGGAGTCTGGCCACGACTGATGGACTGATTCTGTCTGTGGACCCAGAGGCGAAGAACAGTGTCCTTGGTGAGCGCAAAATGGGTATGTCATCCAGGGCTTCTTGGCTTTCAGTCAGCCTCTGCCTGAAGTCAGAGCCTCTCTCCTCTCAGGCTGTCAGAATCGTGAGTTCACTGAGTGTGTTTCTTCATTCTGAGATCCACTCTGGGAGGGGCGTGCTGTAGGGTCCATGTCCAAATAGGCCAGGATATTGGCAGATCGGTTACCCTCACTTCAGTGTCTTGTGTGTTTGTGGTGCATTGTATGTTCATGGTCAATAATCTCATCCTCATTGATGTAAATCACTGTACATGAAGAATCCTTAGACTTGGGTTATTTATAACTAAGTTTCATTTAAGTAGAGGAATACCTGGAGATGGTAAGAGAGAAGGCAGGTCCAGGGAAGGGGAATGGACCTCATGAGTGATGACCCAATGCAGCCCTTCTCCCAGGCAGGAAGGCTGAGAGTAGATGAACATCAGTCTGGCGGGGTGGAAAGTTCATGGGCTTTCACTCAGATTTCAACCTACAGGTTGATGAATTCAACAAGCCAGGCAGAGTCCTGACAACAGACTTGCTGACTTCAATTACCAGGAGTGTAAAGGCCAGTTAAAGGAAGTTCCTTGGGTAAATATTTAGCACAATGCTTGGCACATACTAAAAATCACAATATTTTATTTGCAATTACTTTTTATTTCTATCACTACTAAGAGAAATAAAAGTAAGAGAATTCTATATTAAGCACAAAGAGTCTTACAATACTTGTGATTCCTTATCTCAATTAATTCTGAAAATTGCCAGAAGGTATCTATAGACCCACTGCACAGAGAAGAAAGTGGGGATCACAATGGTAACTTGCCAAAGGTCAAGCAAAATCTGGCAAAGAAGAGATGTGACTTGCAGGTCTCCTTTCCATGGCCCATGGGAGCCTTGGCATATTCCGGGCCCTCAGCCTGAGCCACGATGCTGGGACTGCATTCGTCTGTTAGAGCTGCCATGGCAAAGCATCACGGACTGACTGGTTTGAACAAAGTCACGTCCTCAGAGTTCTGGAGGTTGAGTCCAAGATCGAGGTGCCTGTGGAGTAGGTTTCATTCTGAACCCTCTCTTCTCCGCTTGTAGTTGTCCATGTTCCCCCTGTGTCCTCACATGGTCTTCTGTTTGTGTCTCATAAGGACACCAGTCAGATTGCCGGAGGAGGAGGGCCCACCCACATAACCCAGTTTTACTCTAATTACCCTTTAAAGGCTCCATCTCCAAATGCTTCCACATTCTAACCAACTGGGAGCTGGGGCTTCCACATACACATTCTGGAGGGGATGCAAGTCAGCGACCACATAGTTTGGATAAAGCACTGGATCCTTCCCTTGCCATGGGATCTGCGCTTGGCTTTTCATGTCAATGCAATCTCCCTGAATCCAAAACATTTTTCACCCTGCAGTACAAAAAAGACTTTTCTTCTGAATTGTAGGGCAAATGTCAGGATTAAGGTAACTCACTCCACAATTGAGGTATGGAGAGGATGGGTGAGACAAAGCAGGTTTCTCCAGGTGCTGGTCTTGAGATCCTCCTTAATTTCCCTGAGGGACATGGGGGGAGGGGGAAGGCCACTGGCAAACACAGCAACAGTCTGGAGAGTTCTTTTCCTAACTGCAAGGTGCATCCCTGCATGGTCTGCAGGAAGCAGTCATGTGGGTTCTGCCTTCAGGGCCACATCTATATATATAAAAGCCTAAGTGACCGTTAAGACCAGTCGACTGAACAACCGGTCGACCGGCTGCTATGATGACGCACTGACTACCAGGGGGCAGATGCTCAACGCAGGAGCTGCCCCCTGGTGGTCAGTATGCTCCCACGGCCAACCTCCTGCAGCCGGCCAACCTCCCATGGTCCCTCCCCAGGTGGGCCTGCCAGCACCAATTGGCCCTGATCGCCGGCCAGGCCACGGGCCCCCACCCATGTACGAATTAGTACACCAGGCCTCTAGTAGATGCATAAAAGGTCCTAAGTCAGCCACACCAACTCCAGGATCGTGTTGAGTGAACCTAGTTCCTTTGTCCATCCTCTGTCCCTCCAGTCTGCCATTAAAGGGTGGTAACCAAGGTAAAATGGAGCATTTTCAATATTGCTGGAAGAAGATGATGTTGGAATCCAAAAGAGTGATGTGAGTGAGCAATAATCACCTTCGCACTAACTACATTCTGTGCCCTGTGGCCTTTGGGGATAATGAACTACATCTCAAATCAACTCGCTGTGTGTTTTATTCTACTGAAATGACCACAGTCACACAGAGGAAGAGGAGGCACAGGAAGAAAAAGCTGTGGCCTGCGAATGCGTTTGGTACCTGGCACTTGGGGACAGACAGCTGGGGCGAGGGGGAGTTTAATTTCCTGGGGCCCACACGTTTCTGAGTGATTGGCAGGCTAATTTTGCTCTCCACTCGGCCTGGTATTGAGAGGAAGTGAAGACTCAGAAAGCTGCCAAGAACTGTTCCTTGCCTTTGGCAAAAAATTCTAGACCTCATCAGAAAAATCCAGAACTAGACTTAGAGATTCGGGGAGCCGGGGTGAAAGGGAGACTTTTGGGTAATGGTAATAAGTACGTTTTGTGAGAACATCTTTTCCTAGGCATCATTCTCTGATTTGGTCTCCTACTAAGCTTATGAAATAGTGTTATACTTCATATGCCTTTGTTGGGATGTAGGAGGCTCAGAGAATTAAATCAATTACCTACAGGCACACAGTGAATTGATGACAGAGGCAGACCTCAAACCCAAGTTGCTATAAGTCTGTGTCCAGCTCTTTTTCACCTCCCTGTTCTGGCTCCTCCCGACCCTGTCAAGAAGGTGCCTACAGTCAGGAGCTCAGCTGCTCTACACAGCTGAAGAAGGGCAAGCCCAGTGTGGCTACCCACTTTCCTTCCCTGTCCCCTCTGCTCCTCCGGGTAGTACAGGCAACACAGGTGGCATGCAAGCAGTTAAATCCATGAGTATCAGAATAAAAGAGTTGCAAACTCAAATCTATTGTTCAAGGTCAAGTGACCTTGGGCAAATTATCTCTTTAAGCCTTGCTTTCCCTGTTTGTATAAAGAGGATGATGAAACCAGCATCCAGCATCGTAGGAATCCTCTCTAATAAAATGGTAATATGCAAATTAACCATCACTCCACTACATAAGCCACGCCCACCAGCCAATCAGGGCGAGTATGCAAATTCACCCCAATCCAAGATGGCTACAGCCACAGAGAGCAAGGTTTCCCAGGTAACAGAGCAAGCCAAGCTTTCCATAGCCGTTGCAGGCCTAAGCCTCCACTCAAGCTACAAAGTTTCAATTATAGAAGGTAAACAAATTCAAACAAATGGCGGCAGAATGGAGCTTGAGAGAGCAGGCCAGGGTTGCCGGCGGCAACAGGGGAAGCAAAGCTTTCCGCACACCCTGGCCAGGCTCACCCACTTAAGGCTACAAAGTTTCAATTGTAGAAGGTGAATTAACTGCCACAGAAATGGCTGCTGCCCCAGAAATGGCTGCCGCCCCAGGCTACAAAGTTTCAATTGTAGAAGGAAAATAAATTCCAGATACCAGGGCCTCCCCTTGGGTTGCCAGGAGGCGTGGCCGGTCTGAAAACCACCACAGGCCCCTCGCTCAGGCCGCCCCACACCCCAAGGGAACCCCCACCCTAATCTGTGACACCCTTCAGGGCAAACCAGCTGGCCCCCACCTGTGCACCAGGCCTCTATCCTATCTAATAAAAGAGTAATATACAGATTGATCATCACTGCAACACACAATATAGCTGCCCCCATGTGGTCAAAGATCCTGCCCCCATGTGGACACAAGATGGCCACTACAAGATGGCCAGCAGGGGAGGGCAGTTGGGAGGCACCCGGCCTGCAAGGGAGGGCAGTTGAGAGGGACCAGGCTTGCAAGGGAGGGCAGTTGGAGGTGATCAACCCTGCAGGAGAGGGCAGTTAGGGGTGACCAGGCTGGCAGAGGAGGGAAGTTGGGGGCAAACAGGCTGGCAGGGGAGCAGTTAAGCATCAACCAGGCTGGCAGCGGAGTGGTTAGGGGGTGATCAGGCTGGCAGGCAGAAGCGGTTAGGGGCAATCAGGAAGGCAGGCAGGCAAGCAGTTGGGAGCCAGCAGTCCTGGATTGTGATAGGGATGTCTGACTGCCCGTTTAGGCCCGATCCCACCAGGATCGGGCCTAAACGGGCAGTCGGACATCCCTCCAGGAGTCCCAGATTGGAGAGGGTACAGGCTGGGCTGAGGGACAACCCCCCGCCGTGCACGAATTTCGTGCACCAGGCTTCTAGTGTTTTATAAATAAAGTGTGTGTTAATGTGCATGTGTGTGTACTGTCCCACGTGGTGTCTGAAACTCAGTCAAGGTTAGCTTTCAAGAGACTCAAGAGATGTAACAAAATGCTCCTTGCTGAACACCAGCAGTTCCCCCAGCATGCTTTGCAAGGGTAGCAGAGGCTGGGCTTGGTGTGGCCTCCTATATATCAGCTTCTGTCTCTACCACTTCACGTTCAAGTCTATGAGATCCTAGTGCCCACGGAACACAAATTCCATCAGACAGCCTGGCCTCCTTCTGGCCAGATGGGTGAGAAAAGACAGAGGGTCAAGGAAGGCCACAGGACCCGAAGGGGAAGAGCAAAATATAGGGAGGCAGAGCGATGCTGGAGCCACATGAGTAACTGTCCCACCCGGGGCACAGGCCAGGAAGCAGCCAGATCGATGGGTCCAAAGCAAACGAAGAACCGGGTGGAGTTAAACACAGCATCTGGGCACGGCATTGGACACTTGATGGGGAATGAAACAGAACACAAATATGCCTCAGAAGCAACAGTGAGAGGGCCTGTTGGGTTCTGAAAAAGGTCTTTGCTTTTTGTCACTGCTGAAAGGCAAAAATCACAGCTTGTATGTTTGCATTTCAAAATAGGCACTTATGCCCTAACCGGTTTGGCTCAGTGGATAGAGCGTCGGCCTGCAGACTCAAGGGTCCCAGGTTCAATTCTAGTCAAGGGCATGTACTTTGGTTGCGCGCACATCCCCAGTAGGAGGTGTGCAGGAGGCAGCTAATGGATGTTTCTCTCTCATCGATATTTCTAACTCTCTATCCCTCTCCCTTCCTCTCTGAAAAAAAAATAGGCACTTTTGTGTGCGAATACAGGGGAGTGTGTGCTTGGTGACGTGTGTGTGTGTGTGTGTGTGTGTGTGTGTGTGTGTGTGCGCGCGCATGACCCATTTACCCTCCTGGTCCATGGGGGTCGGTGATCCTGGGGAAGGCGTTGTTTATAGGGAGGTGTGAATAGAATCTTGTTCTCATATATCTGAGAACCATATCACATTAAAACTATTCAAATATATCTCATGTCCTTATATACTCTGTGGACATTTTTCTTATAAAATTAACATATAGTCATTACCGTCTGATTAACAGGAAATTTTAAGGCACGACTTCATCCATTATAATAGCAGGAGCCTCCCAATGCTGCCTGCTCTGAGCAGACAAGGCAAGCTGTGGTACCCAACTGAGAAGCCTGGCTGCCCTGCCCCACCCATCCGATTCTCCCCATCTGCATAAACGGCAGACTATCAAAGCAAGGAAGAAATCGTCACAGCCCCTATTCTGTTGACATATTCCAAAAACCGATGTATTCTCCAACATAGTCAATGACTCACAACACTGATGCAAAGGCAGCAAACAGAACTCCCATTGAGAGAGGGGGCCACAGAGCCCCATGGCGAGGAACCCCCCCCCCCCCATTTATTGCCAGATGGGGCAGGAGTCTAGGACTGCTTCTTGGTTGTACATTTTCTTATTTTCTAAGCAGGTTGGGGTGTGCAGGGCGTTCTCCTGGACTGGGACCCAGACAGACGGCAGCTCAATGTCCCCATTATGCAGGGCAACACTAAGAGCCGCCCCTCCCCCCAGGCCTGTCTACAGCCATGGAAATGGACTATGAGTCACCAGTAATATAATAAGAGACCACGGGATTGGGATATGACACCATGAGAGAGGTGTTTTGTGATTTCCCACTTATAATGAAACTTCCCTTTCAGAGGAGGAAGTTGCACTTTAGACTTCTGTTCCCCCAACCCCCCGAGGGATCCCCATCTTTGTTGAAATTGAGAAAAAAAGAATTTAAAGAACATCAGTGTATCCACATTTTAGAAACAAAATTAAACACCTTTAATGACAAATTCTGGTCTTTTAGCCTCTTTCTAGAATTTCTGATATCTCCAGATTTGCCTGGTCTGTGTGGGTGAGGTGGTACCCTTCCCATGGGCACAGAGGCGAGTCCCGACTATCTCCCTGCCCTTCCTACCAACCCTGCCCGGATCTGTGCCGCTTATCTCCCTTAATTGGGCACATTTTAAATATTTTTATTGAATCGAGTTTTACGTCCCTCGTCTAGATTTATAGACTGTTAAATCCAGTGTTTGACATTTATTTCTCTCAAAGAAAACAGCAAATACATTTGAGCAGAGCCTTCAGTCAATTACTTTGGTGGATTGTTCGCAAGTTACAGAAAAAATAAAATCACTTCCTCTTTCATCTTAGGGGAGAGCAATTGAATTTAAGAGCAGTAGAAAGCCCAAGCTGGTCTTGAACTTCAACATGCCTTTCTTGAACGACTGTGAAGAGGCAGGACAAATGAGCCCTCAGCTCTAGCCCTGCTCCTTCATGCGCAGGAGAAAGTGACCAGGCAGGAATAGAAAGACACACCACAGTAATTAGACAGATGCTAAAATTAAGTGAACGATTCTTAATATCCCAGGAGATCCGTTTCCCCCCAAATCTCCACTCTGTCCAGAAATTTCCATACCATTGCAGCCCCGACATGACAAGAAGGCTCCTCTTGAACATTGCCAATTTCCATCCTCAGGATGTTTGAATTCTGTCTCCCCAGATGCAAAAATGTTGTCCCTACTTTCTCGACCACCAGTCACAGCAAAGTACCTGATACATCGCATCAGGGGGCAAAACCCAAACTCCTACCCGACCGGTAATGTCACCGGGGACAGACCCCTGTCAACAGCGCTAGCCGTCCATTCTGCAGAAGCAGCCTCTTTCCACGAGCAAAGCATCCGCATCCCAAAGCCAAAACCAAGACCCAACCGGACCTCCAGGCCAGGGAAAAGGCGTCCACCGCGGACTCTGGGCAAAGGACGGTGAAGTCAGTGGGCACCTACCTGTGCTGCCCCTCGACTGCCACCTCTTCCCACCTTCCCCGTTCCTTTTTCCAGTTTAAAAACATCCAACTTTGCCTTGGGGATGAGCAGAATGAAATGTCACTTACCTATAAAAAGAGAGACAGAAGAGAGAGCCATGCGTTACATTCCATACGAATACTTTGAAATCAAGGCTGGCCTTTGACTTTGAAACCACAACGAGTGAACACTGTTTTTTCATTCCACCTTCCTATAGTTAATGAAACTCGGAACTCCGCATGAGGCCCATCCCCAGGGCCCAGCCTCCCATCAGCATGTCATCATTTTCTTTGGTTTTGTCTCCAGGCACTATCCCTCTTCCCAAGCCCTGACCCCTCATCACCGGCTCCCTGTCTTCATTCGGTAAAAGTCAGGGAGGAACGAGGGAAGGGCAGAGACCCTGGAGACCAGGGGACCTGGGACATGGGCTCTGAAGTTGTGAGGTGCCTGCGGCCTCTGTCCTCACAGGCAGGGCCTCAGGATGGGGTCCATGCTGGCAGTGCCTACTCCCAGGAAGGCCAGTTCCCCACGAGGTGACTTTTCATTGAAGACTCTAGACACTGTTCTTTTTTAAAATTTTTGTTTATTAATTTTTAGAGAGAGAGGGAAGAGGGAGAGAGGGAGGGGGAGAGGGGGAGAGGGAGAGAATTGTTGCTCCACTTACGTACACACTGAGTGGCTAGATTATTATGATGTCTGAATGCATAATAATCTAGCCACTCAGTGTGTGTGGTGTGTGTGTGTGTGTGTGTGTGTAATATATATATGAGGCCTGGTGCATGAATTCGTGCATGGGTGGGGTCCGGCCAGCCTGGCCAGGGGGAAGGGACATGGGCGGTTGGCTGGCCTGCCTGCTGGTCGAACTCCTGGCTGAAGGGACAATTTGCATATTAGCCTTTTGTTATATAGGATATACACTGAGTGACCAGATTATTATGCGTTCAGAGATCATAATAATCTGGCCACTCAGTGTATATTCCTTGTATGTGCCCTGAAACGTTGGGGTATTGGGACAGCACTGTAACCAACTGAGCTACTGGGCCACAGTGACCCCATGGAAGAGCCCGATGTCCACCAGCACCAATACCATCACCCAGTACAGCTGTCAGCACAAGGAGACACGTGTTCTATGTCTGTTGGGTCAATCAAGGAACGGCCCACCCATTCCACAGGCAGCAGAGCCACGAGACCGCCCACTGTTTTCTGCCAGAGAGTGAGGCATATGCTTAATCAATGATTATTTAACAAGCACCTTCTCTGGGCACCCACTCCGCCTCTTCGATCAGGAGAGGCTGTGGTAACCTGAGACAGGGCTTTTGTTGGCACAGATGTTGTCATTTACAGCCCCCTTTCCAGCAGTATTTTATCATCAAGGCATCTTGGGCTTCCCACAATCCATTCCTCAGGAGAGCCTGGAAGAGGCTGAGGGGGCAGACCCTAAGAGGGGGTGCTTGGGTGCTGTCTCTATCTGTGTGCTCATACCGGAAGCTGTGTGAGGACTCCCCACACGCGGGTTCCCCATCCTCTGTGCCCAGGACATCCTGGCAGGAGCGGAGGGCAGGACGCACCTTTACCTTGTGCTAAGCATCTCCCGGTTTGCACAGATGAGGGCTGGAGGCAGCTGCAGCGGGGCTGGGTGCCGGCTGCTCTGCTTGCTTTCCACCTTCTCCCGGATTGCGGATTGTGCCGTTCTGTGCGGGCACAGGCCCATGGCACAGAGGTAGACAGTCTCGTCCTGCCCTGCACTCAGCCACACGGCAGCAGGGAAGGAAAGGAGCCCGGGGCTGCATTTTCTCCCTCCCCCTGTGCTTGTTCATAAAGCAAAACACAGAGGCCCCACTGTGACTGCTGGTCACATCCAAAGCTGAGGCAGCTTTGGAAATTCACCAGAGACTCTCCCACGGCGGCCGCCAGCCAGGCCTCAGCCTCTCCCGCTCCCTCTCCCAGGGCCCGTGGGCTGCGCCAGGCCTCCATGGGGAACTGGGAGAACTATGAAGTTGTCTTTCTAAAGTCACACATCTGTTTCTTGAGGCCGAGAGAGGCAGGGTGAAGGGAGACTGGAAGAACAAAGGATGACAAAAAGGAACACCTTCAGAACAAAATCCACAAGAGGGAGGGATTTAAAAAAAGAGAGACTGTGGGGTCCCTTTCTTTTCCTCCTCTTTCTGGAGTAGCTCAGGGGTCCATACAGTGTACGACCCTGGGGACCTGGAAACCGAGGCCCGCGTCACCCAGACAGGCACAGTGGCACGGCGTGAGCAGGCTGGCGGCCGCAATAAGGCTGTAGCCCATGATCTATGGGTTTTATGGGGAGTTTTAGGAGGCTGGCAATGAGTTTGCTCCGGTACACAGTCTGGCAGAGCAGTAAAAGACGAAGGCAATTGCACAGGTTGCATTTCAAGTGGCGTTCTGCTCTGAAGGAGGAGGCACGGCCACCAGCCGCCACATGTCCCAGCGCTTCCTCCTGCCTCCCAGGGTGTGCAGCCCCTGGACGTGCTGAGATCCCGCCCCACTGCAGGGAGGGACAAGCACATTAATGAGTGGGTATAGTTCCTCCTCTTCCCGTCAGGCCCCTGAGCAGCCAGGGGCAGGCATGCTGGGCTGGGTCATACCCCAGGGCTTCTAGCTCCAGAATTCTGACTTCACGGAGTCCCTAAGGAGGTGAGGGATGACACCCTTCCCAACCCGGGAACTGCTCTGGTTCTTTCCAGACTTAATGGTGAGACAACTGCTGTCTTGTCCCAAGTGCCCAAGACATATGTGACAACACTACCAAGGAGCACACTTCCAAAAAGAGATCAATAGCAGGAGTGGGCTGAGCACTTAGAAGGCAAGCCATCGACTGTGTGGGCTTGGGTCTGTGGCCGCTGCAAGGGAACCGAGACTGGAGCACCATCTTGATCGTTTTGGTTTATGGCCATTGGAAATCGGAGTGGTATCTGGGTAACTACCTTCCCAATCAATGCATTTGGTTGCCAAGGAAGCCTCATCAGAAGCCACTGTGTATTATCTCAATACCTCTTCTCATTGGAAACACATCGCAATGATAGTATCTATATGTATGTGCTGTGCAATGTAAATTGTCCTAAATTGTCCTTTATTGTACACTGACTATCACATTTGATGTGAAGTCCCGCGAGTTCAATATTCTTTTATGTTCCCACTAGTAGCCCTGCGCACGAATTCATGCACTAGTAGCTCACTACCACTTACCTCAGCTGGCTGCCTGGCCCACTGCCCCTCACAGCTCTCCGCCCTGCCCTTCTGTAGCTCTCTGCCTGATGCTCCCCCTCCTGCAGCTCTCACTGCCCCGCCCTCCTGCTGTTGGTCATTACACGTCACAGCATAACAACCATTTGCATATTACCTCTTTATTATATAGGATTTTACAGAAGAGGAAACTGATGTTAGGGAGGTCATCATTTCCCCAAGGTCACAAGTTTTTAACCCCTAGGTCTAGAATTCAGTGGCAGACCCCAATTGCTGTGCCCTCCATGTTCTAAGGACCCTGATGGGAGACTGTCACTTCCTGGGCAGGGGCAACTCTGCTGGCCATCACCTCTGGCTATTGGAACCTAAGCTCAGTCGCTCACAGAGCCTGTCAGGACTGCTTGGTCAGTGAGCTGCCCTAAGCACCCTCTTCCTACTGGGTCCATTTTGGTTTTGATGCTTCTGTCACACAGCATCAGCCAAGGAAGCAAATTGGAAGCATCTGAGCCCCAAGCTAAATGTCTATCCAAGAATCCTACCAAGGTCAGCGAGTAAGACTTACTCCGTGGCACCTACCGGGGAATCCCACTTAAAATTTACCACTGAATGCGTCCAATTGATTTGGGTGGCGATAGCAACAAGGAGTTAATTCTTCATAAATGGTTTTAAAAACTGGTTGGAATTTGCCTAAACCGGTTTGGCTCAGTGGATAGAGTGTCGGTCTGCGGACTGAAAGGTCCCAGGTTCGATTCCGGTCAAGGGCATGTACATTGGTTGTGGGCACATCCCCGGTGGGGAGTGTGCAGGAGGCAGCTGGTCGATGTTTCTAGCTCTCTATCCCTCTTCCTTCCTCTCTGTAAAAAATCAATAAAATATATTAAAAAAATAAAAAAATAAAAAAAAACTGGTTGGAATTTATTCAATTTGGTTGTTTTGTTTTGTTTTTTGTTTTTTACTAGCTCTACATGCTGAGAGTGTATATGGTAACTAGTGGGTGTTAAATGAAAATCAACTGATTATCAAAAAATGTATTTACTAAGGATTAATTCTTCAATAACCACCTACACAGATCTATCACAGTAAATCCTCAGTAAGTGCATATTTGGGGAGTTTAGTAATTGTTTTCACAAAGCAAACTTAAAGTTAGATGCTTTGGAGAGGAATTGGCATTCACAGAAGGCAGGGCCCAGAGGATCATGTTCTGTTTCACTAATTAAGTGATACAATTCTTTATTTTTTATCAGCTATAATTTTATAAACCACATGTCCAAAAAAACAAACAAACAAAAAACGGGACTTTCTGATCAGTAGATTTAAATGTACGTGCAATTAATTGATGATTGGTAGTATCTAACTGCCTGAAAACATTTGGTGTTGGCACTGAAGTTGCTCCTGTCTCCAAACAAGAACTCATTTATCATCCCAAGAAGAAAGCAGAGGGATTTTTAGATATTTCCTTGGCATTAAATAAAAGAATTTCCCAGTAATTATATTTTTTAAAAAATAGATGTTTTTGGCTATGATTTAAGCCCATTTCTTTTAATAAAGTCATAGTGATGATTAAAAACTAGTCAATCACTCTTTTCCTTATATCTCTCAACACATTTTTTCTTAAATTGATGATGATGATGATGTTTATTGAGAACTTTCTACACACCAGTACATAATTTCACTTTTTCTTTAATAACATCCTCTTGGCAGTTTGTTATTTTTGCTGTTCTTCAGTGTTTATTGAGAGACACAGGACATTGAGATTTAGTCTAAGATGCAGATTGAGGTCTAGCTTCTTGGAAACTGTGGTGAAGCATGAGAGCAAATGTAGGGTTTAGGGCCTGGAGAGAAGATGAGTGTGGGCCACCTCATCAAATGAGGACAAAGCATAGGGGCACCTGGAGCTCCTGGGCCAACCTTAACCAACATGACTCTGAGGCCCCTCCTTACAGGCAGGAGGATGCGAGGGTGTAAGAGGGCGTGTCCTTAGCATTGTGAGCTGCTTCATCTCCAGGGAAGGACATTGGCTGCCTACAACCTCTGCCTTTCCCTCTCGGAGAACCTTATCTCTTGGTGAAATAGCTCCCTGGACAACCTCTTAGTCCTGCTTCACCATGAAGGGCCTGGGGGGCTTTGGACAGCCCTGACCCCTGGGCCTTGATCCCTCAGATGATGGACGCAGAAGGTGAGAGAAGGTGATGCCTAAGACCCATCCCTGTGTCGCTGTCCATGGCTCACTTCATCCGGCCAGTGGGGAAGACATAGTTTTGTTCACTCTACAGCCATGCCCTGTCGCACTGTTCACCCGCTGACAGCTCATCTGAACCGCATGGGAGCAGGATCAGTCTGGAAAATGCTAACTTTGCAAAGCAATTCCACTTAACAATGACTAGAACCCCAGAAGTTCCACTCCAAAGTTAAAAAGAAAAAGCACAAAATAGTTGATTATTCATAGGGTATCACTCACTTTCCTTTCAGCTACCTGGCTATGTCTATTGTACTAGAATCCAGGGAGGTTTCACACACACACACACACACACACACACACACACACACACACACACACAGTTTCTTATCTATGGTGCTTCTACTGAGCAGGTGATTAACTCCTTGACCTCATGAAGCTCTAACGTGACCTTGGAGACTAGATAGAATCTTGTTATCTTGTAATAAGTTTTATGGCTTATTTCAGTACAGTTCAGCCATGTTTCTCTAGTGATTAAGGCGGTTATCAGCCTATGCATTTCAGGATTATGAATTATGGTGCTCTCTCCAGGTATTAAAAGGGGCTTGGGAATGCTCAGACCACTTACTATCACAGTCAATGCTCAGACCACTTACTATCACAGTCAATGCTCATTCCCACTCTCCCTCTCCCACATACACAAACAGACTGCATTCTGTTTCTGGAAGTTTCATGAGCCCCTTCTACTGTAGAACCAGATATGGCTATCAAAGCAATGATATTTACCTTTAATTGATTTAAGTAAATTCCCTAAGGAAGATTAATGGTGCCATGCACAGTGCTTTAATTACTATCACTCTTACTTAGGATTCGGGGAAAGAAATGTTTCCATCTCACGCTGCGTGTTCTAGAGAGAGCAGCGGTGCCTATCTGAATACACGTGGCTGTCAGCAGCACACCTGTCTCCATGTACCTGGCACATGACACGATGAAATGACCAGCCCTATGCACACCTCAGGGGACACCATAAGGTCACTTTTGTCTCTGGCTCATGCTTCAATGTTTGCCAGGTCCCATTGCTTTGCATTTGTATTTACATAACCCAGGGCAACTTCTATCCACCTATTTCCTCTTTCTGGATGTAGTTCATGAATATTCCTTAAGAAGGCCTCCACGAGAAATGTTCACCATATCCCAGGTTCCATATTCCTGTGCCACAGGATAAAGTATAATGAGAGGATAGGAGCGTGATGGTTTATATGGCACCACCCACACTTTCATCTCCTTTCTTTTTCTGGTATTATCATTAAGATATTTCAGTATTACCAAGAGTATATATCACCAAAAGAAGCGAATTCCTATGCTGTGCTTAGCTTAGGACAGACACAGTGTGTACCTACCTAATGGAGGTCACCCAAAGTAAGTGTTAAACTCATCATTTATAGTGGGCTTAAAATACACACACAAAAAAAAAACTTACCCTTAAGCTACACAAAAGTCAACTTTTTCTCCCAGCTTTGGTCCCCAAGAGCTTGGGATAATAACATTTTGACCCAGCAAAGTGCAGCAAAAAAACAGATATAAATTTGTATCCAGGTCTATCATTTACAAACCATATAACTTTGGACAAATTGTTTAACTCCATTAAGACTTAATTTTCTCATTTATCAAATGAGCATGATTTACAGTACCCAGAAATTTGGCAAGAATCATATGAGCTCATGTACAAAAAATACATAGCTGACTGGGAGGCTCATTGTTGGCTAGTCCACACCCCAGAGCTGTTTTTCATGTCTTGTCCTTCCTTGTATGGAGAGCTCAGGGCTCCCTCGAAAGGTCTCTTTTCTATAACATACTACATTGCAGCACAACATGCAATGTGGACATTGTCCCTATGATGCCACTCTCAAAAGTCAGGGATGTTCTGTGCCATCCTAGCTCACACCAACAACCTACTGGGGTCCATCCATGCACTTAAGGAAATCCTTCATGGTGAGGCGCTCAAGTTTGAAGTAAGCTATGCATTTCTTTCTTTGCTCAGAGCTCCTATTTTCCCTGGACCAAATGCTTCGGCGTCTCAACGACTTGCCTTGCTATTTCTAGAGCCATTCCCAAGATCCGCTTGACCTTTAGTTAAGAAAGGTTGGTGGGGGGTATAATCCTACAGATAAATGTGTGAGGTTTAAGATGACTTAGCCCAGACTTATCAGGCAGAACTGCCTGGGTCTGAAGGCTAACTTTTTAGGTTTAGCTGAAGGCCAGGGAGCCCTTCAAGGCAACATAGGGGTTCCATCCTCCTTTCATGTTTCCTGGGTCCATCTAGTTCTCCACTTAGGGCATTACATTACATACTCCTTAGTGACCACGTAATGATGTGAACATGGCCCCACGCCATGAGCACATCTTTGTTTTCTTCTAGAATAGAAAAGTAAATACTGAAAAGCGGGAAATGCATCCTATTGGAACTGCCTGAGATCGAAACCCCCTTTAAAGTTCATTTCTTCTCCATTTCCCTCTACACATTTCTGGTTGGAGGTGTCAAGAGCTGTCTGTTGTTTTTCACACCTACCCCCAGAAATTCCTGGCTGAATTGCAGGATTTGGCAAAGCGAGTCCAAGTGTGAGACAAAGCACAAAGGATTTTAGTACCATTTTCGCTGAAATGCACTGGGAAGAGGTAAAGTACAATAAAAAAAAATCTGGAACTTCATCTCAAATCTATATCTAAATAGATCAGAGCACTGAATATTGTGAAAAATAATTGACTTGCCTAAATGAAAGTTCCGGAAATCTTTTAAAATTGCTATTTGTAGAAGGGGGAGGAAGTGGGCTAAGGCATGGGGAGAGAATTTGATTTCAGATATTTTTCTATGTGGAGTTTAAAGAAAGCTGTATGCATTAAAAGTAGAAGCAGTGAAAAGGGATATGCGGTAAACACTTCGGCTTTGGGTCTCCAGTCTCTGCCCCACTATCCGGCCCTGCTGTTGCCTCTGACACAGCCACTGAGTGTTTCTACAGGAACAAGGGTGGCTGTGTTTCTATGGGACTTTAAGAACAGGTCACAGGTCAGGTTTGACCCACAGGCCACAGTTTGCAGACCCCTGTCCTAGGTGATTGGTTGTGTATTTTCCCTTGAAGCCAATCCATGAAGTAGACTTGCCCTCTTGTCTATTTCTCTGTGTTGACTGCTCAAGTACATGCTAGAAGCCTATTACACAAGTCCTTCTGTTCGAACATGTTATAGCTATGATTGGTCTTGGGCTTTCATACTCTTAATAGTTAGAAGCCTTTGTATTTCTCTTTGCAAAGACCAAGCATCGCGGACTTTTTTGATGTTGTAGAATGGCATTGAGATCATGATCCAATTCCCAACATGAGCTGTTCATTCAAGCTGTGCTCCACATAACCCACTGTTAACGGGCCTACATAAGGTCCTCTGGGAAGAATCGTATGGAGGAGAGAGCATTAACCCTTCCCAAGGTGAGCTTTCCAATCCAAAGGAGGATGCAAGAAATGTGGATACATATATCAAAAGTTACAGTATAATCCTGTAAGTGTGTGTGTGTGTGTATACATATCTCCAAGTGCCTCTACAAATCGAGATATGTAGACCTAAATGCATAAGAACCAGAAGAATGACAAAATAAATAATCGAAGAAGGCTTCGTGGAAGAGGTGGATTTTAAAACTGGATGACTATAACTAGAGCAAGACACACCTTGAGGGTAGAGAGGACTTCTCATTGGTTTAACTTACAGAATTCCTTTCCCTTCTTAGCAAGTAGGTCCAAACGTGAAAGGTGTTATTGAAATGTAATGAGTGCACTTCCACTCCTTCCCCAGAGAGCCTGCTGCCTTTGCCCTTTCTCTAGCCACTGGGCTCTGACTAGCAGAACCTCCGTGCTTTGTAGAAAGACTGAGAACAATAAACACATTTGACAGGAGGAGGAGGTGCCTCTCCAGAGGGGTTGGCTACTAAGCAGCAGGATAAGGTTGTCAAGCACATGCCTTGTCATTGGAACTAGACTCCACCATATTCTTATCACCTTGGGTGGTCATTGAACTTCCCAGTGCCTCAATTTTCCTACCTATTAAATGGCTAATGATAATATCTATCTCGTATGATTAATGTGGTTTATCCCCTGTAAATAAAGCACTTAACACAGGGCCTGTAATATAGAGAGGGCTCAACCCATAGTACCTTTATATATGGACCAGGAGTATAGATACCCCCAAATCTGAACCCAGTAAAGGCTGACAAAGCAAATGCTGGCAATGTTTCAAGCCTGTCCACTGTAGAAACATTTGGTAGCAATGCCCTAAAGGAGATAAATGATGAAGTCCCAGCTACCATTATAAAGCACCTGAACATACAGGGACTAATTGCCATTCTAAATTCCTTTCCAGGAAAAAAAAATATATTTTCCTTCTTACTCAAGTTGGCTAAAGGGAAATGTATCTTTCAGTCTTCTTAAGACAAATCAATCATGTTGATAAAAAATTTAGGAGAGAAATTGAGAAAGCCTATAAACTAAGCCCTTTATAGTAAGTATTTTCCTAAAAGGTATATATACCTATGAAAGGATATCTCTATCCCTGCTGGTACTGAATAACCATCATATATAGGATTTGGTACAATACACTTCTGTGCAACTAACAAAACTGGGCAGTCCCCCAGCAACAGCGGGCTAAGAAGCAGACACCCTCTTCTGCTGATGCTGTAAGTTGGCCATGAGACCAGGATGGAGGGGGCCACCTGGCTCATCCGTGATGCAGAGGAAGGGAGAAGGAAGAGCCCTGGTGCAGCCTCAGTCACCTGAGGCCCTAGGATAAAGATCTTCAACCTCCTGCCACATTCGACCGGAAATAGAATATCAGATGACATATCCAGGTTATCAGGTATGTTCTCATAGATTCACATATTCCATGTAGTTAGATAAATGATGAGATACTAGTCTAACTGGTGGCTCTGAGCATCTTCCACCGCCCTCCATCCCTCTTCTCCCACCACGACAGCCCCGATCTCAGCTGGGAGGCAGGGAGGAGGGAATTCTGGGGGTAAAAGGAAGGGCTCTCACAGGAGGGTCTCATCTAACCTCTTACATATAGGAGCCATGACATCATGTCTCCCCTCCTCAGCCTCTCCCACTCCTCAGCCTCCAGATAGATCCCACCCCTCACCTCTATCCCCTGGGTCAGTGGTCGGCAAACTCATTAGTCAACAGAGCCAAATATCAACAGTACAATGATTGAAATTTCTTTTGAGAGCCAAATTTTTTAAACTTAAACTTCTTCTAACGCCACTTCTTCAAAATAGACTCACCCAGGCTGTGGTATTTTGTGGAAGAGCCACACTCAAGGGGCCAAAGAGCCGCATGTGGCTCACGAGCCGCAGTTTGCCGACCACTGCCCTGGGTCATCTTATAATTAATGGTGATAGAAAAAGAATAGACCATTTGTGTGCCTGTGATTTTGACCTTCCTGCAGAAATCCAAGTCAGACCATTGTAGACAGGCTATACCTTCAGAATCCACCTCCCATCTTTGTTAGAGGATTCTCCACTCCCCCTTTTCCAGCTCCTCCTCATGCACCCCAAGTGTACAGTGCACTCAGCCTGACCCATGCCCTGTAACCCACAGATCTGCAGACTGGAGGATGGTCACACTCAGGTCTGCATTTCATTGTTGCTGCTCCAGCAACTGGACTTAGTCTGGTATATGGAAGGAAATCAGTGCATGTTTTTGAATGACTGAATGGATAACAGACAAGGTTGTTGGGTAGGGCCAGCAGCCCTGCACCTGCCTGTGCAATAGAGGGCTCCCTGCCACCTCAGGGTAAAAGTCTGCACGCGCTTCGTGCAGAGCCCCTGGGAATGCCGGAGCCGGAACACAGAGCAGTCACTGGCTAGCTCTTGAGGAAAGAGGTATAATGTCATTTGTCTCTTGGGTCTTCCACCCTCATAATAAGAGCACAGAGCTCTGATGTACCTGCTCACAGGTGCACCCAGGTACACTATGTCAGGAACAGTTAGCAGGGGTCCCCAGCCCTGGGCTGGGACAGGTAAGGCCAGGATAGCGCAGGGCCATGAAAAGGGGTCAAAACAGCAGGTGTCGCCTGTTGACCGAACCATCCCTTAATTCGCCAGGAGCGGCTGCGCCACTTAATCACCTTGAACCATGCTTTGTTTTGCTAAAGCGAATGTTACAGATTGAGTACACTTGCTGAAAGGAAGGACCGAGGCTTGCATGTTTCTGTAATGGGAGTGGAAATGGGATCTCTCTTATTCCCTGGACAGTTCTCTCATGCCTCTCCTCTGGAGTTCTTTTTCAGGTTTTTTTTTTTCTTGTTTCTTTTAAGGGGAACGTGTAAAATATTAATTTTGAGCAGAAGTAAAATTGAGCCCTCTGGAAACCATCCTGGAACACGAGACATAGCCTGACTTAATTAAGCAGTGATTATGCCGGAGAGCCTGGATTAAGCCTTCACATTCGGGTAAAGACAGAATTGCTTTTAGAGAAGTCAAGTCAGGCGGCAGAGGGGGGCTGAGGGAGGGGCGGGACGATAATTGGATAGAGGAGAAAAAGCAATCTTTGTCGTAATAGCACAGAAAGCGTAAATTGACTTGGAGATTTCTCAACGCGAACTTTCTGGAAGGTGCAGGTGAGACTATGGACAACCAAACCACCACTGTCTCTTGCCAACCCTTTGGAATACTTCAGGATGAGCTGTAGCAGTTTTCCTCCCAACCCTCCCAGCTCAGGTGCGGGAAGAGGCAGGGGGAATGGGCTGTGTGTGTAACAAAACCCCAGGGAATGTGGTTAGCCCCCTGCTGCTCTCAGGATAGCAACCACTAATTAGCCCCACAAATTTACGGGCTCCAGGGATGTGAGCAGATGGGTGTTTAAGTTAACAGCAGCTCCAATTTGTCCTCCATTAATTCCAAGTGATACCTGAGTTTATTGGAGTTTTATATTGTTTCATCTGGTTCAAAGCGAGTTGCCCACTTCCCCAAACTGTTCTTTGCTAAAGCAACTATCCGCCTCTCTCCCCAGGTTCTAGAATGGAATACTGCCTCAACTCCAAAGCACTTTGACTTTCTAATGTGCTGAGGACACCTGAGCTCTCTTCCCAGTCCTCCCGGGTCTCCAGGTCCCATTCTACATGCTCATCCCTGTCCATTCAACGCGATCAACTGTTCTAAAGCGGCTGCACTTTGTGCCAGGAAATGGCCCTCTTGTAAACATTTTGGTGGGTTGCTCTTTCTTCTCCACTTCATTTAAGAGACATTAAAGGATCAGAGATCTTAAAATCCAGGATATTAGAGCTTTAAGAAAACGCGGGGATTTTCTACTGCAGTCATTTCCACGTTAGTGCACTGCCCGTGACCACCACCCGCTCTCAGCCCTGCTCCTCTCCCTGCAAAAGGAGGGCTTGGCAACCAAGCTCCTTGGGGGAAGGCAGGCAGGCTGACAGCCCCGGGCACTCAGGCCAGCCTCTACTGATGTGATTCAGCTCCTCTCGCCCCTTCTGAGTTCACCAGACCGGGAGGGTTCCTGCTGGCCTCAGGGAGCCCTCACAGCGGTGCAGTCCTGCTCCCACCAGCCCTGGCTGCAGCCCGAGAAACCCCTATTTAATCTGGTTTATTCTACAAGGCTTCCACTGTAAAATAATTTTGAAAACCACCGATCCAGTCCAACTCCCCTGTTTTCACAAATAATAATAAAAACCTAATCCTCAGTCAGGTTAGGAACGTATCCAAGGCCACAGTGGTGGGCTAGATAAAGTCCTGATGTTCTAATGAAAGTCAAGCTCATTTCACAGGCCTCCTCAGCCTAGTGTTTGGGGAAAACATCCTCATTCATTACGCTCACCACCATCGCCATCCTGTTGACCTGGGTACTGCATACAATTCTGACCGGAGAAGTTAACAAGCAGTGACCTGTGGACACCCATCCATTCATTTTCCTCACGTGGCCACAAGCACAGGGGGACAGCGCCTAAGAATGTGTGTATTGTGTAGGCCAATTTCAGGTCTCCGAGCAACGCCATTTCCATAATTCCCTTTGTATTTGTGCTGACAGCAAGCACGCAGAGCTGGTCTTACTGCCTGGAAAATGCGTGTAACCCGTTTAACACCACAACCCAGCAGGTAAACAGAAGGCAGACGCTAAGCAGCCTCTGGTCACCTATGAGGAGAACCCATGTGTCCATGCAGTCATTCTGAACCTCGACCCCCGCAGCTTGGGCTCTGGATTCGCACAGCAAGGTCTTTTCCAAAGAGGTGGGTTGTACTTAGCCTCATTAACATGACAGGGAACAGCAAATGAGGTCAATCTTATGGTTCAGGAGGCACCCAAGGATGGCTTCTGAGAGCCTGCAGGGGAGCCTCTGCCAGGAGAGGCACTATCTTCCTAGTCTGTGCCTTCGGAGGACGGAATGCCCCAAATCTGCACGTTCTGTCCATGGTCTGTTTTGACATCTATGGGTCTAAACCAGGGGTGGGGAACGTCTGGCCCCCGGGCCAGATAAGACCCTCAAAATCATTTAGTCTGCCCTAACCGGTTTTGCTCAGTGGATAGAGCATCAGCCTGCGGACTAAAGTGTCCCAGGTTCGATTCTGGTCAAGGGCATGTACCTTGGTTGCGGGCACATCCCCAGTTGGGGGCGTGCAGGAGGCAGCTGATTGATGTTTCTCTCTCATCAATGTTTCTAACTCTCTATCCCTCTCCCTTCTTCTCTGTAAAAAATTAATAAAGTATATTTTTTTAAAAAATCATTTGGTCTGGCCCAGCCAAGGCAACAGATAGGGGTGAGTTAATTAAATGTTTGACCAAATAGAGCAGGCTAATTTTTAAGTGGATAATTTTGCATGGCCCCTGAATGATGTTATAAGTATCCAAGTGGCCCTCAGCAGAAAAAAGGTTCCCCACCCCTGGGACTCCAAACCTTTCTGGAACCCATTTTTCCTTTTAGTCTGTCTTTTTGTCACAACAGGAAGCCACCTGTGTTTATCTTTCCCGCATGAGGAAATGCTGTCTTTCACTTTGGCTTTCTACTGTTTCAAGCTTAAGAACGCCCTGTTAAGACTATATCCTTCCCAGCTGTAAGGAGGTTAGAGGATCAGCAGGAAATCGCAGAAGAAAGAAACAAAAAGATATGCTCACAGTTGGGAGTTTCTTGGGGTTTCTCTGCTCCGTCCTCTCCCAGGATGGACGGATGGACACTCCAGTCTTGCCCTGGCTCAAGGGGCTCGGAAGGGGAATTTGGCTCCTGCCTCCTGAAAGGCTGCCACCTCTCGCGAGAAAGCACGAGAGAGGGCTGTGCCCTGGGACAGGGCAACACCTGTGCTTTGGAAAGAGCCACTTCCATCCCATTGAGCAGTGCAGTAGTTGAGTCTTGCAAACCCCGATGCTGCCAAGACTGCGTGTGTGACCTACCTGCGTGGGTGGGTGTCTGGGCCTTAAGGGGAAAGGGAGCACACGTTGTGTTTTTAAACTTGTAAGGCTTTATTTAAAGCAGCATTGCCACTTTAGCAAAAACCCACTTGATAAACGACAATGTTGGTGTTTGCGTGGAGGGGGAGGAATAAATGCTATGAGCAAAGAGAAGAAAGCCTGGTCAGTTACTTCTTAGGAAATCCCCCGAATAAAGGGGGGAAAAAAAGTGTTAGTATTACTTTTCAATTCAAACGCTGTGACTGCAATGATCTCGATGCGAACAAATATCTTAACATTCTAGAATACTTCTGCCTGTACTGCTGTGACGGCCACCTTCTCATATCTGTTAGAGAGGCAGGAAGAGATAGTAGTGCCAGTGTGGGCTTAGATGGCCTGGCTTTAAATCCCAGCTCTGCCAGAATCAGTTGTGTGACCTCTGGCAAGTGACTCGACCTCTCTCGGCTTCAGTATCTCTTTTATCAAATGAGCGTGATGATAGTCGCCAGCCTTTAAAGGTGGCTGCGAAGATTGAAGTCAATTCATGCCAACGTTCTTAGAAGGGTGCCTGTAAGGGTGCCCTCCATGAGTCTAAGCCAGTGGTCGGCAAACTCATTAGTCAACAGAGCCAAATATCAACAGCACAACAATTGAAATTTCTTTTGAGAGCTAAAGTTTTTAAACTTAAACTTCTTCTAACACCACTTCTTCAAAATAGACTTGCCCAGGCCATGGTATTTTGTGGAAGAGCCACACTCAAGGGACCAAAGAGCCGCATGTGGCTCGCGAGCCGCAGTTTGCCGACCACGCGTCTAAGCTATCACTGTTAGTAATTACTAGGATTACTAGTTTATAAATTGTAACCTGTGAAAAACATTTTCAAATGGCATGCAAGGAGATATTAAAACTATGACTGAAGAGATTGTTCAATATCCCTCAGCTATTTAGAGGCAAACCTTGGACCTAGGATCTAGCTTTCTAGAATGCAAACCACACAGATGTTATGGCCTTCAAACCATTTAAAAGGGAGTAGAGATGGGTGTCATAACAGGTAGAACTTGAGGCCAGCCTCACCCCATTTTAGCCAGAGAAATTTCAGAATAATGCCTTCTTTATCTGTCTTACTTATTAACCCCCTTTTTAAGTCCATTTTTGAACAAAGGTTTCGTAAGTTTTATTTTATTTCATTGGTTTTAGAGAGAGGAAGGGAGGGAGAGAGAGAAAGAGAGAGAGAGAGAAGAGCATCAATTTGTGGAATACTATTATATAGACTTTATGTATGTGTGCACATATCCACATATAATTTCTACAATGAGTTGAGTAACAAATATGTACAAAATACTGTTCACATGCGTGCATTATTTCTCATGTATTATTACAATAACTATGCAAATCAGGAAAAAATAAATGATATTATTAAATTCATTTTGCAGAGATAGCAACTAAAGCTGGGGGGGGGGGGGGAGAATAATTGCCCATGTCACAAAGTGGGAGCCAGAATTCCATCTTGGGACTGATTTTAAAAACTCACGGTTTTTATCTGGTTTGTTTGCTTTTCCTGCTGGGTTGTTCTTGTGTAAAATGATCCTAAAGTGACTTCAAAGAGAAAGGATGAGACCTTCCCAACATGAAGGCTCAAGGAGCACGGTTACAAGTGTTCAAATCACAGGAAGACAAGCTTAGCATGTTGTCATTAGTGCATATGCAGAGGAAGAGTTTGTTTGAGCAAGTGTTTTGTGGGTGGGGGGAGGACGGGGGCACGTGTGTGCTTGAAATTTCCTCTGAGCAGCTCTTTTGAGGAGAGTTATTAGAATTTATTTTCAATTATACACCAGAATAAGCCGTCTGCAGTATAGTTAACTTTCAATTTCAGCCAATTTTGGAGGCATTGAATCATAGATGCCTCAGTGATTAAGAATCTATGTTGCAAAAACAATTCCCACTTTGCAACAATGCAATCAAACAGATCCACAACTCAGAACACATTATCCAATGCTTTCTCAGCTCACTGGTGGAGCGAAATAGAATTTACCAACCATGGGGTTCACCCAGTGTACTCCAAGCTCATTTGCAAACAGATCCGCAACTCGAAACAGCTCACATGGGGGTTCTGGTTCAACACGGCTGTGAAGAGATAGAGTTGAGCTGCTTTGGCTATTCAGGGCTTTGGGGCTGTTTCATGTTCTCCTTCTCCCCTAATGTGCAATGGCTGAACATAACATACCATGAGGACCGGAGCCCCTCCCTGCTCGATTCTGAAATTGCTCTCCATAGTAGGAGTTCTGATTCATTAAGAAGACCAGACAGGTTTTCTGTCCAGCTGTTTGCTCTTCTAAATCACATGGCTTTCTGTGTGTGTGTGTGTGTGTGTGTGTGTGTGTGTGTGTGTGTGTGAGAGAGAGAGAGAGAGAGAGAGAGAGAGAGAGAGAGAGAGGGAGAGAGAATCCATGCATCTTAGGTGAAACAGAAGGGTATGCAGCAAACTTAAACTCTTTCTTTAAAAGTTGAGAAGATAGAACCCCATTTCACAAGTTCCATAAATTTATTAATTTATGGAAAAACCAAGTTTCATAAATGAATCAAGCCAAAATAATCACTTTTGTTGAGCCTCAATTTCAATACAATGCATCAGACATCAAGTGCCATTCAAAGGCCATGGCCCAGGAGAGACTGATAAAACGGGTAAAGAAGAATCACAAAAGCTTCTCAAAGAGGATCGGTTTTTGCCGAATCAGGTGAAGTCTTCAGTGTTTCCATAGGAAGTCCAGGTGACGCTGACCAATGCAGGTTTAGGGCACCAACCCCAGGTGGTCAAAAATGCATGTATAACTTTTGACTCCCCCAAAAGTTAATTAATAGTAACCTACTATTGACCGGAAGCCTACCAATTACATAAACAGTTGATGAACACATCTTTTGTATGTTATATGTATTACAAACTGTTTTCTCACAATAAAGTAAGCTAGATAAAAGAAACTGTCATTATGAAAGTCATCAGAGAAAATACTTTTACAGCACTGTGCGTATTTATTGAAAACAAATCTGGGTATAAGTAGGCCTGCGCAGTTCAAACCCGTGTTGCTCAAGGGTCCATTGTACTCCAAAGTGTAGGATGCCCCCTTGGGAATGTACGTCTAAGAAAATGTGAGAGGATAAATATGAGCCCAATTATGAAGAAATACTTCAAACATTCTGTTGACCTCTCCCCCTTGCTGGGCCCTCAGGACATGAAGCAGAATGCCAGGCCTCTGGATCTCAGAGCAGATTCTGGATTCTTGAGAAGAGAAAATCAGAACAAGTAGATGGTGTAAACAGAGATGCCCAAGAATGATCAAGACACAAGGAAGTGCAATGGCAGCTCTGCAAACACACTACAGCAAGAAGCAAAAGACCAGCCCTGACCCGTTTGGCTCAGTGGACAGAGCGTCAGCCTGCGGACTGAAGGGTCCCAGGTTCGATTCCAGTCAAGGGCATGTACCTTGGTTGCGGGCACATCCCCAGTAGGGGGTGTGCAGGAAGCAGCTGATCGATGTTTCTAACTATCTATCCCTCTCCCTTTCTCTCTGTAAAAAATCAATAAAATATATTTTTTTAAAAAGCAAAGACCAGGTTAGAAATAAGGAAAGAAAGTTTGCTTGCAAGCTTCAAGTGAAGAACACTCTCGAGAAGGAAATCCAATTTAAAATGCACAGCAATATTCCACATGAGTGCTTTGTCCTGTACAAGGAATGTACACTAAATTAAGACTTAGAGAAAAGACTGAAAAACAATAGCATAGAATGAAAAAGGTGAGACTTATGGACCTAAGGCCTAAACTGAGGATTATTTCATGACTAGTAAATTGAAAATCAGTGATAAAAAAAGGAGACATGGAAATTCAGTTACTGGCAAAAAGGAAAGACCCAAGATATTCTTAGTCAATGCTGAGGGAAAAAGACAAAGCAATTAAAGAAGTATAAGAACTATGGAGGGAATCCAACATAAGAAAAGGTGGTATTCTTGGACCAAAAAGGCTAAAATTACACCGAAGAAGTATGCAAGCATTTAATCCAGGAGGAGAGCCCCGAAATGAAAGAACTGAATCCACAGGTCAGAGAGCACACCACGTTCCTTACAAATGGTTCAGAATGATGAGCGCTGGAACACATCCTGGTCACATATTGAACACTGGGGATAAAGGAAGGTTGCACTGGGGACAAAGTCACCAGGAATATGAAATAAATAAATACCAGCTAATTTTCATGTCATCCAAGGTAACAACCAATGCTAGATGCTATGAGAGCAGTGCTTACCAAAATCTAAGGAAAAAATTGTGACTCCAAAATATTCTGGCAGTTGGGTTGCCTTAGAGGCAATTGGCAAACATCCCCAGACACGTAAGAATGCATGAGCCAATCCAGTGGAGGAAGGGGAAGTAAAAGATGCATCAGTTGTGAAACTTGAATGCATTCAACTTCATAAATAGGACCAAGCAGTACTGGAAACTGTAGTAACAAAAGTGAATGACAATGGAAAATAATGTCATAATGAACGGGGACGTGGGAGGAAGTATTAGAGTGCTTATTTCTACATTGTTTTAGTTGGGAATCAATTGCTACTGTCAAGAGTGAAAACACATAGTTTAAAAATGTACTCCAATCTCTTAGAGGTGTTAATATCTTTTATTAACTTCATAAGGAACTTTTAGAAAATAATATATACAGTGACTTAAAAATTCATCTTGGCTTTGAAAATATGTCACAATACCATGGGCAGGGAATGGTTAGGTTGCAACGGAGAAGTTAGGTTGACTGAAAACTTTATCACTTTGGATAGTTTATTTTATTTGGATGGTTTTCCTCTGGGTACTTTAGGCAGTAAATTCATTTATTACCTACACAGACACCTACACACACACACACACACACACACACACACACACACACACACTACTGAATACTTAGTAAGCTAAGTGCTTTCTATACACTGTCTCTCCAATACCCCACACTAAGTTTCATTATTGTCATTTAATAGGTGACAAAGCTAAAAAACAGGTAATCAAATTGTTAGTAGGGACTGGAACCCTACTAAAATTCACATATTTCCAAATGCATCCCTGATTTCCTAACTACTACGCAGTACTTCCTCAGTTATTTGATTTCACTTTGGCCAATAGAATCGAGTTTACTAGAGCATATTGAAAAGCAAGCTGGCCATTGTGGAACATATAAGACCATAAAAATTGGGGTAGCTTTTGGATTCTGAAAGCATAGTTTTATCCAAACTTGTTCCCTTGCTCTAAAGAATAAAATCTCAAAGATATCATTAAGTATTAGGTTTTCAGAGGAGAAGGGATTATAAATCCCTAACAAACTCTAGTTAAAATTTCATGTAATATACCAGAGATAAAGAGAGATGGATATTCAATAAGAGGCGCAGCCTGCAGTACAGCAAACCAATTAACCTGTAAGAGATCCCAGTGCAGAAGGCGATGATCAGGATCTCACCCGGGAGAGATATAATGAAGAGAAACTGGAGTTTTCAAAGAACCCGCTGGGTCTTGATCGGATCAGATACACAGAGTCCTTGACTCTTGACCTGCTCTCAGACAGTGGATCTCATTCCCGTTCCTGGGCTGTGCATGAAGGATGGATGCCTTGGAAAGAGAGCAAGTTGAGGAGCTGACCATCAGGACTGGTCAACTCTTGCCATACACAGATTTTTATTCAGCTCAAGCAGAGTATGGAAAAGGGTAGAATTGAGAACTTGGAAGAGTCTAGCAAAGCTGAACATTTCCATAATGGTCCCTAGGTTCAATTTAAAAGGGCTTACCTGAATCTTTGAAGCTCAGATTAATCATAAGGGACTGAGCTGGGACTTGGAAGAGATAAAAAATATTTGAGAAGCATCTCCTCCGGGGAACAGCAGGCTTTTTGCTATTAAATGTAATAGATTTCTCCTGATCTAAGGTGGATATTGCTAAGTTTCTATCCAAGTAGCCACCCTCACCTTCATAGAATTATCAATTTTTAGTGGAACATGTGGCCCAATCGCCTTTGCTGTTTGATGTAGCCACGTGATGAAGTCCTTGCCAGCAGCAGGGTTGTGAGGAAGCTCCCATGAATGGTCCTAGGACGTGATTGGTCCATGCCCTTTGACTTTCCTCTTCCCTTTGTGTTGCTGGGAAGGTGAATTGTGTGATTGCTGGAGCTCCCACCCAGACCATGAGGCCAAGCCTCACCCTAAGGATGCCGGTCTGGGTGGCTGAAATCACCCAGCCAGCTCTGCACTGCCTATCTTTGGAATTTTATATTAGGAAACAGATTTCTATATCATTTAAGCCATTATTTTTCAGGCCTCCATTACTTACAACTACACTTAGTGCTAACAGACTCATCTCCTATCGCAAATACAACTTTGGATTCTATATTCTTGCACACAGATCGTGGATCTAATAGAAAACAGATGTTATTCTGATAAATACACCCATTGTGAAATTGTGGGCTTGTATCCCCTGCCTTCTCCAGGGTGTTGCTTGTAAGCAGGCTGCTTTCTTCCTGGGGTTGCCATCAGTAGACGCAAATTTAAGCAGATCAGAGTGAGCAAGAGACGTAGTGTCCCATTGTCCCCAGCCAGTCAATTGTTCAGTGTATGGACACCTGGGCTGGCACATTTCCTCACCACAGAGCTGCCTGTGCTCAGAACTCGGTCCCTCAGGTGAGGATGTAAAACTTTTCCAAATATAAGACCATTTCAGAGGCTGGACAGCCGTGCAGCTGGGCTGGTGGAGGGTGAGGAGTAATAGAGATTCCTTAGGTTTAGGCTGAAACCGGGCTCCATTCTGGCATGACTAGAAATGGTCAGACTAAAGGAGCCTTGTATTAAATGACTGAGGCATTCTGCACTGGTTCCAAAGATTAAAAAAAGAAAAGAAATCTTTAATGTATTTGCAGCTACACAGCTTTACTCTTCATTGAATCTGTTATTAAGTCCCTGGAAAGACCTCTGCCATCTTCATTTAAAGGGATAATTTTTAAAAAATTCCCCAAGCTCCCAGTTACAAGCTTCACAAGGGTGCTGTCCAAGGTCTCTATGTAGATCCAAGAGCCGAGCAGAGAGCTAAGCAATAGGCTGAGGTGCTCTTCCTATTGCTTCTCCCGTCAACCTGACCCCTGTCCCCCCACCATGTTCCAGACGTCCCCCCAAAGAGGCAAACAACTGCAGGGCCTGACCTGTGTCCATCTCCTTTTACTCTTGCTGCTTTTGTCCCTCAGCCCTGGCTCTGGGGTACACTGCTCATCACCCCAGATGGACACCTGCCTCTACCCCAAGGGTTTAGCAACTTATCAGGGTCCCTTTCTGGTATTTTGTAAACCGTCCATGCTACATCACCCTACTTTCAATGTTATGTCTCCAGTGAGAAGGCTCTTCCCCCGTCTTCAACTCAGGTAGTCTATGTGCTTGGGTACAAAATCTGGGAATATTTAAAATAGTTTTGGTAACA
This sequence comes from Cnephaeus nilssonii, assembly GCF_951640355.1. Taxonomy (NCBI): domain Eukaryota; kingdom Metazoa; phylum Chordata; class Mammalia; order Chiroptera; family Vespertilionidae; genus Cnephaeus; species Cnephaeus nilssonii. The sequence continues at coordinate 19,482,782 of NC_137093.1, read as the reverse complement.
ACTGTGTTTATTAAGCGTTTATTGCATGTGGAGCAATGTGGGAAATACATTATCTCAAGAAAATAGTCTTTGTAAACGATTAATAACTATTTTCTCCCACATTTTGCACATTAAAAACCAGATTTTGAGGTGCTAAGTGGCTCACCCACATCCTCAGAGCAGATGTGTGGCTACACTCTAAACAGTCCTTCCTTCTATGTGGCCAGGGATGGCACGGTTCCCTGAACTGTGGCTTAGGGAGCGGGGTGGAAGGGTCACCTGAGGAGAGTCCGTGAATACGTTTTGTGGTTTTCTTCTAACATCTTGCTGATCTCAGAGTGTGTAGAGCGTGAGACATTTTCCTCCTCCTCCTTACGTGTTTTTCCAGAAGGTAAATTTTGTCAATTTCCAAACCTGGCCGGGAGAGTGCTTCAAACTTTCCAAGTGATCTTGAAGTGAACTTGAAGCTTCACAGCCTTGAATGGTCCACATTTCTTTTGCAAACAAAGTGATTACCATAGGAATTTGGGATTCAGGCTACATTGCCTTTGCCCAGGCACTCATTCATTAGGAATTTCACTTCTTCCCCTAAGAGAAGAACTCTTGATGGTCCCTGGAAAGATTAGACTAGTGGTCGGCAAACTCATTAGTCAACAGAGCCAAATATCAACAGTACAACGATTGAAATTTCTTTTGAGAGCCCAATTTTTTAAACTGAAACTTCTTCTAACGCCACTTCTTCAAAATAGACTCGCCCAGGCCGTGGTATTTTGTGGAAGAGCCACACTCAAGGAGCCAAAGAGCCGCATGTGGCTCGCGAGCCGCAGTTTGCCGACTACGGGGTTAGACAATGTGTCCTCCACAAGGGGACTTTTTCTTCACTAGTCTTAGAGGTGGCATGATCCAGCAAAGATCTCTGTCTGGCTATCAATGGCCAAGAGATAAGGATGCGGACTCAGTTCCGCTCCTTCGACACCTTTCCCTCATCTTCCTCAGTTGCGCTTTGTTATAAAATAATGCCACGTTCACCTTCCTCAAATGTTACACTTCCCTCAGAGGGGTCCTGCAGACATGCCCTTGCCCAGAGGCAGGGCCGTGCGGGGTCCCTTCCCACTCCCACTCGCACCCTCTCCCCCTCCAAAAGTGCAGTCTGCTTTATTTCATGCACAAAGAGCAACTCCCAACCATGAAGAAACACCTGGGAGAGGCAGGGCGCCCCTGGTACAAGATAATTAGAGATTATTATAATAGAAATTGCATTGCCACATCAAACTGTGTCTTTTAGCATTAATTAATCTCCAACCCCAGCCCCTGAGCCTTTCAACCCTCCTGCTGGAGAGAGCGCTTGTCAACCAGGCCAAGCCTTGCATCCTACACTGGGGGCAGGGGAGGGAGATACGCACAAGTCCTCAGAGCTCTTGCCCCAGCAGCTGTAGTTCATCAGGGGTTTCCCTGGGTGGAGGCAGGTAGAGGGAGCAAGTAGGAAGGAGAGCTGGGCTCCTTTCCTGATGTGTTTGTTTGTTTGTTTATGATTTCTCAGCAAGCTAAGAAGATAGAAATTGCTTCCAACAAGAAGTTGACCTTGTAAGAAGGCTATTCATAGGTCACAGGGGGAGAGTAAGTGCAGATTGTCTGGGCCCTCCCTTCTTTTCTGACTTGTGGATTCATTTAAGTGAGTAAAAGGCATCTCCCAATTCTCCCTGCTTTGTCCCACTGCCTGACACCTTATGACTTGCAAGGTTTGCTGTAACTCAACATATAGGAAATTGCAAAACCAGTATTTTAAAGACTGATCATTTTATAAAAATATGTATTAATTGCTGAGAGAGAGAGAGAGAGAGAGAGAGAGAGAGAGAGAGAGAGAGAGAGAAACATTGATGTGAGAGAGAAACATAGATTAGTTGCCTCCCTCACCCACCAGACCAGAGGTCAATGTGCAACCTGGGCATGTGCCCTGACTAGGAATCACACTGGTGACCTTTCAGTGCATGGGGTAAGACCTAACCAACTGAGTCACATGGGCAAGGGCGAGACTGGCCATTTCTTCTTGAGGAATACTCTGCCTGCTGCTGAGGTTAGCGGCCACCGCTGGAATGAACAGCTAAGCGATTCAATGACTGGTATGTTTTTCATACACCCCCCCCCCCCCCGTCCCCCGCTCAGTTTTGTGACAGATTGGAATTCTTTATTAAAACAATGAAAAATTCTCATTTATAATGATTAATAATGAACATCCATTTTTAGTATTACTAATTATAAGTACAGCAATAATTACCAATTGCTACAAAGAACTATTTGAAGAAGCATAAATGCCTTCATCCAATTAGATATCTTTCTCACTACTGCTTAACAAGCATGTGCTCTACATGTATTCAAACTTTTCCTTTTGTATGAATCTTTGATATATTAATTCCCATAATCGTTGTTTATTCACCTATTGGAATACTACCCAGCACGGGAGAACTCCAGTTTGAAGGCCAATATACCAATAAGACCACCTGCATGGAAGACAACCAATGTCTGATTGACAAACACAAAAACAAGATTGTAATAGATGAATACCAATTCATTGACAGTCCCCCAGAGCCAATTTGATTTCTTCTCTTAGTAACTAAAGGGCCCAAGACAGATGATCACTGGTGAGTTACTGGGGTATGGGCATGCTGGGGGGGGGGGGGGGTCAGAACGCTCCCTATATTTCCATCCTGTCTGCTGTTGGATATAAAGGACAATAGGGGCCCAGAGGCAAAACTGAAGCTGCTTTATGCCCTGCTTTTTCCTCCTTTCATCTTCAGTGCTTTCTCAACAGTGATGTCGCAGAATAGACACAATCAATTCGTATTCTGTTTGTGCAGCAAAAATTTGGCTACCAAATAATGGTTAATTTAATAATCAGGTCAACTTAGAGACAATCAACAAAATATTAATATAAATGAATTAACTTTTCAAGCAGGACATAAATTATTTGTTCATTCTTTCTAAACTGCTTTTGAAGAGGAGGCTCTGTGAGGCATACAAATGAATGGCTGTCCCTGGGCAACGCAGTGGGTGACAGCTGGACACACCTTGGAGATCTGAGTCTCCACATTCACTCCTGTTTACACAAGATTCCCAACTCTGCGATAAATGAAACACAAGATGTCTAGTCACCTTTCCCCAGGGCTCATCAGCATGTGAGTACCCACAAGGCACCTTATATTTAATAGATAAAGTCTGTTGGGACTTTCTCCCTGCTTAACAAGCATGTGCTCTACATGGCCACATCGTCCCCATTGATTGCTTTGGATCCCTATGGAGGGTCCCTGCCTGTCCTTTTGCTAGTGTCTATGACCATCAGATGGCTTGAACTTGGCGCCTACCCTGCCCACAGCCACAGATGCCATCCTGAGAATTCAGCTTTCCTTGCTAACGTGCTGTTCCTACTCATCCAATGAGAGATTGGTCCCGGACTCTGTAGTGTTCTTCGCTATTTAGGTCCCCAAATAAGAGCTGCATGTCTCACCCAGTTCCCCATGGAAAGAGTCCTTTCAGTTCCTGTCTGTAGCTCCCTTTTCGACAGGGTGACTCTTGCTCTATGGTGTGCTGTGGGGACAGATAGCACACCCTCCCTTGCATTTGCACATGACTGTCCTTTAGATGTGCGCCCACAGAGCTCTGCTCTGTCATGTCTCATAGCACCTCTCCTCTCCCTTCTTCACCTCCTGATCACTGTTCACCATAGGTGTCCTTCAGTTGTTGACAAAATACATCTGGTCTTCCCAATTAGAGTCATATCACTTTAAAGGACAAATAGATTGCTGAATCCTCTGGCCAGTCAATATAGAGACCTAAGTTATTGTCTGGAACACCACGTACTAGCTATGTGAACATTCATAAATGAGACATTTTTGGTTTTCATTAACCAAACTACAAAGTAGGTTTAATTAGCTCTGAATTCCCTTTGCACTTTCATAGGTTACATCATTTAGGTCTTTTGGTTTCCTTCATCATACGGTTGTGTTTGATGGCATTCAATGACTGTTAGTGACTGGTGTCATTGGTTAACATCATTTCTAGTTGTGATTCATCATTGGATCATTTGTTTCACAAATAGTTATTGAATAGTTACTATGTCCTAAGTACTTGGTTAGGCATTGGGGATATATAAGTGAGACAGGTTAGTAAGCCAGGACAAAAGGAATAGGGAAACTGAGACAGATAGGTAAAAGGCCAAGCAATTTACAGCCACCTAATAAATCACAAAATCCTATCTTCCCTAACCAAGGACACTGAAGAGTAAATGGTTTACACTTCTCTCCAACCAGAGGGTAAAAAGCTTAAATCACCCTACTCAGGGAGACAGATAGCAGAAATCCAATTAGTGCCATTTGTGCCAACCACACCCAAGGACAGGACAGAGGAAGTCAGGGGAATAAATCTCATTTGGTGCATCAGCATAAAGCTGATGAATATTCTATTGAGAGCCTCTCCTAAGACCTCCTCTAAAACTCCCCCCTCTAGAAAATAGATAACCATCAAGACAAAGACCCAGCAGGGCTCTCTGTGGAGCACACCTAGGCCTTCCTTCCCTCTCAGGTGTGCATCTGTGCTTTTCTCTCCCAAACTCTAAAGGTCCCCAGGAGACTTTCAACCAGGGGAGCAACGGGCAACAGCAGCTTGTTCCAGGCTTACCCCACCCCCCTGAACGTGTCTCCAAGGCCCCCTTTCTCTGAGTTTTTTTCAGTAAGCTAACAGCAGCCCCACTGTGGCTCACTTCTCTCCTCTACCATTTGGGGAGCCAAAGCAGAGTACCACCTAGGCTCCCTCCTGTTGCTTCTTCTACCCTAAGCCCTTGCTTTGTTTCACCATCGCCAGCTTTAATAAACATACTCTCAAAATTATCTGGACTTGTGTTGTGAAATCTTTCTTGCACGAGATCAAGAACCTACACACTATCAATTGGCTCAAGGCAGATCTACTCCAGGCCTTGGCCCATTCTGGTGACAACAGACTAATTGCTGCTATCACATAAATTACATCTTGGTCTAGGAGATAGATAATGTATAATAAATAAATATGGGATCTAAAGTCAGTCCGCAATGTGTTATGAAGAAGGATGCAGTAGGGCAGTGGTAAAGGACGTGTTATGTTAGCAGGTAGCATATGAGCATAGACTTGAGCAACTATGTGACTATATGGGACAACAGCATTTCAGGCAGAGGGAACTGAAAGGCTTTGAGGTAGGTACATACTTGGTGCATACAGTAAGTAGCCCCTGTAGCTGGGGTTAAGTGAACAATGCAAGATGACAGGATAGAAGGATGTGGAATGGCCAGGATAGAAGGATGTGGAATGGTTTAGGCTGGGGCATTTGAATTGTAATCAATGTGAGATGAGAACCCATTGGGAGATTATAAGCAGAGAGTGGCATGATCTTATTTATGTTTTTAAAGGACAGCTCTGCTTGGTAAGTGGTGTGTAACAGGGAGGGATGGGTAAAAGAGTAGAGACAGGAATATCAGTCAGGGATATTTAAAGAAGATGATGGCATTGAATGGGTGTTAGCAGTAGATATGAGATCCTTGATGCAATGGAAGGGGCTAAGAAATCAGAGAAAATATATGTAAAGAAAACTTTTTTTCAACTAGTCCGGATGGAGCTAAACTTAGAGTCAGAATTTACCTCCTTGGGTAAAATCTCTTATTGTCTTTATTGATTACCCATATTCTGTGCTTTAGTATACAGATATTTAAAGTAGAAATACTATTTCTATATCCTTCTCTGTTATTTTCCTGAACACCTGTCTGCCGCATTTTTTCCTATAACATACCTGTAGTCCTTTATAAGTTCTAATGTTACAGTTTAATCTGGGAATTTTCCCACAAATTTTGCTCTATGATCCTCTTGACTATCTTCTTCATGTGTACATTCTTTCTGTTGCCAACTGCCCACCTTTTTAGTCTGACAAAGTATGGCTTCCAAGACAAAATCCTATGCTGTAGTACTAAATGAATAACCACTGTTTAATGTCCTCCTTTCTGCATTTTTATTCCTAACCTTCAGGTGCTATAAAGGATGCAAGCATCATCTGTCCTCCCACGTGGTTCCTTGTCCCAGCCTTCGATGTTACTAGAGGTGTGCATCCCGCAGAACCCTCTGTCTGTGTCCAGTGTTTTCATATAAAACCAGATGGGGAGCAGTGGTGGGGTTGGTCAGTCTTGGCTACCTCTCCATATTATTTTAATGGTAGAAGAAAATAGAAAGCTGGTGATGGAAATAATAACATTTAATTAAAAAAAGAAAAAGGAAAGCTTCTTCAATAACCATGTCAGGTTTCCTTTTAAGCACCTCCATTTTTTTTTTTTTAATCGGAGTGTTACCAAGCACTGCCAAACATTCCTTGTCATCAGAGGTATGAGAACCTGTGCAGTCTCTTTGGAACTCATTTAATACAGAGCGCTACTGCATCTCAGAGGCTCCGCCTACACTCTCCAAGAGCAGACTCAACATTTTCCTTTCCTTTCCTTTTTTTTTTTTTTTGCAATAATTCTTCCATTCCCAGCATACTTTTATCCACAGGATTTTTGTCCTATCTAATCACTCCTCATACTCTCTGAAAACATTCCAGATAGTTATTTCTCCTACTTCTTCCCTATCACCTCCTAGGAATGCCATCTTGCTTTGGTAGCATAAATAATTGGAGGATAATATATATGGCTACCATGTATAGCACATTCCTTCTAACTCATTAGAACAAGTTCCTTTGTATCCATACATGGGAGGGATTCTAAGCCTTCTGTTTCCAGAATACTTTTTTTTTAAATTCTCATTTTTCCCCTGAACTTGATAAAATGCAAGTCAACTATGGAATGCTAGCAACTAACAATGAAATTCCAGTTCCCCTGTCTCATTTGAACACTGGGAAGGCTAAAGCAGGATCCACATGGCTGTGTTATCAGGAGCAAAGACTTCTGCCTACTGTTCTTTTTTGAACTGAAAATGTTGCTCCCACCAGAATGACTCAGAGTCCAATAGGATCCCCGTACAAAATCAAGCAGATTGAGTTGGGAAAGCGTGTCACCAGAGGCCACAGAGAAGAGGTGTACTGGCACATTCACAGACTAATTGACTGCTTTTGAACATCTGTATCTATATTGGATTGCACTTGGCCATAGTCCAGAGAAAATTTGGTTCTTTTTCTGCTAAGCTTTGTTTTGGTACTAGTACATTATAGGGTATATGAAATAGCCTTCCTGAGAAATATTTCCAAATGAAAGACCTTTGAATTGGAATGGTTGTGGGCACAGACCTGCTCAGGAGTAGGGGCTGCAGGAAGGAACTTCTGGGGAGGGGGGCGGTTTGAGGCCCTGGGCCTGCTGAGTTTCTACTGTAACCAGAATTATTCCTAACTGCTGCTTGTAAAAAAATCTCTCTCAAAGGTCTCCCTTACTGGAAGAGAAATGAGAAGCATGGAAATGAGCAGCCGCAAGCCTTCCTGGGATTACTGTTTTGGCACTAACTGATTACCTGTTTCTCTGCCCAGCTCTCATCCCAAAAATTTGGTCCCAGGCCACCTCAGAGAGGGGCCAACTCTGGCCCACAGGGGCTGAGCTGACTTCTGTGACGGCTCCATCACTCTCTGTCCCAGAGTCAGGTGGCACACTGGATGGCTTTGTGTCCCCCTCCCGCCCCCCATCCCCACCCCTTCACTGCCTATGTGCCTTCTGGTCTAGATACAGCCCTGTAATCTCTAAAAAGCATCTGACTGTCTTTACAGAGATCTGTTTCATTGCTTCAGCCTCAACTACAACAAAAACCCTGGGCAAAGGGCTTAGCTTCCATAGTAGCTTGTGTTGCGGAAGCGGAACATGGGTAGAGAACATTTTGGTTCTGTGACATGAGCCTCTATAGTGCCAGTTCAGTTCATGAGCAATGTAGCACTCAGATGCATAACGCGACAAAAATCACCTGTCAGCTGGCCCTGGCCCTGCAGGTATGACAGTCATGCTGAGCACCAGCAGTTGGGTCCATGCAACCGTGTTCTGCTCATGCTTCTGCCTGAAAGACAGCTGCTCCATCACCAGGCACAGGGCAGGTGCTCAAGAAAGAGTCGCTGTCTCTGGCCCTGTCACATCCAAGTATGTAAATTACAATCTCAGGAGAGCAATGCCGATATCCTACTGATGCAAAAGACATGTTAGGCCACAGAAGGGCCAGGAGCTCAGCAAAACAGAGACTAAGACGACCATCCTAAAGATAAGCATGATATAAACTCTGGCTTCCACGTGTATACATATGCATGCATGTAGCGGACACTTTATTAACGTAAAGCATAGTCAGTTTCCCTGAGACATGACGGATTTGTGATCCGAGTGTTTGTAGCTGTGTAACCCTAGATTCTTGCAGTCCCTTACCCCTCACTGCACAATTCCTAAATATAAGGGTGGCCTTGATTACACACACACACACACACACACACACACACACACACACAGGAGAACCAAGGCAACTCCAACGGCTGCCACCTCCAGAGATATTCCCAGCCTCGCCTGCGGCGGCAGCCACCCCGACTCTGACTTTGCCCGTTGGACTGACAGGATGCGGCACCCCCTCCAGATTCACATGATGGAGCTGGTATCTGCTGAATGAGCAGTCTGCCTTCCAAACCGGCATCTGGGGTGTAAGGACTCAGATCCTGGAGCTTATTTCAAGGTCAGTTTGCTTCAGAATCAAAATCCATTTGCCATAAAGTAGAGAGATGCTGGAGAGGGAGGAGGGCCTCAAGAAGGGAGGCACATTCATTAAATCAGCTGTAGGAGAGCCACAAACCACACACTCACACTCACACCTCTCACACATATACTCACATACACATACTCTCACACACACCCGCTCACACACATACATACATACACACACACACACACACACACTCACACACATTCACTCACACACACATCCACACTGAGACATACACACTCATACACACATTCACACACACACTCTCACAGACACTCACATACACACTCACACACACATACTCACATACACACTCACACACATCCTCTCACACACACCCACTCACACACATTCACACACACATTCTCACACACACACACACACTCACCATCTGTGAATTTTTAATACCCTGTCTTAATCTGAGGATTTTTTCTGTGTCCCTATGGTTTTCCTGAGGGCCGGGCTGGGGAAGAGGAATGTATCCACGTCTCAGCATCTCGGGGTAAAAGCAGGAGCGATCTCCCTGGCGCAGCTAGCCTTCCATCTCAGAATCCCAGGCCATTACTAAATGATTGCCAGTGCGTGCAGACGTTTCCCTGAGCCCGTGACAGGCCTCCTTGAGCCTGTGAGCAGAGGCAGGGTGTCAGGGAGAATTGGCAGAGCCTGGGGTGTCAGGGAGAATTGGCAGAGCCTGGGGTGTCAGGGAGAATTGGCAATTTTCATCTCACTGTCAAATCGCTTCCTCTGTTTGGGGATGGCCTGGCTCTCTCCTGCCCTGTGTCCTCCGTCATTCCCTATTTTGCAGTTCTGAGAAATATTTCTTTTTCTTCTGTCCTTCGTCTCCCAAACCCTCTTCCTTGGTGATGGGGATCTGCATGGAGCAGTGTGACCAGATGCTGCGTTGCTCAAATGGGAGGAGGGGGCTCAGGAACGTGCAGAGGAGAGGAGGGGAGGGTGAGAGCAGGCCACGCACAGTGTCCTGTGTCTCACTAGCCTGCCGATGCCCTGTGACCTTTGCCCTTCGCTCCCTAACATAGCTGGCCATGATTTGCTGCCCCCTGAAGAAACTGGCTCTGGAGTGCAGGGAGCCAAGGGTGCAGTGGAGAGCAGCAGAGAGCGCTGGGCTCCTTCTGATAAGGATTCTCTTGAAGGCCAAGCCAAAGCATGAAGAAAAGCCTGTGTGTGCATTATTTTCACCCAAGTGTCACGTGCTCGTTCCCCTCCTGGCCGACGGCAGACACCCTCCGCCTTGGTCCTGGCAGGCCAGGTGTGGCAGATGCAGGGCATCCCCTAGGTTGCGGCCTCAGCCTGCACAGGTCCCACCGGTGCACTTGCCCCAACTCTAAGCGTCCTCTTCATCAGCTGATTAGACCCTTGTTCAGTGAGCTCCTGCGTGGACACTCTCAGCACCCCGCTCGGTTCAGGAGGGTTTACAAAAGGGCACGAGACAACAATCCCCGCTTTTCAGAAGCTGTGAGCTCCGGGGGCTGCTGTTGATGAAGCCCTTCCCGTGAGCCAGCCTGGGGCTAAGATTTAAACTTCCACCCTGGGAAGTAGATGCTGTCATCATCCCCAGATTTGGAGGCGGAAACGGAGGCTGGGAGAGGCTTATAATTTGATCCAGTCTCCAAAGTGAGTAGATTTGGAAGAGTCAGGATTTGAACCCAGGTCTCTCAGAGTCCAAATTCTCAATCCAGGTGTTTGACCATCGTGTGCGCTGTCTCGGGGAAGCCGGGTTATTGCTTGATAGAAAGCTAGCTGATTGCAGCCACTTTGAGATGAACAAGTGCCGCCTGGCATCACATCACAGAGGTTAGGGGCGGGGAGGCAGGGCGGAGGAGGGGCAGGGCCAGGGTTCAGGTGTGGAGAGGAGGCCTTGGAAGGAGCTGGGAGAGGGTGCAGCATCCCGGTCACGTGATGGAGGTCTCTCCGGCATCTCCCTTTCCACAAAGCCCATTTCAAATGCAAGCATGTTGCCCAATTTCTGGGTCTTGGTGACAATATGCAGCTGCGACAGCTTTTCGTGTTCTGAGACCTGGGGCAGAGGATGACAGTTTGATAACCCAGGGGACCTTTAAACAAGAACTGACAAAACAGTGACGGTGTCAGTGAAAGAGTCACCCTGAGCTAGCCCCAGAAAATTGGGCCAGATCGCGTGGAGGAGCTTCAGACCAGCCACAGCCTCAGGGGAAGACTCTGCGCACAGGTCCCTGGGTGAGGGCTCGGGGCCTTGCTCTGGGTCCCTCTCCTTCCCGGGCAGGTGCACGCAGCAGTCCACCCGGCTCTGCAGCACGGCCAACAAGGCCTCCACGCGGCTCCTCACCTCCAGTGAGAACGTCAGCAGTTCTGTCTCCCTTGGGAAAAATAAGAGATCAAAAGCCAAAGAACTGGCTGATTTGGGAAAAGTGTTTATTTTCCCATGTAGACCTGTAATAGCTAATAATAGAGCGGGAGCGGGAGCAGGTACCCAGGGAGTGTGGGCACAGGGACTCTCCAGAGCCCTGTGAGCTCTCGGGCCTCGGGGCATTTGCAGAACTGCTCTTTCTGGTCAGATCGTTCCAGGGGCAACTCTTGCATCTCCAGTGCGTGTTCTCTGCATTGCAAGAAGGAAGTTCCGACGAGAAGGCCATTCCTCAAAGCGCATTCTTCTAGCTTCAGGCTGGTGACAGCTAGTTATTGGAGGCACCTTGCAACTCTAAGCCCCCTGATGACACCAACATTTGAGATTTTCGGCAAAGCAGGGTGAGGCGTTCATGACACGTGTCTGCACACCAGAGATGGGGTTTCACGCAGGGAGGCCGCCAAGTGTAGGAGAGCAAGAGCCTAAAGCGCCGGAGTCCCTGTGACTCCTCAGCTTCCAAACCGAGGCTGGTATGTGACTCTCCCAGGTTTCCTCCTGCATCGAGTACTGCGACTGCCCAGCTACCTTAGAGCTGGGGTGCCACTGAAATAAAGGACCTCAGGTCTCGGTTTGTGTGGCTTTGGGCTAAAAATGTAACTACTCTGAGTCTCGGTTCCTCTGTGAACTAATAAAAATATACTGGTGGATGCCCTAACCAGTTTGGCTCAGTGGATAGAGCGTCGGCCTGCAGACTGAAAGGTCCCAGGTTCGATTCCAGTCAAGGGCATGTACCTTGGTTGCGGGCACATCCCCAGTAGGAGGTGTGCAGGAGGCAGCTGATTAACGTTTCTCTCTCATCGATGTTCCTAACTCTCTATCCCTCTTCCTTCCTCTCTGTAAAAAATCAATAAAATATATTAAAAATATATATACTGGTGGTGTGGTGAGGATGCAATGTGACCTCATATGTGATCTTTTTAGTCACAATGCCAGGCTCTTCCCCAATGCCCAGGAAGCAGCTTTCTTATTATGTGAAGATTAGATTACTGAACTTGAATCGTGGCAAGTTTTAAATTTGTACTAAATTTGAAAGAAGTACCCATGAGGTTATGGATTCCCTCCTCAGTCTGACATTTGGGGATCCATGCTAGAAAGGAGGGGACAGCATACCCCGGAGGGGCAGCCTCAGGAAGGGTCCAAGAGGTGCTCATGGTGCCTCCGAGGGAAGAACCATGCTCTTCGCAGGGCCCTCGGGGACTTTGGAATAATGACAACGCTATTTCAGAGACCTCAGTGTAAGGGCCAGGCTTGGGCAACGTAAGAACTCGCCTGCGCCCATGGTCAGTAGGAGGTGAGTGAGGTCATGGGGGAGGTCTGCTTATAGGAGTGACTTCTGAACTTCAAGGGCGAGGGCAGTGCCCAGACATGCGGGTTGAGGGCTCACCCCCACATAAAAGCCCCCAACCAGACTCTCATGTAAGAACTGGGCCAGATGGAAAAGCAAGAATCCCTGGAAGGGAAGTGAGAATTGAGGACCAGAAGCTTGAATGAAGACCGCCTGGGGAGGGACAGACCAGGGGGCTCACTGGAGGGCAGCTGAGGCTACATGTCCTCACACGGGCCTGGTGGCATCAGATTTGAATAATTCCACCTGCTTTACCCGAGGTGAAGCTGAATCGTGAGTGTCATGGAAACGGACTCCTGCAGCAGAGGCCGGGGGAGAGGCCCAGGTCCAGGCTGCTGATGAGCATGGAGGGCTAGGGCTGAGCGTCCTGTTGCTCTGTGCGTGGGGCCTGAGCCAGGGAAGCTGCTGTTCCTATTAGTGGCGCTCTGCTGCACACCTTCCCGCGGCGTGGCTGGGTACACTTGTGTTCCGCCACGTTAAATTTAACCACGGAAGCGTGCCACGCAGTACACTGTTGTCAGTAGTTCAGCAGTTGATAAACACGTGAGGTGACAATGTAAAGCACTTCATCTGTAACTGTCTGCAATTTCAGTGCAATTTAATTCAAATAAGCACATGTTTGATATCGAATATGCATCCATTCCTTTCCCTGAGCTCTGCTCCCAGCCATGCAACTTTACACACTTTTGGCTAGACTTTGGGCTGAAAACATTTTCTTCATAAATTTCAATAGCTTGGTGATGCATCGCAGCAGCCAAGATATTTTTCACATTAAAAATCGAGACAAGCACTCTAAAGAGTCCCAGTACATTTTGTTTGACTCCGGTGTATTAGTTAGGTATTGCTGCATAACAAATCAGCCCAACTATCAGTGGCTTAACCTACAATAATACTTTATTATCTCTCACAGTTTCTGTGGGTCAGGAATTCAGGAGCAACTTGGCTGGGCAGTTCTGGCTCAAGGTCATTTATAAGGTCAAAGTTGATGCCGGCTGGGGCTGGAGTTATCTACAGGTTTGGCTGGGTCTGGAGGATTTGCTTCCAAGGCAGCTCCCTCACATGGCTGCAAAGTCGTTGCTACTTGTTGATGGGGGACACATTGCCTGTGCTTCGGGCATGCAGGCTGGCTTCCCTCCAAGCGAGTGATACAAGAGATCAAGGCAAAAATGGTAATGGTAATGGCTTTATGTCCAAGCCTCTGAAATCACATACCACCCCTTCCCCCAGTTGCTGTTAGTCACACAGGGCCAGCTCTGATCCATTGTGGAAAGGGACTTGTATACCAGGAGGTGAGAATCATTGGGGTCATCTCGAAGGCTGGCTACCAGAACTAGCAATTAATCGTTGGAATCTACTTTTGAAATATTTGTTGAAACAAGTGTTCATGAACACAGGCATGCAAGCAGGCGATTCTAGTTCCACTTGGAGGAAGTCTAGCTTTCCCCACCTTAGTTGACATGTTTTAATGTGTTTCATTGGTTCCAGCGACTTCTGTTCCATCATCCAATTCCATGTCAGCTCCATCACTGTCTTCCTTCCTAACACCTCTATTTTCCCTTTACTTCTGTTCTGCCTCCCACTCCAGTTCCTTGCCAGGAGCAGAAGGCCTAGTGTGTGTGTTTAGGTTCTCAGCTTCATTTGAATTAAAAACCTTTATCTTCCTTCTTGCTCTTTTCCTCTTTCTTTATATACTTGGATTACCTCTTGATCTGTTGTTCTCGCAGCCCCAGAGCAATATGATTCTCCACAGAGGAGCCAGGGAGGCAAAAAGCCAGAGAATTTATCTCGTAATTTCCAAATCCACATACATACGCAGAGTGTAGCATCCTATATAATAAAGATGTAATATGCAAATGGTCGTTACGCAATAAAGTGTAACAACCGACCGCATAACGACCAGATCACGGATCAGCAGGAGGGTGGGGCAGCGAGCTACAAGCGGACTGTGGAGAGCTACAGGAGGGGGCAGGGCAGCAAGCTATGAGGGGGGGGGGGCGGGGGAGGCTACAGGAGAGTGGGGCAGTGGGTGGAGAGCTATTGGAGTGTGGCAGCGAGCTACTGGCACACGGATTCGTGTGCAGGCCTACTAGTACATTATAAAATGCTCTCATACATATGGAACCAGGACTTGATTCTGCACAGATCCAAGGTGTCATGAGTTCAACTCTAAATGAGTTTCTCCAGCTACCGGTGCTAGGATATGTATTACCTCATACTGAATATATTTCAGTAGAGCCCAAGTCACCCTCCTCCTCAAGTAGGCTCCCCTCCTGACCAACAATTTTCTGTCCATGTTTCCACCTAAAAAGGTGTGAAGGCTAAGAACATCAGCATCTCCCTGGCTTACCAAGATCCCCTTTGTCCTGTGTATACACACACTGATGGTTTCTGACATGTTTCTCTTCCCTGTTCCTCTTTCCCATTCTTATAACCATCTTGTTCCAGGTTTCTATCACCTCTCAACACATTATTTGCATCAGTATCCCAAGTCATCCAGCCACCTCTAGTGCCTCTAAGCCAACAAATTCTGCATGCTTTGACCTGATCAATGTTCCTTAAATTCCACTTTCATCATTTCCTTCTTCGGCTCAAAAACTCCTCCAGCATTTCTCCACTAGAGTCAAGGTAAAGTCTCAACTCCTTAGCCTGGCTTATTAGACCCCTGAAATTTATTCCAAAAACATGTTTCTGCTTCCTTTTTACTTCTCCCTGACCCGAGAACTCTCACTGTAGGTCTCCCCAGGCTGTTCTTCATTCCTGGGATGGCCTTGCCCACCCACCCCCTGTATACCCATCCATCCGCCACCACACTTCTCTGAGGGCCCTGGCTCCTCCTGCCTCTGCCTCTCTGAAACTCCATTTCTAGTTACCCTCCATGCTGCCCCTTTGCCCAGTGCAGTAGAATTAAACTCTAGTATTAAAATCAAACTCTCAGATCAACCAAAGGACTTGTATGCATGCATATAAGCCTAACCAGTGGTCATGGACAACAGAGGGGTGGGGGAATACGTGGGGAGGGGTTTAGGATGGGAATGGGGGGGATGAGGACAATTATGTGATACCATAATCAATAAAGAAATTTAAAAAAATAAATAAATAAAATCAAACTCTCCTTGCTCCGGGTGCAGACCTCCTTAAACAACAGTCTTCACGTAGACAAGACCGTGGGTCTTCTCCACACTGGGTTGAGCACACTGTTCTACAGACAAGAAGAATTTAATATTTGCTAAGAGTTCTGTGGGGCAAACAGCCCAATAACAGCCCTAGGAACAAGGTTTTTTTTGAAATGGATCTCATTTTCTCTTTTCTGGCTCAACAGCTACTTGGGTAGGAAGAGCTTGTGTTTCCTGCCATGGTTTAAACCCAACACATTAGATTCTGCACCAGCGGGGGGTGTGGCAGCACCCTGCCCCTCGGAGATGTGCCAGTCATTCTGCCCTGGCCAACCTCTCAGTGTTGATCGTTTGCTGGAACTAGGTTTAATCTCTCTCTCAGTTTACCCTTATTGTTTGACAGTTTAACAATTGTCTTTGGTGCTATCAGCAAGATTCCTTTTTGGGGCTACCCACCGTGGGAAGCTGGAATAATTTGTGCTTGCACATTTTTGTTTTCCACAAGATGCTGCTGGGGTGACAATGCCAGGACTGTGCAGTGAGTGAACAAAGGCATGGAGGGCAGAGACTTGGAGGGCAGAGACTCCTGCCTCCTGTGCTAGATGAAGAGATGGAGGCAAGAGGGAGACAGGCACCCCAAGATCCGCCATCCACTGGAAGAGGAAAGCCTAACCTTGGTGTCTTCCCCCTGAGGAGAACATTGACTTTAGGCCCACATGCTAACTAGCACTTATAGGAAATGAACTCGGGACTGGGTCAGAGGGTTGAAGACAGAAGCTGGAGAAGCAAGTCTTGGCTCTCAAGGAGGAATGAATAAAGGGGAGTAATTATTTACTTGTCTAGCAAATAAAGATCTATTACATATCAGATTCAGGGACTGGCATTGTTATTTATACCAAAAAAAAAAAAAAAACCACATACAAAACAAAACAAGAAATAATTGCAGCTCAAATGGAAACCACAGTCTGCTTTCAGTACCTGGTTCCCACCAAGGACTCCCTTCTTGTCTGGATTCAGCCAAATCTGTTGATGGAAACCAAAGCTGAGTCACAGTCAGGGGACCACACAGCATGCCAGCAGGTATGGAGGCAACTGAAATAGATGGAGAAGGCTCAGGGCATAGCTTCCATTGCCAAGTGTGGGCAAGGTGCTGTCCCGCAGTGTGTCTTCTCAGACTTGGCCTTGTCTGTACTTCATTAACTTTGGTAATACAGCTTTGACCATAGCTCAACACCCTGCTGTTATGACAGGCATAAAAGAGAAATAACCCACCATGCCCAACAGCCCAAGCCTAAACCGTGGCTGAGATTAAACCAAAGTCAGAAAGGTAGTACCATCATGGGGCAGAGAATGTAACCACAGCAGTCCCTCCTCACCAAATCCAGCGCTCACAGGAGAGCAGCCTTCAGACCCCACGCTCCTAAAGTCCAGTGGGAATGTGAGTGTGTGTTTCCTGTCCACACTCAGACTCAGCATCTCTTCTTTTATTGGCATTCACTATTGGGCATGTACATAGACCTTTTATCATAGGAGTACCCATATGGATTTTTTAAAATGTTTCAAATTATTATTTTAACTAATATTCCCAGCTACTATAGGTGCATAAATACAGGAGAGCCACAAAGTTGAGGATTAAAAGTTTGATATCTAATCATGACTTCACCACCAACTTGGTGGGGTGCCATTAAGTCCCGATGTCTCTGAAAATGTTTTCTTGTCAAATAAATGAAGCAGATTCATGAGGTGGTTTCAGAGAAGACTTTACGCGAAAAGCATGAGGAGAGAGAGAGATAGAAGGGAAGTAGAAGAGAGGAAAGGAGGAAGGAAAAGAGAGAAAGACAAAAAGGAAGAGGGCGGGGAGGATAATGACAGGTTGAAAAGGGAGAAGAGAATGGTGTACATGAAATTCCTGCAGACGCTTCAGGAAATGAGGTCTGGAAACCAGGGCAGAGCATTCATCAGATCTGATCAGGGCACGGATCCCAGGTCAGGAAGTAGAGACCGTCAGAACCCATCACTTAGGAGAGATGGTGTGACCTTGTCGTGTGGAGAAGGCAGAATCTGAGAAACATCTGAACCAGGGAAAGGAAGAGCTATTTTTACAAACACCTACTATATCATGCTGAGCCGTGAGCACTCTTCTATCAGCTCACCGTTTTTACTCATTCAAAAATGTGTATTGACCAAATCATGTGGATAGGTTTTGCCAATACAAGAAATAAAGCAGAGTCATTCCCTGCCTTCATGGAGTTTACAACACAGTTTAGAGCATAGCTTGGGAAAGGGACAGCAAATGAATAAAAACAGCAGTCATCAATGATATATTTTTAAATAATGTTACATGAGTATTAGAGTCTGTATTTTACAGACAATGAAACTGAGTTTTAGAGCGCTCAAGTACCTTATTCAGCATTGTACAGCTAGTGATTTTTAGAGGAAGGATTTTATTTTAATCCTCACCCAAGGACATTATTTTTTCCATTGATTTTTAGAGTTAGAGAGAGTAGAGGAGGGGAGTGTGTGTGTGTGTGGGGGGGGGGGGAGAGACAGAGAGAGAGAGAGAGAGAGAGAGAGAGAGAGAGAGAGAGAGAGAAACATTGATGTGAGAGACACATTGATTGCCTGCTTCTTGCATACACCCCGCCCAGGGGGCCAGGGATTGAGCCTGCCACCTACTATGAGTCCTTGATTGGGAATCAAACCTGAGACCTTTTGGGCTAGATTGAGGATTTAAACTGACGTCTGATAATCACAAATATATACTCTTTCTACCGTACATCCTGGTCACCTCTCACCCGTAGGAGAGAAAATCATTAGCAAGGGAAGGAAGAAGTGAGAAGACAACAACATTGAAATCATGGG
Organism: Cnephaeus nilssonii; assembly: GCF_951640355.1. NCBI lineage: Eukaryota > Metazoa > Chordata > Mammalia > Chiroptera > Vespertilionidae > Cnephaeus > Cnephaeus nilssonii. Next base: position 19,464,364 of record NC_137093.1, on the reverse strand, counting down.
TCATGCCATAATTGGGTTGACTGGTCCAGGAGAAAATTTCAAATGTAGAATTTGGCCCTGGAAGTTACCATTATAACCTAGTAGAGTGCTATTGGAGCTGCTGTGAGAACCAACAAAACAAGCAGCAGGGAGGACCATCTCCACACAACAGCCAAGAAACATGGGACCCCACTCTCCGGCTCTGAGAGGAAATGAACAGAGAATGGCAAGGAGCCTCCTGAGCAGCCGTCAAAGGCAGTGCCACTCCGAGTTTCATAAAACCTCCAGCCACGAATGTGTCTTTTCCGCCGGCTCCCGGCTGTTTGTGAGAGATGCAGACATTGGTGTGAGATACACAAAGCTATTTCGGCTGCTCGAAAGCTATCAGCCCTTGCATGCTGGGTTTGAGCAAGACAGATCCTGCAGTACTCAGGGCATCAAAGGGGATTACCCAGAAACCGATAACAGATTTTAATTTAGATGATCATGATGGGGGCTCAGAAGGAGGAGGCTGGGAAATGGACAGATTGAACTCCGGGGTGGTAAAAGGAATGAGATGAAACTGACGATAACATTACATTTGGAGGTTTATTTAGCCAGCCTCCATGCCACCTCCCAGGACCCTGCCTTTCCTTTGTGATACACAGCAGGCTGAGTAGGAACTCCCCCCACCCCCCAAATCAGGCTGGCCCAGCGCCTAGGATGCTAGCCCACTGGGGAGACTTAAATAGCTATTATTACTCTTTGTTTCCTTGGAAATAAACAAAACACCCTTTTAACAACACAGGCTACTGAACACGATATATGCTAGTTTGGGGGTGGGGTAGGAGGGTGACCCACCTTGACAGAGATCTTTCTGGTGTCAGTTCCCACAGGCTTTCCCCGCCCCCACTACTCCCCATGTTCATTACTGTTGTCTCCAAAGTTCAATCGTTTGCCATCACTCCCTTCTGCTTCTATCTAATGAGTGACCACTGGCAGCTGTCTATAGAAGACACCCATTGATTCATTCATTAATCTATTCAATCATTCAAGAAATATTTATCGCTTGATCAACTAACTGCTCTCTGCCAGGGACTGTGGCAAAAGCAGAAAAGACAGCAGTGAACAGGATAAACTTGGTGCCTGTCTTCCTGGGGAGAGTTTCATTGACATGATGCGGGTAGAGAAATGGGGGAAAAACCCAAAGAAGTTGGAAAAAGACTTATAATTTTTACAAGTAATATAAAAGAGGAATGATTTAAAGCAGGGCTTGGGAAAGTAAATTTAGATGAGGTCAGCCAGGAAGATGAGATTAGGGCTCCCAAAGGAGTGAGGACTTAAGCTGCCTTATAATTGAAGACACATTTACATGATATAAACATAAAAGACAACAACAACTGGAAACTGAAGAGAGGGTCCTCATACTGATAAAGGGCATCTACAAAACACCCATAGTTAACATCATACCTACTGGGGAAAGACTGAAAGCTTTCTCCCATAGATCAAGAGCAAGGCAAGGCTGTCCACTCTTGCCACTTGCATTCAGCATTGTGCTGGAGGTTCTAGCCAGAGCAATTAGGCAAGAAAAATAAATACAAGTCATCCAGATTGAAAAGGGAGAATTAAAACTATCTCTATTTGCAGATGACATGATCTCATACAGAGAAAATCCTAAGGAAACCACAAAGAAATGATTAGAACTAAGAAATGAGTTCAGCAAAGTTGCAGGGCACAAGTTAAATACACAAAAGTAAAATGAAAAAGGCAATCTCATTTACAATAACATCGAAGAGAAAAATGTTCAAAAACCATTTTAAAAAATGTGCAAAACTTGTACTCGGAAAACTACAAAACATTACTGAAAGAAAATTTAAAAACCTAAGTAAATGGAAAGTCATTTCATGCTAATGGATTGAAAGAATGAATATTCTTAAAATGTTAAAACTCCCAAATTTATGAACAGATTCAACATAATTTCTATGAAAAGCCCAGTTGCCTTTTAAAAATTTGTACAAATTAACAAGCTACTCCTAAAATTATAATGAAAATGTAAGACACCCAGAATAGCCACAACAATCTTGAAAAAAAGCCAAAAAAAAAAAAGGCACAAAGTTGGGGGGTCCACACGGCCTGATTTCAAAACTCACTCCAAGGATCAACCAAATCGCCCACTTGTGTGCAGGCATATGAGCCTAACCGGCGGATAAGGACAACAGGGGGGTGGGGGCATGTGTGGGGAGGGGTGTGGGATGGGAATGGGGGGACGAGGACAAATATGTGATACCTTAATCAATAAAGAAATTAAAAAAAAAAACACAACTCACTCCAAGGCTATAGCAATCAAAACAAAGTGGTACTGTCAATGGAATAGGATAAAAAGTCTAGAAATAAAACCCTCACAGTTATAGTCCACTGATTTCTTTGCCGAAAATATTCAACGGGGAAAAGAACAGTCTTTTCAATAAATGATGCTGGGCAACTAGATATACACATGCAAAATAATCAATTTGAACTATCTCCCATTATATGTCAAAATTAACTCAAAATTTCTCATGGACCTAAACATAGGGGTAAAACTTTGCAAGCTTATGGTAGGAAATGGCTTCTTATATATGATAACACAACACTGTTGGCAAAAAAAAAAAAATCAATCAGATAAAATGAACATTAAAAGTAAAATGATTCAAATGACACCATGAAGGAAGTGAGAAGAGAAATTAAGGAATGGACACTCAGGGAACCTAGCAAAGTCTCTTCAACACCCATGGAAGTGTTTCAATGTTTAACAGCTGGGGTAGCCATCCCACTAGAGCCTGGAAGAATAGCAAGCGGCCCTCCACACAGCAGACAGAGAGAAGAGGTATGTGAATAAATGAAGTGGCGTAAATAACAAACAAACAAATTATACAGCTAGTCAGTTAATTTTTTTTTAAATGTAATTTGTAGGTTTTACAAGTAAAATAGTTACTTGTGCTGTCTATATCACTCTTATTTCCTGTGGTTTGAACGATAGCAACGTATTTAGGTTCCTGTTGCTCCTTTCGAGAAAGGACCATGTTTCACACATGTTCTGTATTCAAGCAGCACGTAGCCCAGTATTCTACATGCAGCGCATGTGCAATTCTCAGTGAATGTTTGTTGAAGAAATGGATAAGTATATGATGACTTAAATAAATAGAGGTAAAACTGAGGCTAGAAGAAGCCACTTCTGTCATTTCTACTTGTCTCACGTAGGCCACAGTTAAACACCAGAAAGTTATAGCTGGGAGACTTGCAGACCGCCACATGCTTTGGTTTTCTTTCTTTTTTTAAAAAAAATATATTTTATTGATTTTTTACAGAGAGGAAGGGAGAGGGATAGAGAGTTAGAAACATCGATGAGAGAGAAACATTGATCAGCTGCCTCCTGCACACCCCCTACTGAGGATGTGCCCACAACCAAGGTACATGCCCTTGACCAGAATCGAACCTGGGACCCTTCAGTCGGCAGGCCAACGCTTTATCCACTGAGCCAAACCAATTAGGGCATGCTTTGGTTTTCAAAAACTGGGAATCCCTGTGGAGTCAGAGTTCTGGACTACCTAGGATTGCTTTGACACAGGAGATGGAAGTTGGTTGTAGGTAGGGGGCAATTGGATCCTCTCACCATTCTTTTACTAGAGAAGATACTTTATCTGCTCCCAAGTGAGATTTTTATGAAAACAAATGGCTTAATTTTCTAATTAAAAAAAAGAAAAGGTTTTAAATAAAATCATTGAAAATCATGATCTGATGCAAATTGCTCTATTTTTCATCATTAAACTGAGGCCCCGGAGGTTAGGTGATTCTGGCAATTGTACAGCGTGTTGGTAAGAGGAGGGAGGGACTATGACTGTGTTATTTGTAAGACCAGGTTTTTTCTGCCTTAACTCCTTCATCTACTACTGGATGACTTCTTGGCCACCACCCTCCACCTGTTCGCTCGCTAGAGACCACCCGGCTGCTCTGGCTGCCCAAGCTAAGCCAGAACTTGGGGTTGGTCGGATGTGACCCAGCCTTCTCAGATCCCATCTGGCCCCCTGACCCTTTCCCAACTTATAGGAGAAAGTTAACACTGAGGGAAGATCAGAGAGGTGCCCCATCCCAAGCCCAAGTCTGAATCTATTCAGGACCCACCTCTACATTGTAGCAGGCACAAGGATCTTCAAGCTGAGGAGGTATGCCCTGTCCAGAAGCACATGGACAAATCAGATGAGCCCTGGTCCTAACCCCAGTCATTACGCAGAAATAGAAGCATTTCTTAGTTCGTACACCTCAGAAGTGAGGCCTGGTTTCACAGGAGAGCTACTGTGCATGTCTGCTTAGAACAGTAGTCACACTTTAGGCTGGGCAGGGACCACAGCCTTTCACACTGAGGCTTGGTTTCTTGTTGTGTCTGGACCAGCAAATCCATTTCCCACCCTCTCTTCTTCGACCCTGTAGGTACAGGTCAATGGTCGGGCTGCTTTCTTGGCAACTGACATAATAAATGTAAGCAGGATATTTACATTCTCTATTATTTGCTGTACATTTCTTTGGCAAAAAGAACCGTACATGCAAAGCAGTAGTATGGCTGGGAGGCAGGGGGCCGTAATTAAAATCCCTTTTTGTTTGTTAAATGACTTATTAAAATGCTTGTGAAACCGCTACACAAAGCAGCAGCCAAAACCCCTTTTGCTGCTAAATGGAATGAAATGGATTTTTCAAATGTCACGCTAGTATCCACTTAATAATACATTTTCCTATAGACAGGACAATAATATATATTTTAATCACTTTTCTACAGGCAAATAGACTGCTCAGGAGCTGCCCTTCACTGGCACTTTGGAAATTATGAATTTTTCAATAACCTTTTCTATTATTCATCCTGTGTTATTCCGTAACATTTCTGCATGAGGAATGTGCTTGCCCGACACTTTATGAATCTCTTCTATTATTTATTAAACAGCAAGGTGTCTCCCCACAACCCTTACCCCAATCCCCCAGAGAAGGCTGCTTGCGAGAGGGGTCCAAACACACACAGCTACATCCTGGGTTGTGAATAACTTTGTATCTATGAGAGATGCACGCTGAGCGGCTTCCTCCGTGCAGTTCAACCCTGACTGCCACAGGTGTGCTGGCTCAGAGAGGTGATGTGGACTGCTTGGAGAAGCGGGAAAGGTAAGTAGCCTAAGACAGTCCCTGTTTCTAGCCATCAGACTAAGTTTTCTCCTCCTGAACTGTCCATTCCAGAATGGAAGCCTCCTGGGATTAGCTCTGACCAGGGAGGTCCCAAGAAAAGAAAGTCTGATGAAGTATAGGGCTGCACCCCAGGAATGCAGGTAGAAGACCTGTGAGGACTTAGGGGAGAGGGGTTGCGCCTGGATGGTGTCCTCAGACACCTCTACTGTCCCCATGGGTATACCAAAGCCCCCCTGAGTCCTGGCTAGCAGGGCTCAAGGGATAGAGGGGAGGGGAGGAGAGGGCATGGGGAAGCAAGCAGAGGAGGAAACATGGATGGAGTAGGTCAGGGGTCAGCACACAATGGCCCTCGGGCAAAATTCTGCTCATTGCCTCTTTTGTAAATAAAGTTTTATTGAACCACAGCCACTGCCATCCATGGTATAGTTGAGTATTTGCAGTAGAAACCTGTGGACCTCAAAGCCTGGAATATTCACTAACTGTTCTTAAAAAAAAAAAAATTTGGTGAGCCCTGAACCACTCCCTTAAATAATAATCTTGAATTCGACTGAAAGAGGGAGATAAGCACTAGGTTGACCTGAGTACACTTGGAGGCATCTAGACCAAGGCTTCCTCTCATCCAGGGAAACAAGGAGTCAGGTCAAGAGCACCCTGAGTTTAACACGAGTCCTACTGTTCAACATCCTGAGTAGGTACAGCCACCAGGTGGGCATTATCCTCTTCACACCAAGAGGAGGCCCAGTCCCAAAACTCGGATGATGAGGGCAAAAGGACCCAGCCTCTGAAAGAGACGCGTCCATCCGCCTAGGCGCGGTCCCCAGGGCACTGTGTGCCATTGATTTTCATCCTCCCAGATGGACAGGACCCCGGCTGCTTTCTCTGCTTGCTGAGCAGCGTACAAACCACTGTGTGTCTGTCTCTGGCTCTGAATCTGCTCTGAAGTGATGAGTTTAACTCTGAGGTTCTCCTGAGCTACTCTTGTCTTCCGCCCCTCCTTGTTCCAGACAGAGTCCCTCCTAATTTCAAATAGGAAGCGGAGAGGTTTGATGTGCCTTCTTCGTCACCCCGAAACCTCCATGTGTGCACAGCCTGTCCTAGGGGCTCTGGAAGGGGTGCCACGGGAATGCAGGCCTCGGTTCTTTGATCCCAGCCAAGCCTCTCCGCAGCCAGCAGCTCTCTAAATATCATTGATTCATGTGTGTTTAGAGCGAGGGGGGCACATTCACTTGAGATGGAGATGTCATTGGCAGAATAATACTAGTGTCCCAGCTGGTGAGAGGCAAGCACCCCAGGGTCAGTCCCGCTAAATGGTCTCTCTCTCTCTCCACTATTTAGCTTGTGAGGCTCTATGAGCAGGGCACTTAGACTAATTTCAGGGTCTTTTCTTCTCCCTGGAGGAACTGCTCAGCCCTCTTGAATGTAGAATCTGTATTCCTAATTGGACCTCATCAAAGCTTGCTCGTTGCCTTCAGCTGGTTGAACACATCGAGATGTGGAGGGAGGGGACACACACCAGCAGGTGATCCGCTGGTAGGCTGCACCTGGGTGATGGCTGCGTGAGCCCCTGCTGCCCTGTGGAGAGGCTGAACAGCATCCAGCTTCATGCTGTGACTCAGCTGCTTCCACCCAACCTCCTTCAAGCCACTGTTCTTACTCCCAGTGTCACACAGCAATGGTAGAAGAGCCCCTTTAACAGAAGGCTCATCGTGTGTTGGACACTGTTCTGGGTGGGCATTCTGCAGACACTTCATGGTTGATTTAGCCCCACAAAATCCTATAGGTCAGAGGCATCATTAGCCCAGTTTTACAAAGATGGGACTGGAAGCACAGAGAGGTTGAGAACATAGTTCAAAGACACACAGCTTGTGAGTGACTGAATAACAGCAGAGCATCAGGCAGAGGAGGAAGGGAGAAAGGATTGCTGTGACACAGTGTGTCATGATCCTCTGGCTCTTCCTATGGACTTCTCTAGGTCTTAAGGCTGATCAACAAGACAGAGTTTATATTCATCCTTCTACCTCCTTTCAAGATGCTGAAACATTTTTTCTTGGAAGGAGGATTACTACCGATCTTTCTTAAATTAGTAAACTTTATTTTTGTTGTAGACATAAAGTGAGAGCATTACATAAGACTTAGGTGAGCCAAAAAACACCCATTCACTCACTACCCTAACACAAAGACTGTTGGTACTTGGACAGAGAGGAACAAGTTTATGTACATTTCAAAAACCTACAGAACATATCAGAACTTCGAAAAGCCCTCCCAAGTGCCAAATTAAACCAAATGAGTCTACCGGTGGGGATTATTTTCTTTTTTTAAAAAAATATATTTTATTGATTTTTTTACAGAGAGGAAGGGAGAGGGACAGAGAGCCAGAAACATCGATGAGAGAGAAACATCGATGAGCTGCCTCCTGCACACCTCCCACCGGGGATGCGCCCGCAACCAATGCATGTGCCCCCGACCGGAATCGAACCTGGGACCCCTCAGTCCGTAGGCCGACACTCTATCCACTGAGCCAAACCGGTTTTGGCTATTTTCTTAAATCTAATGGTCATGAGGTATATACTCTGAATTGCCCTGCCTTCTAATTTTGTCTAAAATAACAAACCTTATGCATCTAGAGACAAAAAATTCTCCATGTTCATCAGAAACAAGAGCACCTGAGGCTGAAGCAGAGAATTTAGCCATTGCCAGACAGCAACCTAAGCAAAGAAATATCAACCCCGTGGATGTGCCAGGTGCTGAAAGGAACAAATGAGATAAGGCCTGGTCTAACAGCAGACTGACCAACAGATAATCATAAAACACAATTGTAAGTGTAGGATTGAATGTGTCCAGGAACACAGATAAACCTGCAAAATGAACAAAAGAAATGCAACAAAACACAGCAGTTTTGGAACTAGATAGAATGAGTTTTAAATCGCAACTTTCTCCCCGTACTACTAGCTGAGCGACCTGTGACTGGACACTTGATGTTCTCATCTATGAAGCAGGGATCATAACGCAGAGTTAAAGTGGAGAGTCAGCAGAGTAACATGTGCAAACTTCTTAGGACAGTGCCTGCCATGGGTGGGTGGGTCTCTCCTGGGCCATTTAGATACACTGATCTCTGATCGGTCACCTGAAGCCCACGCACTCTTGTGTGGCTCACTCCCCTGCCCTCAGGGTGTGCCGCCTGTCTGCAGGAGATCCTAGACCCTCTTCCTGCTGAGAAGGCAGCAAAGAAATGGCTTTCTCAACTGTCCCCTATCATCTCCAGACTTGCTGAAGCACAGCTGCACCAGGTGCCTAGTGGCTGGAAGACTTGAGAGAACCTGAAAAAGGAGGTGTGGGGTGGGAAGGGCTTCTGGAGGGGCAGGTCTGCTCCTGGCCTATTTCATTGCTTGAGTGGAGAGGGAGAGAAAGAGAAATAACTACTAGTTTGATTTTTGCTGGATGTTGGAGCACATTTCCTGCCAAAAGTACCTCTCTCAAGGGCAACTGCTTGACACTTAGGCAAGGGAGCATGTGGAAAGAACAGGACAAGATAGAATTACAAGTGACAGCGTAGCCTGTGTCTGCAATTACAATGCATTGTAAACAAGGAGAATTGCAATCCCAGCTGCCAGGCATGGCCAGAGATTGACAGGGATGGCGGCCTTCTGAGAAGCTGGCAGGGTGTTTCTCCCCTGGCTGCACATCTGCTTTGAGCCAGGAGGGTGGCAGATGGGGACAGGGAGAGAGGACCGCGGGGCTGCGGCATGGGAAACTGGGCAATCAGGGCTGGCAAGGGGACGAGGAAGAGCAAAAGAGCAGGAGGAGGTGGAGAAGCAGCAGCAGAGAGCACTGGCAAGTCAATGTGGTGCAAAGAAGGGAGTATGTGTGTATGTATGTGTGTGTGAGTGTGCATGTGCACACATGCATGTATGCATGTGAGCATGTGTGTTGTGGGGTGAATAGAGGGAGAAAATTTCAGAACCCGGTTGCATGGCTCCCACCACCACTGCAGGGCAGAAGAAACTGCCTTTTTTTTTTTTTTTTATAAATCTACTATGTGCCAAGTTTTGTTTTTGTTTTTTATTAACATGCTTTCATTGATTTTTTTTTCTTTTAGTGAGACAGGGAGAGGGAGAGAGAAACATTGATGAGAGAGAAACTTGGATGGGTGGAGTGGCTGCCTCCTGCACACCCCCTACTGGGGATCTAGCCTGCAACCTGGGCATGTACTCTGACCGGTAATCCAACCAGAGAACTCTCGGTGTATTTGAGGACAGTCAACCAACTGAGCCACATGGGCCAGGGCTGTGCACCAAGTTTTCTAAGGCATTTTAGACGTGTTACTTAATGATCTGTATACCACAACCACTCAAGCATTGACATGCTGCTAAAGGAGTAATTACTGCACATCTATGACTTCTGGGCCCTGGTTAGTATTCTGAATCCTAGATTAAAAGGATACAGTAACTGCCTTTGAGCAGGTGGATCTTGTAACCCCATTTTACAGATGCGAGAACTGAGCCTCAGGGAGGTGAAGGAACATTCCCAAGGTTTCTCAGCTAGTACTGGCAGTGTGAAGACTCCAGGGTAGGTCTGAAACCAGCACTCCGCAGGCTCTACCACATATTTTGTGGGAGCCCAGGAAGTCCACTGGGTTTGTCAAATCTATATATATAAAAGCCTGATATGCTAAGTGTCTGTCCCCTGGTGATCAGTGCACATCATAGTGACTGATACGCTACTGTTTGACCAGTCACTACGATGTGCACTGACCACCAGGGGACAGACACTCCGACCGGTAGGTTAGCTTGCTGATGGGGTCTGGCCGATTAGGACTGGGCAAGATAGGCCGGACACACCCTGGAGCCCTCCCATGGTCCCTCCCGTGCACTGATGGGGTCCCTCGGCCTGGCCTGCACCCTCTCGCTATCTGGGACACCTTGGGGGATGTCCGCAGGCCAGGCTGGGGACTCCTCAGTGCATGAATCAGTGCACTGGGCCTCTAGTATTAAACAAGAGAAAATCTGATGAGTTCATTGTGAATGCTCAATAAAAACTAGTCTTCTTCTCCTCATCAAACTGGCCCATACCAGCTCTTCCCGAGAGCAGCATCATGATCCAACCGAGCCCAGATTGCTACTTGCCAAGCAGAGAGAAAGAAGAGCGACTGTGGTGTGTAGCAGGGAAAGTGTGATGCCCCAGCAGGTGCTTCTCAGAGCCTGGCTCAGGGACACGTCTTCAATGAGACCAGATGGAAAACCGGCTTAATTTGCAGCAGGAGGAAGGTAAGTTGGACACATGAGAGTGTATTTCAGCCGCAAATAAGATGTGCCCTCCGTTCCAGGCTGTGCCCCACCTGCCAGTCACACATGTCTTTGGGGTGTTTGGACCCTGGCTGAGATGAACAGGGCCCCTCCATCCACATTTCCTTGGTCCCCCCAGGTGACTGAGGGCACCTGGTATAAGACAGGCTGAAGGCAGCAGGGAGGTGATATTCTCTATCAGTGGCCTTTTTGGGAACCAACTCCCACCTTTGCCTCCTTCACACTGAGATCTCCTGGCCCAGCTCATCAGCAGACAGCACCACTGGGCAGGGCCTCCATGCATCCCCATGCAGGTCTGGCAGGTGGGACTGAACTTAGCAGGCTGGTCCTATGCCTGGTAGGTGGCAGAGCATGCTCCCCGCCTCGAAGGCTCAGCTCCAGGGCCTGTCAGCAGCGGAGAGGCCAGGCAGGCCCGCGGGGAGGATTCCGCAATCCCAGCAGGGCCTCCGAGTGGAGCCTGTCTCCATGGGAAGTCATCTGTTATAGATCTGGCCGTCCACAGGTGGCGGGGCCGAGTGGGGGGCGGGGGGGGGGGCCTCTCTGGGGACCTTCCAGCGTTCTGTATTCCTCTGGTTCTGACGTGAGTGAATGGTGTCCAGAAGATGAGAGCAGTGCAGTTGGGAGCTGGGGGAGGGGGTGGGAGGCAGGGGGAGGGAGAGAGATAGGCGGCATGAGGTGCTTGAGACTTAAATGCTGAGCTGGCGAGAAATTTCCCCAAAAAGTTGAAGTTCTGGCTGAATTCATTTGCCGACTTCCAGAATGAGTGGACTGAAACCACACCCAGGCATCTCTGGATGTATGTGGCCTGCTCGCTGCTCGTCTTCTCGTGTTATTTCAGCCTTTTCCTGGGAGCTTCCGATCCTCATAAAAACGGAGCACAGCCCTGCTCTCCCAACCTCACACCTTCTGAGGCGACTGAACTCTATCCAGATGCCACTGTCCTCAGCTTGCTTTCTAATATCCTTGGAGGTGAGTGGAGTTCAGAAAAACCAGGGTGAGAGCCTTGGATGTGGGCGCAGGCACAGAGGTACACCTGGGTCTGCCACGCGCTGCAATGCACCTTGGACAGAAAGCTGTTTCCTCGTCTATGGAGTGGGGGAATGAGTGGCCTTTGCTTCAGCAGGATGCCACGTGGGTCAATTCTGAGAATGTTGTAAAGCTCAGGGTCTGGCCCACAGTAAGCTTTCAATGAAGGAAAAGCATTCTTGCAACGCCCGTCTGCTGCCAGGGACCTGATCTTGGGACATTGAAAGGCCATCCAAACGTCCTGGTACAGAGTAGGGACACCTGACTCAGGGTTCTGCGCACACACCAGAGACACAGTCCTTGTTCTCCGGGAGCCTGGCCTGGGGGTGGGCCTTGCACGCTCTGTGCCCCTGTGCGGACCCTCCCAGGCTCCCACTCCCTCCCCTGGTTTGCAGCTCACCCTAGGTCTTCCAACCCAATGACACTTGGTCCTGCCCCTGGGGCATCAAGCTGTTTGTGGTCTTCAGGTCTGATGAGCACTCAGCTCTTGATCATCCCAGCTTCTGGTCACTTCAGGTAGCTCTGCTCCCACTGGCGCCAGCTCAGCCCCCAGGGCCAGCACCGCGGGGGGGACCATCCTAGCTCGGAAAACAGAATGGACAGAAGCGACTGACCACTGGGGCAGGAAAGAAGGCTACTGCTCTATGGCCATGGACTTCGCCAATGGAAGTGAGAGACAGGAAGGGGTGTGGAGTCCATGGCCTACAAGCCGGATCCGGACTTTGGGCCTCAGGTTTCTGCACGGATTCTGCACTGGGGACAGGAGAAAGGCCGTGCGGTGGCCGCTGTGCTGCTGTGTGCAGAGCGTGGCCTGTGCACCTGCCCTGGGCAGCCAGGAGTCCAGGCCCGCTGGTCCCCTCTGCTCTCCTTCCCTGCAGGCGCTGAGCCCAGACAAGGGTCTGGCAATGTCTCCGGAGCCCTTAAAGCGGGAGGACTTGTCAGCCGCAGTCAGCCCCAGACGTGGGTTCCCCAGCCAGGCCAGCTGGCAGGAAGGCTGCGAGGCAGCAGATCTGAGGAGAGAATTCTCAATCACATTTACATGTGCATGAAGCAAAAAGGGAAAGGAAGGGGGGAGGGAACCCTCCGGATCCGGAACCCAAAAAGAAAGTCACTAACGAATCCACCAGAAAGAGAGAGAGAGAATCAACCACAGATTTGTCTCAGCTGCTCCCAAATTGCTGTCCCCAAAAGCTCCGCTTCCCGTCCTCCTCCCTCCTTCCCTGGGTCCAATCTCCCGAAGCAAGCCTCTAATCTTCCCTTAATTTGTGCCTTGGTGGTGAGAACAAAGCAGGACGTCACTGCAGCCCCCTCCACCCCGCCTTGGCCCTGCACAGCTGCACTTCCTCAAAGGCCCGAGACAGTCCTTCCTGCACCATCATTCCCTGCTCTTTGCCAGTCTGGTCCTCGCATCACCAGGCCCCATAGTGCACTGCGAGGGGGAACCTGAGAAGCAGCAGCCTCCTTGCTACCATACATCAAAGGTCACCTTTAACCCCAGGGTTACCTTTGACCTCTCAGGGAACCAGGGACAGCAGTCTCTGGGTCAGGAAAGAGCCCAACGCGAAAGGGACGTGTCTGGGGTGATCCAAACTGTAATCTTGCAAAATTACAGATCTTTCAGGCATGTCGCCAGGACCCCCTCCCCCCGGGGTAGTAATAAATTTGGGTGTTTATGTCCTTTTTCAAATGAAAAATAGACACACAGCCTTGTTACTTCCTCCCAATTGAGTCCTTTCAGAATACCAGATGACGCATCGTTTCTGGGTTGCCTACGAATGGGACAGGGTTTTATTCTCAGACACAGCTCCCGCTGGGGCCAGACTGGCCCCACTCAGAATCGTCACCTCCCACTTTCGGGGGAGGCCAACTTAACTCCCCTCTCGTGGCCTCCATCCCTGCCTCCACCCAGGACGAGACCTCCCAGGCACTTCTCATTGCTCTTCATCCATTGTTTGGCGACCCCGGGATATAAAGAAACGTCTTGTTAGAGACTGCTGGCTGGGTTCATAGCCAGCCATAAAAGCTGGGTGCTGATCGGCTCACTTGCCATTCTGCAATGACTGGGAATGGTTGCCCGTGGCTGTATGTGAAAGGTACATCACAAGTCCTTAAGGAAAGCCTGGAGCAGGGAGCAGGGGACATACAGTATAGCCTGGCGCAGGGCAGGTCTGCAGAGACAGTTGGGGAGACCCTCATTATGACCTCTAGCTGGAGACTCTTGGGACAAATGACTCTGATATAAGGAGAAAGATGAAAGCATTTATCAGGGGTTCATCTATGGGATTCATGGAAATCAATGACTAGAATTAATTCTTAAGAATTTTAGGATAAATACCTGCTCAGTGGTTGAGCATCAACCTATGCACCAGGAGGTCATGGGTTCAATTCCCGGTCAGGGCACATGTCCGGATTGCGGGCTCAGTCCCCAATAGAGGGCGGGCAGGAGGCAGCAGATCCATGTGGATGTTTCTCTCTCGTCAATGTTTCTGTCTCTCTTTCTCTCCTTTCCTCTCTCTCTAAAAATCAATAAAAAAATACTTAAAACATTTTAGGATAAATAACCCTGTTCTTTTAGCCCCTCTTGTGACTTATTTCCACTCCATTCATGAGGATTCAGCAAAAACTTCCTGCCTCAGAACTGCTGGGCGAGGAGGGACTCAGCGTTTTTCTCTCTTTGAGTTTCCGTCTCTGTTAAGCAGATATTAATCCACACCTCCTCACATATTTGGTGGATAAATAATTAATATTTCAAGAATGTTCTTTGGACACGCGAAAGCATAGCGTCTGAGTGTAAGGTGTAATTGCTCTTCCAAATCGCACATTTGCCAGGGTGATTTTTGTGGAGGCATATGACCTTCAGAAGAAAAATATCCAATTACGGCAGTTTGTTTATTATTTCGTGCTAAAACATTGTTAGCACAGACATGTTCTCTTAATATTTTATGAAGAGGTTATCTAAGACAGATTTAATTATGATATCTATTTGCCACAAGGGCTAAAGAATTGGATAATGGAAAGTATATATAGCCCTAGCGGGTTTGTCTCAGTGGATAGAGCATCGGCCTAGGGACTGAAGGGGTCCTAGGTTCGATTCCGGTCAAGGGCACATGCCTGGGTTTCAGGCTCAATCCCCAGTAGGGGGTGTGCAAGAGGCAGCCAATCAATGATTCCCTCTCATCATTGATGTTTCTATCTCTTTCTCCCTCTCCCTTCCTCTCTGAAATCAATAAATATATACATATATATATAAAAAGAAAGTATATATTGTGTGTTAGGGGTTGTTGGGTGGAGGAGGTACTGTTATGAGCCCTCAGATTTCTCTGAAATGAGTTAATTCAAGGAGCAGAGGCACCATCTTTCTGCTCCCAGGGCCAGCAGAGTGGTCCTCAGCTCCGGGAGTGGAATCGGTCTGCTCCGTGGGACCTGGGGATGGAGAGGTCTCTGTCAGCCTCTCCGGGCTGTGGAAACAGGGAGCCATGCTCTGGGGCTGATCAGAGAGCAGGAGAGACAGGTACCCAGTGATGAGAGAACAGTTATATCAGCCGAGTAGCATTCAAAGCCATTGCCCTAAAGCCGTGGTCGGCAAACTGCAGCTCTATTGACTAATGAGTTTGCCAACCACTGTCATATACTACCCTTTACCTCTTTGCACACAATATGCCACAATTGTCTAATCCTCACAGCTTCCAACTACACGGTAACATTTAGTCTAGCAAACTCATTAGTCAACAGAGCAGCGGGCCGCATGTGGCTCGCGAGCCGCAGTTTGCTGACCACTGCCCTAAAGGATCTCCTCCCATAAGATTACCTTAGAGTAGGGGTCCTCAAACTTTTTAAACAGGGGGCCAGTTCACTATCCCTCATACCGTTGGAGGGCCGGACTATAGTTTAAAAAAAACTATGAACAAATTCCTATGCACACTGCACATATCTTATTTTGAAGTTAAAAAACAAAACGGCAAAACACCCGCATGTGGCCCGCGGGCCTTAGTTTGAGGATGCCTGCCTTAGAGCCTCTGTTAAAAGTGAGCCTGGACCACGATCCATGGACAGGAGAGTAAGAAATTAGCAGACAGAGAGCTGGAGACAGTGGGGCTCACAAGGCCCAGATCTGCCACAGTGGCCTTACCCCTAAACTGGGGGCGTCTGGGAAAGGGCTGTTTAAAAAATATATATATTGATTTTAGAGAGGAAGGGAGAGGGAGAGAGAGAAGCATCAATGATGACAAAGAATCATTGATTGGCTGCCTCCTGCACTTCCCGAACTGGGGATCGAGCCTGCAGCCCGGGCATGTGCCCTGACTAGGAGTGGAAAAGTGACCTTCTGGTTCATAGGTGGACACTCAACCACTGAGCCATGCTGGCCGAGCAAGGGCCTGCTTTTTAATTGTTGAGGCATTTGCCCAGGAGAAAAGTGGTGGCCAGGGGTGAATGTGACAGTGATTATCATGGAAAATATCGGTGTAATTGTTGAGTGTTAACTCTGTACCAATCACTGTGGTCCTAGGGGCTTGGAAGGCATTGATTGGTTGTCCTTCCCACCAACTCTGAGGTAGAGATGATCCCCTTTCTTGGATTAGAAAACAGAGGCTCCTCTAGGGTAGCAACCAAACCCAACAAGTAAGCCATGAAGCTGACATCTACACTGCAGATGGTAACGCCAAGGCAGAAATGAGCTGCTAAGTTAACTTGAGCGGTACCTCATGTCCATTTAGAAGTGCAGCTACTGCTACGGTTCTAAAAAAGGACCAGGGGATTTGTTTACTCGCAGCCGGGCCACGGCTGACAGCCCAGAGCTGGACTCGTATGCTCCTCTCGGAATCTCATATTGGTGCCCCGTGCCCGTTGCAAAGATTTAGTGCAGATCTCCCCGCAAGGCTACTCTTGATGTTCCTTTACAACAGACTGCCAAGCGCTTGGCATTCTGGGGGCAGATTTCATCCCCAGTAAAGCTTTTCTTTTGCGGAATGTGGAGGGTGGGCATTGGGGGATGAGGAATACTTTAGTGCTTTTTGATTTGGAGACTTAAGTACAAGAGCCCAGTCTGGAAGGGGATTTGGGGGCTGTCAAGAAGGAAATGGTCTGCGTTCTTTGTGGGCAGAGTAAGACTGGCAAAGGTAGCTAATGCATCTTGGGAAGTGGCAGGGAGAGTAGAGCATAGGTTTGGGCACCTGGAATTCTGAGAAGGATCGGGGAAGCAGGGGAGGAGGCCACCAGGGAATGGCCCTGAGTGATGGATGTCAGAAGGGTGAAGTCTGATATCCAATTCGATTTCTCTGTTCCCTGGAAGAACTCCCTCTGCTACCACCATGTGGTCATGCCCCTTTGGGGAACAAGGAAAATAACTGTATGGACATTTGGGGATAAGGAGGAAGCGAGAGTGGACAGACACAGCAGAGATGATGGGCTGCCAGAGGTGATGGAGCCCGAGCAGCTGCATGCAGCTAGGGATACTTGTGGGGTCTGAAGGAGGCAGTCAGGGACACCGGTGGGGTCTGAAGGAGGCAGCCAGGGACACCTGTGGGGTCTGGGAGGAGGCAGTCAGGGACACCTGTGGGGTCTGAAGGAGGCAGTTAGGGACACTGGTGGGGTCTGAAGGAGGCAGTTAGGGACACCGGTGGGGTCTGAAGGAGGCAGTTAGGGACACCGGTGGGGTCTGAAGGAGGCAGTTAGGGACACCGGTGGGGTCTGGGAGGAGGCAGTCAGGGACACCTGTGGGGTCTGAAGGAGGCAGTTAGGGACACCGGTGGGGTCTGGGAGGAGGCAGTCAGGGACACCTGTGGGGTCTGAAGGAGGCAGTTAGGGACACCGGTGGGGTCTGAAGGAGGCAGTCAGGGACACCTGTGGGGTCTGAAGGAGGCAGTCAGGGACACCTGTGGGGTCTGAAGGAGGCAGTTAGGGACACCGGTGGGGTCTGGGAGGAGGCAGTCAGGGACACCTGTGGGGTCTGAAGGAGGCAGTTAGGGACACCGGTGGGGTCTGAAGGAGGCAGTTAGGGACACCGGTGGGGTCTGAAGGAGGCAGTTAGGGACACCTGTGGGGTCTGAAGGAGGCAGTTAGGGACACCGGTGGGGTCTGAAGGAGGCAGTTAGGGACACCGGTGGGGTCTGAAGGAGGCAGTTAGGGACACCGGTGGGGTCTGAAGGAGGCAGTTAGGGACACCGGTGGGGTCTGAAGGAGGCAGTCAGGGCCACCTGTGGCGTTTGGAGGAACCTCTGAAACTGGATCACTGGGGAGGAAGAGCAGGCTCCACCGGCAAAGGGAGGAGAGCGATTCTCGTGGTGCTATAAGAAGAAAGTAGTGCCTGAACCTTGGGGTTCTCCAGAATGAAACCCATTTTCTTTGACTACGCATGTGGCAAACCCAATATTCTACACCCTTCTGGCAATATCCCAGGGCCCCATCATTCTCTCAAATCTTACCCCTCCCCCCATCGTTTTTTGTTTATCTACAGACCAATATAACTCCTATTTCTCTCCTCTTAAAGGCCATCCTGACGTCCAGCAGAGGGAGGTGTTGCCACTTCCTGTGTGACTGTGGCTCCCTGAGTCCATTTAGGGACTACAAGAACCCACATGCACTGAGGCGAGAAGGTTTTCAGGCTGTTTGTTTCTGTACAGGAACCAACCTCATGAATGTGACGAGGGAGATACAGAGAGCGAGAAGAAAGGCTAACTGACATTCCTGATTTCAGACATAAGACAAAATGTGTGGCCCCATTAGGAGCTCCTGAGAAAGGGCATTTGAATGACAGACTTCTGCCTCTCACCTCTCTTTTCCTTCCATCAACTCTCTCCATCTGTCAGGTCACCTTGCCAAAAGAGGAGAGTCCTGTGAGTGCCAAGGCCTGTGGGATAGCCCTGGTGGGCCCTGAGTCCTGTGGAAGTGGCCTGGCCCTTCTCTCTCTCTCTCTCTCTCTCTCTCTCTCTCTCTCTCTCTCTCTCTTTCTCTCTCTCCTCATCTCAATTTTTTGTCTGTGTCTATAGCTGCCCACAGAGGGCAGGGGTGGCAGGTGGGTGGGTGTGGGCCAGATCACTGCCTGTGGCTGAACAGTGCTGATGTGTAATCACAGCTCAGCCATATACCATAATGCGGCCATAAAGATCTCAGAACCACAGTATGGGAGAGTTATGCCTGAAATGAAGTCCAATCTGTGATAAAGCAGCCGGCGTTAATGCCACAAATATGTGACGGCGGGCAGAGAAATGACTGATTGGGGATGTTTATAAATATAGGAAGTGAGCTGCTTGTGGCATCCAATAGAGGGGTTTAGCAAAATGAAGACAGATGGCAGCCGATTAGCTCTCACATTCCTTTATGGCTGCCAATCCACCCAGAGAGCTCCGGGGTTCAACTTCATCCCACCAGCCTCCCAGGGGGGCCCTCCAGGTATGTCATAGAGCGGCTCCACCTCCTGGCTCGGCACAGAACTGCAGCTCGCTCAGGAGTGACCTGCTGCTGACCGCAAGGGCTGACGGAGTCCAGCAGGGCCATTCCAAAGATGGCCTGGATGCGCTCGAACTGCAGCCAAAATCCTGGGACTTCCTTAACTGCTTCGTAGGAGTTGTCATTAAAATGTAAAGTCTCAGCGTGGGGAAAGATTTTAAAGACCCCAGGTAGCCCAAGTCTTCACGCAGCGCTAACATGCCCTCTGTCTGGGCCCGGCCCATGGCAAGTCTGACCTTTGCTAAGTGGAGGCTTCAATCTTTGGCATTTCATTGACTTTGAATTTCAAAATTAAAGTTAATTTCCTGGAGCTCCCATCCTCTGGTCCTTAGCAGCACACTGAGCCAGGATGTCAACTCTTTTTTGTTTTTTTAAGTCCTCACCCAAGGATATTTTTTCCATTGATTTTTAGAGAGTGTAGAAGAGAGAGGGAAAGACAGAGAGAAACATCGATATGAGAGACCCATCGGTTGGTTGCTTCCTGCATGCACCCAGACCAATGCCTGGGCCGGGGAGGAGCCTGCAACCAAGGTACATGACCTTGACCGGAATCGAACCCGGGACCCTTCAGTCCGCTGGCTGATGCTCTATCCACTGAGCCAAATTGGCTAGGGCCAGGATGTCAACTCTTCCTTCAGGAGACAGCCCTGCAAATATGAGAGGGGGTTTCATGGCGGTGTGTGGACCTGGCTCTGGTCTTTTCCATGGCACAGTGGGAACGTTGATGTTCTTGGTCCACAAAACATGCACTCATTGCTTTGCCCTCCTGGCCAATTCCAACTTTTGGAAGTGTGGTGCAGTGGTTAGCGTGGTGTCGGGTACTATCTGAATGGTTCACAGCAATGAAGCACATGAGAATATTTTCATTTTATCTATATAATAAAAGCTTACTATGCAAATTGCCCCTACTGGCGGAACGACATGGAACAACCAGTCGCTATGACACGCACGGACCACCAGGGGGCAGATGCTCAATGCAGAAGTTGCCCCCTGGTGGTCAGTGCACTCCCACAGGGGGAGCTCCACTCAGCCACAAGCCAAGCTGACAGCTGCGAGTGCAACCGTGGTGGCGGGAGCCTCTCCCGCCTCCTCGGCAGTGATAAGGATGTTCGGCTGCAGCTTAGGCCTGATTCCCTGGGGAGAGGGCCTAAGCTGGCAGGTGGACATTCCCTGAGGGGTCCCGGGCTGCGAGAGGGCGAAGGCTGAGCTGAGGAATCCCACTCCCCCCGAATGCTCGAATTTTTGTGCACTGGGCCTCTAGTGTAACATAAAAGGGGGAAGGTACCTTGCTTTTGTAACTTGCAGGAAATTGACAATCAGTAAAACCAGTATGTTTTCCCTTTTCCTTTCCACCGGGCTGACACGGAATGCTTCTTCAACCCATTAGTATTCTTCAGAACTCCATTATTCCTGCTGCGTGGGCCTTTCTCCAAGGTGCATCCTCCAGGGCCCCAGGTCCACCTGAAGGACCCTCAGGGAGAGCCCTTACCCCCTGCAGTTAGCTAGACCGTGCCTGAATCTCACAGGAGATAGGACATAAACCCATATGTGAATAATTTACTTTTTGAACTTAATTATGAGATATTGCATTTCCCCTGTTAAATTTCATCACCGTAGATTTGGCCCATTCCTCCAGCCTGACAAGGTCTTTCTGGATTCAATCACCTGATAAATTTGGTTTCCCTCCCAATTTCATGTCATCCACAAATCGGATAAGTGTCATCTCTACGTCTTCATCCAAGTTGCTGATGGAAACGTTTATGTCCCGTGTCTCCTGGCAGCCCACTGCTCGACATTGATCAATTGGTTTTTCGGCTCCTGTTGGCTATGGTTATTCATCCACTTCCTAATATACCTAATTTTAGTAGCATTCGGCGTGAATTTCTTCATCATTCCGATAAACCTATTATAAGAGGCCTTGTAAGATGCCTCCCCCCACTTGAATTTCCAATTCACCGTGCCTGCGACATTTCCCTGGAAAACACTGACAACATTCTAAGATCTGAGGTTTGCCTGACATGACCTTAATAAATGATATTAATAAATCAGAGACAGGAGGAAATCAGTCCACAGTGTGCATTGTAAGAGACTAAAAGAAAACCCCACACTTAAACAGTGCATCGCTTTCTGAACCCTCTCCTGTGCAGTCCTAGATTTCCCTGGAGGGGCGGCCAGGCCCCTGCAGGAGCCGAGAGGACCCAAGCAGGCACACCAGCCCCTTCATATTATGATCATGTTCCACTTTATGTCCTTCTTGAAAGAGTGAGATGCAAACTGCAAAGACTGCGCTTTAAAGGAAGAAAGCAACAGGTCTGTCCAGAGTGGTACCCGATCGCACTGTATTGACTGGCGCTTGGGCACTGGCCTTGTTAATGAAACGGGGCACCATTCCCCACATTTGCTCTGTGTCTCACAGAAGTGCTATAGGGGTTGATGGATCGCCTCAGGGCAGAGCAACCCAGCACGTCCATGATTGAAACGCACACTTAGAAATGCCCCAAAGAATCCTCGCCATTTGTTCCCAGCAATCTGCTCCGAGGATGTGCCCACCCCCAAACGTGGACCGAATGCCTCTTAGTCCCAATGCACTTTGAAACACATGATTTCCTCAACCTCTACAGCAATCTCAACGAGGAGGATACGACTTATTCCTGTTTACCAAAGAGGACGCTGGTGCTAAAAAGAGGTGAAATAAATGCTAACAATCAGACAGCCTATAATCAAAAGAGCCAAATTCAAATGAAGGTTCGAATCACCCAAAGTCCTTGAAATGTGCCTTTATACCCTGTGACCTTGTAGTACTATCAGTGTATGGGGCCTACCACTTTTGAGTGTTTGCAAAGAGCTAGGCACCGTGCTAAGCATTTACAAAGAAGATCTCATCTGCTCTCATAGTAGCCATACCACTGGGGGTGTCATTACGCCCCGTTTTGTGGGTGAAGATGCAGAGCTTCCCCTAGGGTCACGCAGAGAGAAACCGGCAGAGCTAAAACTAATCCACATAACCTGACTGGAGGGGCTCTGCTGTTTGCAATCAGATTAGTTATTCCTATCAGAACCCATCTTGTCATCAAACTTGACCTAGGCAGGTGCCATTGGCCACTCTGGCAGGTGTCTTAGAAGCTGTGTCTGTCCCCAGGAGCTCTCCCAGGTGAGTCTGCTGTTAGAGATGATCTTTTGCTTTGGAGGGAGGCATTGCCTTTTGTGTCAATGAAAGCAGGCTTCCTCTGTTGGTGAAGGCTTGGCATGAAGCAGAGCCTCTTCAGTGTGTTTAGTTGAGGGTAGAACATTGAAGGAGAGGAGTAGAAAGATAGGTAATCTTTGATGATCTCAGGGCTGAAGACTCGGGCAAATGCTCAAGAGATGGGCAGAGGCAGGTCTGAGCCACAGCCCTGGGAAGCGTGGGGCAGGGCACGGTCATGAAGGGGGGAGGGTGCTAAGGCAGGCTTCCCTTCGGCACATTTAGCTCCGGACTAATCCTGCTTCTTTGGAGAAAAGACCCCCTCAACTATTGACATCCTGCTGTTCCCTTTCATCTTTCTCCAACTGCACTGGAGAATAGTTGAAAGGGATGCCAACCTGTAGACCCTGCAGCCCATGCGGACAGAACCAGGCTCTGAAGCGGGGGCATTGCAGAGGGTACGGCTATTTATGGCCTGGGGTGGGGGCCTCCCTTTCTAACAGGAAGGAACAGAGTGGAAGGAAGGCAGCGCACACCCCAAGGCGCCCTCCTCCCAGCCCTCCTAGATACCGTGTCTGCGGCTGGCTTTCTGCCGACATCTAGATTTCTATTGCCTATTGAGCATGGAGGAAGATAAGAGTCCTGAATAGCATCAGACAAGGAGCGAAATGAAATTTTATCCCTGGTAATGGAGGATGCATTACACTTCTCCTCCTTTTAGAGTCTATTTGCCACTTGAGAAAATTCGACTGGAATCCACAGAATACCCAGCCAGGCGGGAGAGAGCAAGAGCCTAAAGGGACCAGACAGGTCAGCTAGTAAGAGCAGACTGCGATCCAAGGGATGGCCAGATGCCCTGCCCCTTGCACTGTTTGGGAGTTGGAGGAGGTCACACAGCATCGTTACTGTTGCCACCCCTGCCCCCCACCCCAACGATTGCTTTTGGACACCATTAAACTATGTTCTTTTTTAAAAAAAAAATATATTTTATTGATTTTTACAGGGAGGAAGGGTGAGGGATAGAGAGCTAGAAA
This sequence comes from Cnephaeus nilssonii, assembly GCF_951640355.1. Lineage (NCBI taxonomy): Eukaryota > Metazoa > Chordata > Mammalia > Chiroptera > Vespertilionidae > Cnephaeus > Cnephaeus nilssonii. The sequence continues at coordinate 19,441,214 of NC_137093.1, read as the reverse complement.
CGTCGATGAGAGAGAAACATCGACCAGCTGCCTCCCGCACACCCCCTACTGGGGATGTGCCCGCAACCAAGGTACATGCCCTCGACCAGAACCGAACCCGGGACCCTCCAGTCCGCAGGCCGACGCTCTATCCACTGAGCCAAACCGGTTTCAGCTAAACTACGTTCTTGAAGAAACACAGCTAAATCATAGGAGGAAATGGGGCAAAAGTAGGAGGCACACAGGCTGTGAATCACAGAAAGGTAAGTTCCAATTCAATGGTCTAAACTCTAAAAGTCATAGTGACCTGACAGTGGAACAAGGTTATGTCATTACATATGTTAGTCAGAACATACACTTTACATTATTTCTATTTTCTTGTAGGCCCTATTAGAAAGAGCGGATCTCTATATGGTATGAACTGTGATATAAATAATATGGTAGAAACACCTCAACTAGAAAATAAAATATGCCCTCACCCCCAAAGACATTCACTGGAAGAACATTTTTTGGGGGGAAAGATTTAATGTACTAGTGGGACCCGGTTACTGAAGTTGTTTAAACGGTGTCCCTATAAAAGCCTGTTACCATAATTCAACAACGGGTTCCTTGTTTTTGCAGACCTTCTCAGAGGCTTTGTATGCCAAAGTCCATTGTGCATCTTTCAGAGCGTCCAACTGTTTCATAAACTGGCGAACTGTAGAGCCCTCTTCCCTGTTTTATTTCAAGAACCACCCAAAGGGACTGCTTTGACAAGGAACTGTTTGGGGAAACCCTCCTGACTAGGGGACTGATGCATCCAGCACAGACTGAAACACATGCTGACGCAGGTCTCCCCCGAGCCTGCCAGGACTCAGGCTGCCGGCCAGGCAGCATCTCTTTGGAGACAGGCAGGTGACCCGAGAGGCCTGCTGTTCAAATAGCTCACAGGCTCGTCCAGCGGAAGTCCTAGGGAGGGGAGAGAGCCTTCCTTCCTCTCTACTGAGAGACCCAAGCTCAGTCGCCGAGACTGGATGCAGATTTGGGGGAGGAATAGGAACTTTCCAGGTGGGCTAATATGGCTTTCTTTACAAAGCTTAAGTCCCCCTTCCTCCCTCTCTGACATTCTCCTCTCCTCTTCTCTCCCAGGGCACTCTGGGACTGGCACCGATTTTCCATCACTAAGTGGATGTACATACGCACATAGGTGCACACACAATGTGCACGCCTACTCACACACAGACATATGTGTTTCTTAGGGTCTTCGGTGTGGTCCAGTAGGTATACTGCAGGCACAGACTCAAAGGCTCCCCCACTCACGGCACAATCTCAGACACAATACATCCCCACTACCCAGGTCTTGGTTTATGGAAAACAGAGAGAATCAGAACAAACCGTTTTTTCCTAGGATGTTGAAAGAATTCAGGGGCGTGGTGGACACCAGGGGCTTGAAGTTACGGGGTACGGATACTTCGGATTGCTTTTGGCTCCTGGTTCACTAAACAGAGCGGGGAAGGGAGTGATGTCATTTTCCAAATTGCAGTCACCACTGAACGGTTCACCTGCAGCTAGACAGAGTTAAGTCTGCATCTCAATGTTATTTGCATTTCAAAAGGCTGAGCCAGACCAGTCTCTCCAAGCACTTTATAGGAAACTCCCTCCCCCCAATAACCCAGAAGCACACATTGGGCCTTTAGCTTCCCGCACCCTCCAATATGAAATCTGTTCTTTTTAAAAATATATATATTTTTATTGATTTCAGAGAGGGGAGAGGAAGAGAGAGAGAGAAACATCAATGATAAGAGAGAATCATTGATTGGCTGGCTCCTGCACATTGGACCAGCCCGCAACCCAGGCATGTGCCCTTGACTGGAATCAAACCTGGGACTCTTTGGTCCGTAGGCTAACACTCCATCTACTGAGCCAAACTGGCTAGGGCTGGATTTTGTTCCAACACCCCTGAGCTGGAACCAGGAGAGGCGATAAAGGAAAATGCACTGAAGAAGGAGAAGGAAGAGAACACACAGACCCCCATCACACAGAAGCATGATGTGCTGTGGTCTCCTCTGCAGCCTCTGGGATTCGAATGTTCCAGGTGGGAAATGCGTCTAAGCTTCTAGAAAAAAAACCACAGGAAGGGGCAAGCTCATTCTCACTACCAAACCCCGAGGTGGCTGACCATCCGGTCATCAGGTTCTGATTATTTAAGAAACTAGTCTTCAGCCTTTCTGCAAAGACCCATTGTTGGGTATTTTCTGGATTCAAGGGGGATTCGGAGGCCGGAGAATGCTGGCAGGACAGTGTACTTTCTTTTAAAAAAATACATTTTCAATTGATTTCAGAGAGGAAGGGAGAGGGAGAGAGAGATAGAAACATCAATGATGAGAAACATTGATTGGCTGCCTCCTGCCCACCCCACACATGGGATCGAGCTCACAACTCAGGCATGTGCCCTGACCGGGAATCGAACCATGACCTCCTGGTTGAGAGGTTGAGGCTCAACCACTGAGCCACACCAGCCAGGTGTGCATAATTTCTATTGGCTGAAACAATCTCTCTGTATTTTCCTTCTGCTTCTCCCCTGCAATCTTAGCAGAGGGGACTGCTTTGGAAGAAGGGGTCTTGGCAGAGGTGGGCCTGCCTGGGAGGGGTATTTTGTATGACTCTACAGGTGAGACTTTGAAAAACAGCAGAAATTCTGCTACAGTCCAACAATTGGAGGAATTTATTTTCGACTGAAGTGAGCCTAAACCTGCTGGCTGGGAGTCCCTGCCTTCGTTTTCTTGCCATTTGAAAACACCGCACAGGCTAATTTATATGGGCTTCCTACCGTGAGCACTTTATATAAAACATTTCATCCGTTCCTTTCTGCAGTTCTGAAAGGCAGGAATTTTGCAAATGAGCAAACTGAGGCTCAGGGATACCATGATAAATGAGCAGAGCCAGGGTGAAAACCCTGGTTTTCCTGGTTCCAAAGTTACCCTCTCGTGGGTCAGATTTTATTTCGAGGATGGATGAAAAACAACAGCACTTGGACTCCCGCCAGAAGGTTGGAATTTCCCAGGTTCTCAGACCCTCTCCCAGCAGATCATGGGCTGCCTGCTGCCCTCTCGCTCCTGTTTAGGATTCTCGTGCTGCTGGGAGGAAGAGAGGGTTCAAAGGTGGGGTGATGTTCCCCCACTCAGCTCTGCTCCCTCTCCACCCCACCCTCCCCCACATTGACTCCGAAGGCTGTCCAGAGGTGACAAGCAGGCAGACGGAGCTGTGAGCTCTCAGCCAGGTGGCTCTCTGTGCTCCAGAGCCTGCTTCTCATTCCACCTGCGTCTGGGCGCCTTCCCCTTCATCAGCAGAAGAGTTGGGTATCTTGAAACACTGGAGTTACATCTCCTCTTGATTGGGCTCCGCAGCTCTTTAAAAAGTCTCTGCCGAAAGTGAGAACCGTGTCACACCTTAATAGCCTCATTTCCAGGGCGACAGGGCCTTTTGAAACTCCCAGGCTCCTGGGGAAGTCGGAGCAGCCAGCTTTGTGTGTCTCCCGTGCATTTCCATTCAGGCGGCCGTCTCTGAGAAGCCTTTCATCGAGCGCACAGGCATCCAGGGGGACAGAGAAGCATGGACATCGGTGGCAGCTGAAATCTGTCACACCGGGGATCCAATAGCACAGCTGGGAAAAGAAGGCCAGGGGAAACGGCAGGGTTGGGGAGGGGGAACACCCAGACTGGATGGAAGGGCTGGGATGGGAGTGGTGACTTTGTGTAGCTTTGTGGGGGCTCTACCGACCCACAGGTTGAGAACCGCTAGTAGGGTCGCCTAAGACCATCGGAAAACACAGATATTTACATTACGACTCATAACAGTAGCAAAATTATAGTTATGAAGTAGCAACGAAAATAATTTTATGGTTGGGGGTCACCACAACATGAGGAACTGTATTAAAGGGTCACGGCATTAGAAAGGTTGAGAACCACTGCTCCAGAGCAAAGAGCAAGGGAAAGGGAGGAGTTAGACAGACTCAGGGATGTCTGGGAAGAAGGCAAGAATCAACAAAAAGGAGCCAAGATGGGGAGGTGTGCTCCGGAGCCTATGCTGGGTCAGGAGCCACGGCCAGTTAGACCTGCGGCTGCTTCTAAGGAGAACCGTGTACAAGGCGGCTAAGAAGGGTGAACCCAAGGCCTGAGCCAGGAAGGCCCGTGTTTCCAGAACCAAGAACAGTGAGAGAGAGAAAACCTGGATTATATGTATTAACAAGAAGAAATCCCAGTGAAAGGCAGTGGGGACAAGAGAGCATTGGATAAACAGGAATGACGCCTGACACATGCCCCGGCGTGGACAGACTGGAGACCTGTGCGGAGCGAAGGGCACCAGACCCAGCAGAGTGCATGCTGTGTGAGCCCTGTTCAGGGAGGTGGGGAGGTGGGGAGCAGGCGTGGCTGATGTTTGAGTGTGACCACCCAGCCGGTGGGCTCTGAGCACAGACCGTGCGCTCCGAAAGCACCTCTGACCCCACGGTCATTTGGTAAGAATTTGGCTCCCTGGGACCTAGATGGTGTGCCATCTCCCCAGCCACCAGCTTCTCACCGCGGACAAACGGGGTGAATCCAGGAAGCCGCTTTGTGAAGGCATTTGGGACAGAAACATCAGCATTTCCACAACTGAACATCACATTTCCATTTAGAATGATCATATTTTCTAAAAAAGAACATTAAAAAGTGTTTGGGTAAATGTGATTACTCACGACATGGAAGGACTTAGAGAAAAGGCAGTAAACAGCGGCAAGTCCAAGGAGAGTTGTTGAGGCTTTTGGATCCAGGGTTTTTTAAAGTGTCTCTGGCCAGACTCCAAGGTGTTCCTAACCCCCCACCCCAGCCTGTCCTTCCCCGGGCCCCCCAAAATGCCTCTCTGGGAATGAGGACACAGCCTGCTTTTTACAGAGACAGACGGGAGCAAGGCACAGAACCTGCCTTCCATGTCTGGCCCAGCGCCCTGGCTCAGCCCGTCTGCCCAAGCCCCTGCTGAGCCCTGCCCACTGTGAAGGCAAATTTCACCTGAGCCATTTTTCCAAATCTAAAATGTATGGCTTTGCAGAGGGACTGATCTCACTTCTAAAGCTGCCTCCATTCAGGGTGGTACCTGGGCAGACTTCTAATCACAGGCGATTGCTATTCTACTGAGCGTCTTGGACAAATAATCTGCAAACAAGAGGCTGCAGGCTACAAAAGGCCGCCTTTATATCCCTTTTCTCTTCTCCCTCCCCATCTCTCTCCCTTTAAAACACACACACACACACACACACACACACACACACACACACACACACTCAGCTTCCAGCTTAATGAAAATACAACCCGAGCGAAAGCAGGAACCCTCAGCACTTTGCCCAACAATATCATCCTTTTAAGAGTTTTATTAAGCGGTTTAAAGTTGGCTGCTTTTGCCTGAGAGGTGCAAGGTGCTCTCCCTGCTGAAAAGATTGTCCTTGCATTTCAGGAGTTGGCACGCGTGGCTCAATTAGCAGAATGGCCAGGAAGAAAGGGTCAGCCTTGGAGAGTTCCAGACTCATGCTGCGTGAATGATGAGGTGAGTGGCAATTTGGCTCTCCTGCGGCAGCCCCCTGGCATGCAGCACGTGCACACATGTGCACACGTGCACACATGCACACACACCACGGGCAGGCACCCCAAGGATCCCTCCCAGAAAAAAAAAAAGCAGCATAAAGGTGAAATAAAGGAGTTCCTGATTTGTTTTTATCTGCTTGCTGTTAAGGAATCTGTAACATTCCACAAGGAAGCCTGACTCGCTTGCGAGAGCAGACAAATGCATCTGTCAGTTTAGCAGCATCATTTGAGCCCAATCAGCGTGGTGCTGCTGGAGTCCCTAAATGTTTAATTTCTCCCCACGCCGTAAGAGCTGTGATGGGTCTTATCACGATGGCATTGACTGCACGGAATGAGACATGGTGTGGAGCGGTTTTGTTGAAGGGAGAGACATTAAAAGCACACGCTGGGAACCCATTAAACAGGTTTCTAATAATATCATCTGATATCGACATCACAGTCGCATTCCTAACCACTTCAGGCTTGGTGTGTAGACACAGATCACTCATTTCCTTCTAAAATAGAGTGTGTTCGAGCTGGGGGCTCATAGAATGAGAGGATGGAAGGTAGAACAAAGGACTTTCTTAGTGTGATGATCAAGGAACCCTACTTAGTTGGAACCCCACTACTGGTCACAGGATCAAGATGCCCCCTGAGAATACTGACGGATAGAGCAGCCACTAAAACGTGTGCACCATTTGGAACAGGGACATTGAATGATTTCAGCATCAGACCACGTTTATCCGAAGTAGCATGTAGACCACCCACAGGGACACAGGGCCCTAGATAGACTTCTCAGGTATTTTTCTAGCACATATGCAAAATAAAACAAATATATGATTTGTTTTTGCTCTACAAATGTGGAACCTAAAGGCGCTCATTTGCTCACACATTCATTCATGAAACATCTATTGAAGCCTGGCTGGTGTGGCTCAGTGGTTGAGCATCAACCAATGAACCAGGAGGTCATGGTTCTATTCAAGGTCAGGGCACATGCCCTGGTTGTGGGCTTGATCCCCAGTGGGGGGCGTGCAGGAGGCAGCCGATCAATGATTCTCTCTCATCATTGATGTTTCTCTCTCTCTCTCCCTCTCCCTTCCTCTCTGAAATCAATAAAAATATATTTGTAAAAACAAATCTATTGAACAGCAATGAAGGGCCCGGCTCTGTTCTCAAGATGCTCCTAGGCTAGAAGGGGGAGGTGCCCTGAAAACATCACTGTCCAGCCCACCTCTGAGCCTGGTCACAATCGAGTTCCCACGAGGTTTGGAGGGCACGCAGGTAGAAGTGACCGCTCCAGCTGTAAAGGGAGACCCAGGGATTAGGCCTGAAACTTCACGGAGGAGGAGCTCTGCCTGGGCCCAGAGCATGGGTTGCATATTTCCAGACAGAACGTGGAACAAGCAGGAATAAAGGCAGCAACCTGCCTTTATTCTGGAAGCAATGGTGCTTCATTAAGGCTCGAGGTAGACTTGGAGGCAAGACGCCGCTGAACGAGGTGGAGCAGCAGCAGGGGGAGGTAGCGGAGCTGCTCTTGTCCAGGGAGTACATGCTGGAAACAACCACACCAGCCAAAGGGCAGCGAGCAGACCCCTGCTAGCACGTGGATTACTGTCATTCCTACCCGCCTGCCGTCTCACAGGCACGTGAGACCTGGGAAGCGGCAGGGTTGGTACCTCCCAGAGTATTACACATCTTGATGGCACCAGTGGCAGGTACTGGGAATCCAACAAAGAACAGATGAGAACAGATCGCTATGGCCTGGGTAATACCCACGTGAAGTGTCCTGAAGAAAGTTAAGGACTTCCATTACAGAAGACAGGCGTGTGAGTGTGTGTGTGTGAGTGTGTGTGTGTGTGTGTACATCTGTTTGTGTATTTGAGTATGATGTGACTGTGTATATGTGTGTGAGTGTGTGTGTGTGGTGAGAATATTCTCAAGGAGAGGAATGCGGGAAGACTGAGGAAAACAGATGTAAGAGTCGAGGGGTGTGGCATAGTAATAAAAGGCAGGCGGGTAGGAATGACAGTAACCCAGGTGCCCAGGATGACAGAAAGGACAACTGAAAAGTTACTTTTTTGTTCCTCCGTTTCTTTCGCAGCAAAATGGAATGAACTTTGGCTTCCAAAAGCTCAAGGGCATGAACTACTGAGCCTCCCACACAGTGGCTGTCTGGGCTCTGAAACTAAGGAGCGATTGCACTGTTCCTGGGGAAACACAGACTGATTTGACCTTCTGGGTGGCCCGAGGTCATAGGGTCCCGGGAGTGGGTTGCATCTGTCCCTTAGCAATGTAGCCACATGAGCACCTGCAGGTTTTTGAGAAACAGCGGAGTCCTGGAGGTTTGCTGGAGGGGCCGATGCGATGCTGAGCTTGGGAGAGCTGGGGCATCCGCTAAGCCTCTGGGGCAGAGAGAAGAAGGGGAGAAAACGACTGCCCAGGCCTTGCACGATTTTTATTCCTGTGGAAACATGGGCCGTTGTCTTGGGGGAGGAGGTTCATTTGACACAGTAAATGAGTTTGATGCTTTTAAAAGCAAAGGGGCCCCGTTATTTAAAATCATTCCAAGGTGTTTGTATGAAGTCATGTTTCTTAAAAACACTTGGCTTCTGAGCAGAGCCAAAGGAAGTGTCGGGAACTGGAGGACCGGCTGCTGCGAAGGGCAGTGGGTGGGACGCAGTGCTGGGGCGAGGACCCCACAGCACGGGGGGGATCTGAAGTGCCTCTACCCAGGCTCCCACCGCCACCCTGAGGGGAGCACAAAGCACAAAGCACGGGGACCAGAGAAGGGGTGTGAAGAGGGGATGCCCAGGGAAAGAGGCAAATACGTGCCTGCAACCTCCCCCTCAGAGGGCAGCTGGGACTTCATTTAGACAGCGGTGTCCTTGACAAATGCTAATTTCCTCCCAACCCCACTACCTGATACATTACTCGGAGTCCAAATTAATACTATTTTCTTCCGAAAAGAAATAATCATGGGCTTCAACAGCAAAATTGGCATGAAGGCTCCCACGTGCTGTACTAATAATAACTTGCACTCCCACGGATTCTTTGGGGCAAAGGTCTCCGAGGCTTTGCCAAACATTAATTAATTAAGTCTTGCAATTTCCTCCCCAGGAGGCAGGGGGCTATTATCTTGGCGTTCCAGATGTGGAAACTGAGGCTCAGGGAGGTGAAAGTGATTTGCCCAAGGTCACTCTGGGAATGAGAAGCGGGACCGAGATAGAAATTGCAAAATCTGCCCCATGCCCAGAGTCGGAGGGGCTGTCTGCATCTCCTCCCTCCTGTGCGGGAGGGGCCAGGGCTGTGGAGGTGTGTGAGCAGGAGCTGCCTGGTGCCTCATGCATATGCAGAAGTGAGGGAATTCCAGGCCACCAGGCAGGTTCCAGGGACAGGGAAAGGCTCCCCAAACTATCTGTTTTCATTTGCAGGATTCAGGCTGCCTGTGCCCAGGGAGAGCGCGGCTAAAACCTGGAGAGAAAGCTCCTTGTAACCCCAGTCATGGGATTATTGACACCTAATCTCAATGCGGACAATAAACGATGGTGAAGGTGAATTTGAGACGGGGAACGAGGGCCTTGAGAGAGGCCTCCTGTGTGTCCGCTGAATCTCCTGATTTCATTCGCCATGAAATGCCCTGGGCTCTGCCCGGCCTCTTTCAGAATTCGGTGGGAAAGCTGTTTGCACCAAGAGCAGCGGGCCCACTGCCTCGCTGCCTGCACGCCTGGTTTAGCAGCTGACAAATACCATCAGCAGATTTCCCACCCTCTTCACTCACCCCCCCCCCCAATCTTGGATGCTGCTGACATATTTTGATATTTCCTTGTGAGATTACACCTCACATAATGAATTTGATTCTTCAATTCTTTCTCTCTTCCCCTCCAAACTCTGCAGCTTCTGAGAGTTTATCTGCTGCAAGATGAATCGGCCAGAGACTGTGGGTGTATCTCTCTTTACACTTCACCTCCCCCCACTGCGGATGAGAAATAGACTTTCCCCTCATCCATCATAAGTCAGCATGACAGCTGAGCTCCCGGGCTGGGCTCACGGCATCATCCTTCTCTCTGTCCTGCTTCAGTGCCTGGCCTGCTTGGGAACAGCCGGGACCTTCATAAAAGACTTAACATTGCAGTAGATCCAGACCAAACAAATTTTAAAAATAATAATAACAGGAGGGAGGGAGAGGGACTTTAAAAATAATGTAAGAGAAAGTTATTTCCAATTCGTTTTCTCAGCGGACTACTCTCTCCTTAAAGAGGGTATTGTGAAATTCTAATAAATCCAGTCTTTTTCCTGACATGTTATCAATCTTCAAGCATCCCTAGAGGGTAAGGGGTAAATCCGATTTGCCTGATTTTACACGTTGAGAAAATGAGACAAAAGGAGGTGAAGAAGGGAGGTTATAATGGAAGGCCAGAGGAATTAGGTGAGGGGAAGCGAGGGGCCATGTAGCGATGGCCCTGGCGTGACTGGACGAATGAATACAAGCAGGATGCTGACAAATTGTTCTATCACCCCACCTCTCGCCTGTCCCCCAATGGGAAATGAAGGCATAAAAATAGATTCAGATTTTAACAGTGAAAAAGTCATTTGTGATGCTGATGGAAACGGTACTACAAGGCAGGAGACCTGGGCCCCAGGCCCTTCTGGGATAGAACGGACTGAAATAAACTTAGGTCAGCTTTTGGATGGGTGAGAGATTGGGGCTCTCAGCTTCTCACTTTTACAATAAGGGGTTCCATCTAGAAGACTTCCTCTCTAGATACCAAGATTTTCAGATTTTTATTATTCGCGGGGTTCTTGACATTAAAATTTACCAAGAAGAGTTAAGGAATGCTATTATACTGAAGGACTTGGAAATCCAAAGGAACAGCCATTTGGGGACTATTATGATGAGGAATTCTTTGCCATCCAGGGCAGGCTCTGCATGAGCCCAGCTGGTCAGCCAGTAGCCATTGCTCGGCCTGGGCAGCAGCGAGTCTTCTCTTTACAAGACATGGTCAGGAGAAGAGTTGTCTGGAGCCCTCACCGAGCCCTCACCAAACCCTCAGGCGGCTCAGTGATGGATACTAAGGAGCCTCTGACAGTTTTAGACACTTTCAGGGCCAGGCTACCATGGACCAGTCCACTGAGAGGGCTGAGTTCTGGAAGATTCTCTAGGGTCTTCCACAACATGTGCGGCCACCGCCTCTGTGTTTGATTTGGTCTCGCACAGCGAGCTCCTGAAGGTCCCTCCCACTCTCCTATGACTCTCTTTAATTCATGGATCGCATGGGCAGGCTGAACCTTCACTTCCAAATGTTACTGGGAGATTTAATTAAGCACCATTCGAAATTTTTGAATGGAAATTGCCACATTAGTCATGATTATTATCCATTTTCTTTAAACATAAGGCCAACTGCTAAGCTGTTAGGCACAAGCTTGGAAATTACAAAAATATTCAACTATCCATTATCGGAGAGTCTGTTTGCCAAGCATCTGATCTAATCAGGGAAAGCCTGCTGGAACAGACGGCCTACCCCGTGCCCTGCGAGCCAGAAAACTTGGACACGCGAGGAACGAGGGACTCAAAGTGCCAAATGGTGCCGCGACTGTAAAGGACTCATTTTCTACTCAGCAAAGGACTGACTGTGTTTGTTCCTCTCAAAGATCTCACATTCCCCACCTGTAGCAAGTCCCCTGCCTCCTCCCGAGCTATATACCTGGAAGGCACACATAGACATCCTGAGAGACAAAGCTCCAGGGTCCTGTTGCTTGTTGCCAGGAATCCTGGGACCATCAGTATAACTTAGAGAGAGGGCTGGTCTAAGTGGCTAAAGCAGATGCTTAAGCACAGAGAAAGTGCCTTCATCTCAACTTTATATGTATGAGTAGTTTACAGAAAGCCTTCCTGCCATAGGAAACAAAACAGGTAAACACAGTAAGTAATAGATTCAACAAACACCGCTAAGGATAAAGAACTAATTTACATTTAATGAGACAGCGATTGTTTATTAAATAAGAAATGGTTGTGATTATGAAAAGGGCCTCAAAGGCTTTTCAGGAAGAATAAATTTAGCGTTGAAAGTAGCTTTTTCATATTCAAAAGATGTGACTTGAGGAAAGGGGGAAGGGAGGAGCCAGCGGAATGAACAAAGAATGTAGGGAGCTGATAACTTCTTCTGGAATATAGGGCACCAGACACAAATTTAATGGAAAATAAATCCCACGCGAGGTCCTCTTCCTTGGAAGTTATACCACAGCCTGACTCCACAGTATTGATTTAAAGAAGAAAATAGTATATGATTACTAGAGAATTTATGGCATGTTGGAACATATATTCTGGCCCTTACGCTGTATAATGGGTTTTTTAATAAAAATTTCTGCAGCCGTGACTATGGAGATATATGTTAGTTGCAGCTATGTTGGTAATGTTTCAGTAAGGAAACCTGGGGCTCTCCATGCAGAGAACTGAACTGCCAGCCTCCCGTGAAAGTTAAGACCAAGCAAAAAGCCTGAGGAAATAGCCAAGTCGCTCTATGATTTGCCAAGATCAGCTGAATCACAGGATTTGCGTGAGACGTTACCTGCAGGATCTCTTAAAGATTTGTGACGTAGCAATTGTGCGCATTCATTTTGGGGGCAAGTCATTATTTAATTTGGTGTTTCGTGTTTTAAATAGCACCATACACTGAGTTGAAACACTGAGTTTGAGTCCGCTAGCTAGCTGTGGCCGAAAGTTCCAGTTTTCACCCGTATCTTCTTCTCTTTCTGTTTTGACTCCATTTCCCATCCACTTTTGCAGTCCGGTCTGCACAGGACACTGTTCTGACCAACGGGATGAGAACGGAAGTGATGGGTACCGCTTTCAGGTCATGCCTTTGGGAGCACGGTGTACAATTCCCTTGTTCCCTTACTCCCCCCTGCTGTTTGGGTTACAGATGTGACGGTAAGTGCTCAAGCAGCCACTTTGGAACCAGAGTTAAAAGCTGTGGCTATCAGGATCATTCTATCAGTCCTAGCCCACACACCGACGTAAAAGAGAGATGAATTTATGCCTGGATTAAGCCACTGTACTGTGAGTTGCCTTGTTGAAGCATCTTTGCCTATATCATGACTCATACAGAACTCCATTATAATGGCCTTTGAAACGAAGACATTATTTTACACATTTTACCTCTGCCTTTAAACATCAACTTCTTAAGGATCAGAACTATAGCTAATGAATTTGAGACCATGAAGCAAACATATCACCTATCTTCCTGTAGATGTTATTAACAAGAGGCTAAGAAAAAAGGATAGGAGAAGCCGAGCAGTATCCTTAACTGGAAAAGAGGAGGCCAGTTTATCATTTGACCAGAGAGCTGTCAAGAGACACCACAGTGAAATACCAGGAATAGTTCATTAATAGGCTTTTTTTGGTGTAAGATAAGGAACACTTTAACGGCCACATGTTTCATTAAGGAGAATACAAAGAAAGGTTTTGGATCAGGCCTTTGGGTACATGGCTGTATGTGTATGAAAACGGAGGTTGGCTTAGCAAGAGAAATCCAAGTAGGGCAGAAGAAATGGTGGTTACATGAAATGGAACAAACAAACAAGAGCCTTCTTTAGTCTTGCGATTTTTTTATGGACCCTCATATGTATTTCATCATTATATCTTCAATTTATATTTTGCATTTATTTTTATTAATTCATGTTCAAACAAAGAAAAATGATAAAATAAACCCCATACAGCCATCACTCAAGTTGAACAAGGAGAGTGATTTTGCTGCATTTGCTTATCTCCTTTTGTTTTCTTTCATCTTTATTTTTCATTTTCTCAACATGATTGGGATGGCACATCAGAAACCTGGATTCTCTCTCTGAGATGTTTAAGTTAAGTCAGGGTTTGCCCAGGCACTCATAGAAACCCAAGGAGGGGCGATGCATCCTTTCATGTCAGACTGACCACCATTTCTAGAGATTGACCACTGTGTCCAGTGGTCCTGACGGCACTTAGCTGTTTTCAATGCCACACTCTGTGGGCCAATGAAGGAAGAGCTTGGATGTTAGTATTGCTATCCCCATTGTCAATTGATAGTCTAAAAATCTCAAGGGATTTTCTTAGAATAGTTTGGATAATGAGATGGGCTTATGCACAAAGTGAATTCCTGACAATTTGAGAACAAAACTGACTTGTAGTTCTAGGGGGGGGAAAGAGGTAGCTGAGGCTTTTGGACTAATACAACCAGTATCATTTTTTAATTAAACATTGAGGATGTGGGAACAGACTTCTCTATCCTTTGACTCCCTGACAATCTGAATACGCATGTACTACTAGTAGGACAGTTGCAAATATATTCAATTCCTGTGTCTTAAACCCACCAGGATGGGTCTGCCACGTGTACAGGTGATGATGTAAAGAGTCACAGGCTAGAGGGGCTAGCCCCATGGAGCGCCATGGGGCCCAGGTGCTGCTCCCAAGGCAGCAAGTAGAGGGACCAACCAAAATAAATGTGGGTCCTATCCAGGCCCACGCCATACATAGAACTTTCTGTTTCTACGTAGCTGGACTCAGAGGCTGAGCTCTCAGTATATAAAGGCTCAGTGAGTTCTGTGGGGATTCTTGTTTGTGCATTTCTAATCTAAACAGAGCATGTCAGTGGAGAGCAGGAGAGGATGGGGCTCTATTGATAGGTAACATTTTTTTATTTTCAGTGGCCTTGAGGCATAATCTCTGGGTGAAAGCTGTGGGAGGGCCCTTAATGCCAAGTGCCATACTGAAAAGTGAGTTGTGTGTTGGGCACTGGGTTTAGCAATTTTGTTATGCTAATCTTAAGTGACATTTGATATTTGCTCACAGATTCAGGCTTGATAGACCACTATTCATTGCCCCCCAATCCCAACTTTCACCACCCTGTCACCCCTACCTCGCTCTTCCCAGCCTCATACTCAAGGTCCAACATACATCTAATTGATCAGGCACAACTGGATCAATAGCAGAGTCCTCTAAATTCAATCCAAAGCAGAGAACATGATCAAGTTAATTTAAAACTGTGTCTTCCAGGCAGAAGTAAGGTAAATATACTGTTGGTTTTAGGTCATGGAGCCCAGGCTTCCTGAAGGAAGTAGGCTTAATGGGCATTAAAAGGTTGGGAGAGGTGGACACTATAATTCATTTATGATGATGGAAAGAACCAAATCTCTTTCACGTCTGTGAAGAAGGACTCTTGTCTTCGCTGTACCTTCACAGGAGGAACTTAAGCACAGCAAGTTGGCATGGTTTCCATAGGGTCAGAAGGCACTAGGTAAGATAGAGGTCATGGACAGAGCTCTCTGAATCTTGCTCTCCTTTTTCATTCATCAGAGCCAAGTTATCCAATTCACAGAACATCTCATTGGCTGTAAAGTGTGCCCCAGCCACAAAGACATGCATTGGCATCAGGTACTCTATTTTAAGCACAGCTTCTTCCTCCCCAAGATAAGTGGCTTAGCTAGAGAGATAAGATTCATTGAAACATTTGCTTCAAGAAGAGTGGTGAGGGCCGTAGGACCTTGAACCTGATTATGCCACCTTCCGAAGCCTCTCCAGATGCTCCATGCATCCCAGCTCATCCTCACTCTGCTCCTCTATCTGGACTTATTCCCACACACACACCCTGAGGCAAAAAGCACACCATGAGGGATCAGCCATGTCCTACTTCCTTTGCTGGGAAACCCCAGAAAATCAATATCAATCAATCAATCAATCTTTGCTCTAAAACACTAGAATGAGCTGCCCCTAACTTGAATGACAGATGATTTTAAAAGAGTTACAAACCACCTGAAATTCTCCTTTTTGCAGCCACATAGACATACACACAAACATGCACACACTAAAACAGTGAATAAATTTTCCCATCACTAGTGTTCTGCCCCAGAATAGTGTCCTTATAAGTAAAAGTAATAACTAACATTTACAGCACAGTCTTTTAAGATGTCTATCTATGTATATGTATCTATCACATATATTTTTATGTATGGAAACATGTTGTGAATCCTTCAACAAATTAGTCTAACTCTGTGCCATTAGCATCCTCCTCTGTAAAAAAATGTTATAGGGATTTTTGAGAATTAAGTAAAAAAGATGTACATATATAATCACTATTGCATAAAAAACATGTAGATAGACATATGTTAGACATAGATAGGTGCATGTTTTCCCCTTAATTCTCAAAAGTCACTATAACCTTTTTTTTACAAAGGAAGTTGCTAAAGGTAGAGTTAGACTAATTTGCCGAAGGACTCACTACTTGTATGTATGACTTCTTTGAAAGACTCAGATTCTTATGTCTTTCTAAGCTATTCACTCAGAGACACCCTAAGTGGCTTAATTAGAAAGAACAGTTAAGGCGAATATCATGCCGTCAACAGTCTCCGTTCCCCAATCAGAAAGAGAGCTGGAGGCAGGGCCCTTTAGAAGGCAACACAAAGCACATCAAGCAGAGATTGGGTTTCTCCAGGAAATAAGGAGAGGGGAGGGGAAGGCCCTGTGATTTCAAAAATCTTATTGATATCCAATTTCTCTTGATATAATAGCAACATGGTATTAATATATAACTGAATCCTGGAGGTTCTTTTGCTTCTCACTTGTGAATTTTCTAAGCTAGCAGTCCCCAGCAGTGGGAAAACCAGAAGAAATTAGTAGGAGGAAATGTTAAGAAGTAGCATCATGTCTTCCTTTGTACTCATGAGCTATTCCTTTGTAGATGTGTGTGACCATGTGAGTGTTTGCAGTGATCTAGGTAAAATTTGCATATAAAGAAAGAGTATGTGCAGCAATACTTGCTTATAAATTGTTATTTTGCTGAGGATCTTAATTTTTCCTGCCAAAAGTCATAAGTGATGTTTGATCAACAACTGACATGCCACTAAATATTGGATGGACTTATCTTCACAGCATTCCTTCTAGGTCAATCTATCACAGGGTCATTGTGTAAGTCATTTATTGTTTAAGACTTTAGTCAGTAACTTTTAGTCATATCATACTTTGTGCCAAACATTGTAGAACCATAGATGTAAATATGACAAAGTCATTTAGAGGATCACATGACCTGAAAGGGACACAGATATGTCAACATATAATGGCCAAAGAGCATGTTAAGTAACAAATAAAACGAAGTCCAAGCTATTGAAGCAGTAAAAAGGAGAAGAAAATCAACTTTTATAAGATGTAAAGGCAGGAAGAAAGGCATCCATAGAGGAGGTGCCATTTGACTTGGGCCTCGAACAATTGTTAAATGAGTGGGATCAACAAAGCAGAGAGTGGGAATAAAGCCACTGGCAGCACGGGGAGTACAGGTACATGGGTTAAGAAGACTGGAAGTAGCTGATCCTCAAGTTCACTGGAAACAAAATGAAAATATATGTAGGTGCCAGCTTTTAGATAATTGTGTATGCCATATGGAGAGGTTAAAACTTGATTTCACAGGTGATAGAGAAATGGCAAAAACCTTCAAATTCTGATGAAACCTAATAAGATTTGCATTTGAAGAAGATTCCTTTGGGACTAGTGAGGCAAATGAAATTATATGAAGGGGATAATAGAAACAAAAACAATAAGAAGTGTTACTGTCATATAGATTAGGGATTGTGTGGTTTTAACTAGAATCATGGAAGTGGGCCGGAAAGATAGAGATGATTTTTTTAAATGTGTAGGAGGTGGAAACAAATTGGGGTTAGGAACTCATTGGACATACTCTGTATGGAAAGAAGAGCCAGGATGACTCCCAGGTTTCTTGAATGGGATGGTGCTGCCATTTGTAAAATTAGAAAACACAGAAGAAGGAACTGCCTGGGAGGCCAGAAGTGATGAGCTCAAGTATAATCCTTAGTGTTTAGGGACATCAGGGAAAGTGTCTGCAAGGCCATTGTAAGTGTTCATCTAGCACTCAAGAAAACGTAATTGGTCTATGTTCACATTTAGATTTTAAAATATATATAGGATCTAAAATACATAAAACGTGCATAAAACATAGATGTATAACTTGGTTCATGATTGCAAATGGAGCACCACTCAGACAAGAGAAAAACATTGCCTGCACCCATACCTCATGTGCCCCTCCTCACTAAGGGTAACCCCATCCTAAATTCTATCGTTAACTACTTTCTTGGGACTTTTCGGTTGTTTTGCTTTGATTTGTTTTGTTAGTTTTAGCATCTAACTATGCATATTGAAACAGAAGAGTTTAATTTTGTCTGTTTTGAAATGTCATGCAGTATGTGCTCCTCTCTGGCTACTGTTGCTCAGCGTGAATTGCGCAAGTCATCCTTGTTATATGTACTCAGAATTGACTCGTTGTCAATGCTGTTTGACATTCCATCAAGTGACTGCCCTACAATGTATGTCTTCATTCTACTGTGATAGACATTTTCATTGTTTCCATCTCCAGGCTCTTTTAAACAACATTTCAGGAACATTTCTGCACACTCCCCTGATGCACATGGGCACCTATTTCTCATAACTAGAAGTGCAATTTCTGGGTCATATGGTATGAATATCTTATACTTTGGTAAATAAAGAAAAATGATTTCCCAAAGTGACTGCCCCAATTTCCACTCCTACTAGCTGTGTATGAGACAGGCATTGCTTTGCTGTCATACCAACACTTGGTATTGGCATTTCCATTCTCTCCCTCTCTCCTTCTCTCCATCTCCCTCTCCATTCCTCTTCCTGCCTGTCTCCTGGTCCATTCCTCCCGCCCTTCTTTCCTCATTCTGGTGAGTGTGTCTTAGCATCTCACTGTGGTCTTAAGTTTCCTCTGGCTGATACCTCGTGATGTTAAGTTGGCTTTTTGGTCCTTTTTTTCTAAAAAGCCTCTTTAAAGCTATTGCTCACTGGAGTCTACTGGGTTGTCTGAAAAATTTAGACTCTGATCAAAACATGTGACTTGCAGGACACTTAGTTGGAAGGTATTGATAGCAATTCTAACCAACAGAAAGCTCCAGTCCCCTGGACTGTTGTGTGGGGGCTCTGGATGGCCAAGGAGGACCTGGCCCTCTTTTCTGCTATGTTGAGTGTGTGGTAGTCTTGATAAGGGAGATGGAAGTTCAATCTCCAAAAATTAATTGTTTGCTGTGCTTATCAGCTGGCTGGCTGTAGCTCCCTGATTTCTTTTCCTCATGTAAGAACTCACGGTTTGCTGTTGTCGCTATAGCTTCTCTAGTCATCTGGACAATGCCCCAAACAGGACATCTGTGGGTTCTCTCACAAAACAAGCAGAAAAGAGCCCATGGGGATAAGCATTTTTCCAACAGAGCAATCTCATAGATAGAGGATTCATGAACATCTGCAAGAATGTGAGCAACCGACAGAAATAAAAAATGGTGGACGGGTTGGTCCATGGTTCCATGTCTTTGAAACATATTGATTTTGACAAAGTTAAATCGGTTTCTCATTTGCAAGACTTTCTGGAGACTTTCTGCATATTAAGGACTGAATTGCCAAGAGGGAGGTAATAGTAGGGATCGTGTTCTCAAGCTTCTGTGACCATTGATTTTATTTTCATTTATTTATTTCTGTGGAACATCTCCTTTCTGTCTCTGATCATTCCTTCATTCATTCACACGTTTAACCATCATGCATTCACAAGTACCAGATATGAAACAAAGATGTGTAAGACATGAATTCTGCCTTCAAAGACCCCCAATTTTTAAGGCAACCAGATCACTGCCTATAAAGCCCTTTATCCTTTCTGTATCAGTGCTCCAAATTCTCAGTTATCTGGTAACTGACTTTAAATTATTGGCCGAGTGGAAGTTTGCTGTTGGCTTGTTTATTTTCATTTGCTGTACATGCTAACTGCTGGATTTAGATATACTAAGAGGCCTAGAGGCAATGGGTGCATTTGATATAGATCATCATATAAATAAATAAAGCACCAAGGAGTCAGCCTCTCTTCTGCCCCCCCAACCCCCAGGCAGTCCCGCAGGATCAGAATGAAGAAATCAAGATGGGGAAGCCGACTTGCTCTACCCATTCCAGTGGGAATCAGCACATTTTTGTATCTCCCGAAGCCTTGTCAGGATCACATTTAATCTGAATGTTATCATAATTATTATAGCTTTACATTTATACAACAGCGAGTCTCTGGGGAGAACAAATACCATGGGTATAAAAGAAAAGGATCAAGCTTCGCCCCTCCCTTCTAGAAAGACAGATACCTACACGGTATATTTTACAAGTTGTTTCTGCCTCCCTCTCTCCTTGAGGCGTCACCTGGATGCACTGCCTGGGGGCTGTTTCTTTCCTGGGAGGGGCTGACTTAGAAACACGCAGAAGGGGAAGGTGGTGGTGAAGGCAAGACATGCTGGCAGCCAAAGGAGAAAAAAAAAAAAAAAAGATTGCAGAGATTTAAGATGGAAGGGAACTAGGGTGTATTAACTACCTAGGAAAACCCAAGCCAGAGTAACTTCTTTACATATTTAACTTAACACTCAGGATTCCCAGAGAAGAATCAGTGTCCCTACTTTATAGTTATGAAAGAGAAGCTCCTTTAAATTCTGGGTTTTGACCAAGGTCCCTTCATTAACATGGTTGAGGCTGAGTTTGAGCCACTCCGTCTCTTTCTAAAGTTCCTGCTCTTTTTGCTATAAGCTTGAAAATGAGTTATGATCTTATTCTGAAGCCTCGTAGCCACCTATTGCCTAGCACTCCGCTGTGAGTTTGAGAGATACCAATGCCATCAATCCTGACTCCCACGCTCAGGGATGTTCCAAAGGGAAATAGAATGGACACACAGAAACCAACAGCTAGCTCTCCAGGAGAGATGTGAATTAGGTGTGAGATCATGTGCTGAGGTCCGTGGGAGCGGAGAAGACAAGGAGATAAACTAGAACTAAGGCCCAAGGGTAGTCTTGGAGGAGGAGGGATGGAGCAGGGCCTCGCAGAGCAGAAGCACAGCGGGCCAGGCATTGTGGGAAGGCAGTAGCATGGCACAAAGCCAAGAGACAGGACTAGGGTTTCAGGGACAAGGAAAGAGCAGCCGTGCGTGGAAGAATAAGGCCAGCCAAGGGACGTGGGGTGGGGGAGGCGGGGGGGGGGGGGGCATGGCAGAGGGTCTTGAGACCTGGGAGATGGCTCCAGAGAAGAAGAAAGAAATAGTGTGAGAATCAGAGAAAAGAAAGGGAAGAGTTTATCGCCTGGACCCTGCCCTTTCCTCACAAGCCCCAAGACCAGCTGATTCCTCCTTGTTGCTGGGTCACTGAGCAGCTCTGTGCACAGATCAGCATGGTGCTTGTCACTCCTGGTTTACATGGCTGCTCCATTTACATGCCCCCAGGGACCGAGGCAGCTGCAGAGGCTGCCAGGTCTGTCTTGCTGCTTCGGAGCGTGGTGAAGCCAGATGGAAAAGCTCGGGATGAGAGGAGCTGGGCGGCTTGGGCATGGGCCAGTGCAGAGAGGGCCTGGGAGCCTGGAAGACATGACCTGGTTCACACTGGCCAGGGGCTGTTAGGCAATGTTTCAGCCTTAGCAGAAATCCCTGCTGTATGGGAAGCAAAAGGAAAGGTGGGCATCTAGAAATGGAGTAACAGGGACATGGGACATAACCAAGGGTAGAATGAAATGGCTAATTGTTTCTACCCAGAATCACTGACCTACAGAAAAACAAAATCAAGCCAGGGTTACTTACCGGTAAAAAACAACTTGTTTACTTTGTTAAAGAAATGTCTAAAGAGCATATACTCACCTGTTCTAAAGTGAATGAATAGGACACAGAGCATTAGTCATGGAACTCAAACAAGACCATTGTCCTGCTTAACACCCTTCTGTCTCCCTGATTTCAAATGGGAAGAGACCCAATGCCTTAACGTGCCACATGATGCTATAAATGATCAGGGTTACTTTTTCATGAAAGTAATACCTGCTCGAGGTATGCAAACTCACACAGGACAGCAAGGGATTAGGTAGAATGTAAATGCCCCTCCCCCTCCCTTCCTCAGTTACTGACCCACACAGAATACTGCTTGCATTTTCCAGCAGCTTGCCAGTTCCTGATGATCCCATTCAGCAGCCATTCCCTGGCTCATTTCTCTTTGCCGCCCTCCCCTGTCAGGTTACATTACTTTCAGATGTTCCAATATTCAGGCTGCTTCTGGCTTCCAGGCCTTTGCTCAAGCAGCTCCCTCTACCTACAAATCCATCCTCTCACCAGCCTCCTGCCTCTCACCCTCTACTTGGTGACACCTTCAACACAGTTATATACTCAACCCAAATGTCACTGTCTCTATGAAGTCTTCCCTGATATGACCCCAATAGACATGCGCATCATCTTCTTTAAAGTCCCACCATATCCTGCATGTTTCCTCAATGGTTTCTTTGATTTCTTGTCTTTCTCCCCTTGGTGATTCAGTATCGCTGGAGAGCAGAAATTGTCTATGCATCTCCCTGTTCTGAAAACCTAGCAAATACACTGATGCCGAGTAAGAGCTCCATGATCGTTGGTGGAGTGAATGAATGGATGGGAAAATGCATTTGTTAAAGGCATCAAACCAAATTTAGAAATGCCCTCCGAGTCCTTATTGTAATCAAAAGGACAGGAAAGAGAATGAGAAAGATAGAGAAAAAAGTGGTAGTGTGGATAAAATGGAAGAAAGACTAATAACCACAGAGAGGGAGATATAGCAAAGAAAAAAAGAGAAAGGAAACAGAAGTATATAGTGTCATATATTTAAAAAGACAGGAAGAGCCCACCTGGTGTGATTCAGTGGTTGAGAGTCAATCTATGAATCAGAAGGTGGAGGTTTGATTACCAGCCAGGGCACATGCCTGGGTTGTGGGCTCGATCCCCAGTGTGGAACGTGTAGGAGGCAGCTGATTGATGATTCTCTCTCATAGTTAATGTTTCTCTCTTCCTCTCCCTTCCTCTCTGAAATCAATAAATATATACATAATAAACAAAAAGACAAGATAAACTTGTCCCCTATTATCTACTTAGCATCCTTAGAAATCCTACATGACCACTTTCATAGTTCTTTATATGCTCTTCATTCTTTTTTCTTTTACATGTTTTTAAAAATAAGTTTTTTTTATTGATTTTAAAGAGAAAGGAAGGGAGAGGGAGAGATACATAGAAACATCAGTGAGCAAGAAACATTGATCGGCTGCCTCCTGCATGCTCTCTACTGGGATCGAGCCCCAAACCAAGGCACGTGCCCTGACTTGGAATCGAATCAGTGGCCTCTCAATGTATGGGATGATGCTCAACTAAGTGAGCTACAGGAGCCCAGGGCTGCTCTTTGTTCTTAAACCCTCAGAGAATCAGTTCTGCTTAGAATAGACAGAGCAGTCCATCTAAGAAGAACATACTGCCTGAATTGCAGTGATAGAAGGAACATTATTCCTGTAGCCAAAGGAACTAATATCTGTAAGAAGAAGAAGAAGGTTAACAACACCACCAAGAAAGATAGATGGAGAGGACCTTTAGGTCCTGCAGCAAAATTTCCAAGTGTGGATGAGATTTTGACCCCGCAGTGGCCCACTCGCTTCCTCAGAGCCCTCTGCCCACTGTCATACAGTTGCCTGTGACCAGACATCCAGTTTTCCAGTTTGGCTCTGGGATGGCTCGGGGAGCTCACATCATCGAGTTGATGGCCCCCAAGGAGGTCCCATCAGCAATGTCTTCACAACTGCCTGCATTTCCTGGGGCATGGAATCAGGGGCTATTCCAAGAAGGGAAGCATTCCGCAAATTTAGATGTAGACCTGAATGGGAGCCTGTTTTATCATTGCGTTTCATCACCTCATCCCTGCAACTCAAAAAAGAACACATTCCAAGAGGAGGTCTCCCAAGGCGTCATGGCCAGAGCAGCTCCTCATGCTACCTTCTGGGACCTAGAAAGGCAGTCAGAGGAGGATCCCCTGAATCAGGAGAAAGAGGCTAGGAATGGAGCATGGGGGAAAGGCTTGCAGAATAAGGACTGAAGGTTCATAACAGGGGCTATTTGGTGGTTGAAGGAAACTGTGTGCACACCAGGAATACGAGAGGATCAAACCAGAGGGGGGACTGGTGAGAGAAGAGGATGTGGAGGACCAGGGCAATGCAACCGACCAGCCAGTGTCTCAAGTCCTCCTCTGTGTGGGCCTAAGGCAGGCTCTCCCTTTCTTCTTCACATACTTCTGTCATATCTTAATTTTTCAAAGCAAATTGTATTACTTTGGAAGTTGGAAAATAATTTTTTAAATAAGGGAAAAAGCAGAAATAAATAGTTTAATCCCAAGTACCAGGGAGAGCTGTCTCAGAACCTCACAGAACCCAAGGCCTCCTTCCCAGCCCTCTGTCCTTGAAGCCAGGTCCTTCCCATGTCACTGGGCGGCGCGGATCTTGTTTTCTTCTTGTTTGGCAGCAACTGGGGTGAGAAGGAACCCAGATTTACTAAACTTGGGGGGAGGGGCTTTGCGGAGGCCAGCATCTCTGCGAGGAACTGACCCGGCCTCCTTCCCGGGAAGGAGGAGAGGCCACCTGCCTGCCATGTTTGCCAACACGCAGGCGCTGCGGCCTGTAATCATCATTAGCTCTCTTTGGTGTTTACTGACTGTTATTAATTAGAATGAGCAAACTTGGCATTGATGTGCCTGCCATAAGGATGAAGGCTCTTACTGCACAACCATCCTGCACAAGCGGCTAGACTGGGACTCATTTACCAGCTGTCACTGGGACGAGGCAGACACAGGCACTGGCTGATGGAGGGCTGGGCAGGGCTGGGGGGGGGGGGGGAGGGAGGGATGGACCCGCATTTCCCTGGAAGTTTAGTTAGGGGGAGCTCTGCAGGAGCAGAGGGGAGAGGAGCAGGGACTTCCTTTATCTCAGGTCAGAGCAGCCTGCAGGCTCTAGGTAGCTTCCCAAGGCAGCCCAAGCCAACCGCTGTGTTCCTGATCCCAGAGAGAACTTTCCTCCCTCTTCCCTCAGCAGTGTTAATGGGCCAGCAGAGGATCATGGAACACGACTTCCTTTATGAGTCAGTGGGCAAGTGTCCTATTGCCCTTCAGGAGAGACTGCCCTCCAGGGGGGTCTCAAAAAAGTGTTTGGGGGTGCAGTTGCCAAGAAAGAGAAAGTATTGTTTGGGGTTGTGGTCCATCATGGGATACTGATAATCTCTTGTTTCTCTGGAAGCGCTGCTCTGAGTAGAAGTATTTACTCCCCCTGAGTGATCAGCCTTCAGTGAGGAGACGGCCACCACATCGGGCATTTGGAAGACGGGTGGTAGAGGAACATATCAGCTACAGAAACGCGTCAGTTTCCGCTGCATGTAGGAAAGGGGGGTATCAAGACAAAATAGTGATCCAACAGGCTCAGAAGTAGAATGCACAGTGACTCGGGCAGAAGCTAAATTCATTCTGCCCAGAGAAGGGGCATATTCCCCTCAGCTGCCCGGAAGAGGAAGAGTGATTGGCAACTGGGGGGTAAGGCCTGAAAGAGAAAGAGCACCAGTGATATGTCCTCCAGGCCCCGTACTTTGGATTGTTTGGGGGAATCAATATTTATTTCCCTAGAGATCTGGGTACAGGTCAGACCCATTACATGGCTCAAGTTTCAGCAACCAGGGGTGTAGTGCCAGCTCCATGTGGACAAGGGGCCAGCCGTGTGCCTCCTCACCCCCACCTCCTCCTTTTCCTCTGGGGTTCAGGGGATGCTGTGTCTGCACAGGCATGTCTCAATGCCTCCGCTCCTGACACTTCTGCTCTTTGAACTGAATCAGATGTGGAAGTAGGGAGACTGTGAAAAGGAGGAGAGCTGATGGGTGAGGACACTGAAATATGAAGGAAGATCTAGGTGGCCTGGAAATTTGGGGAAAGGATGCAGTAGGATTCTGTGTCATCAAAGATGTCATATGGTCCCAAAAAGTACACAGGAAAAATCCCCGAGTAACCCTGCATTTGTGAAAGCTCAGCCACTAAGAGGAAAGGCCCCTTAGTCATGGAGGTTTTGCTCATGGGAGCACCCGGGGAAGTGCCTATCATTGGCACTTGGTCGTGTATCAACTCCTGGAACCCCACGGTGAGCTCTGAAGACGTGCTCACCTTTGCCTCTCTGTCCTTTCAGGTGCTACTTGCTCTTGGAAATTTAGTCACTCCATTAGGCGTTTGAAGAACTCCATGCAGCTTGAAGACCCATCTCAAATGCCACCTCTGTGAGGCCTTCCTGACCCTCCAAGCTGAGCTGGGCTTCTCCACTCTCCTTGTACATTCCTTGAATGCAACGGAAGCATGGAAACAGCACAGACAGTGTTTCCTGTCTGGTTGTGATATGTTCAAGATCAATGCCTATGTTTTATTTATCTCTCCATCCCCCTGTACCCAGTGCCTGGCATGCTGTAGGAACCGGTGAATGAGTCAAGGAACAAAACCCAACCACCATGACCATGCAAAGGTCTTCTGGAAATTGCTCTTTCATTACAAACACACTGGTCTTCCCCGAGAAGAAAATACGTGAATGATCTATTTACAGTGAGTATTGAGCAATGTGTAGAGACAAGGAACACAACTTTTAGAGAGAATTTAGATGTTAAAGGATGGAGGAAGTAATAGTGGGCAGGATGTGACACATGTTGACCTGGTGCAAGACAAGATCTTTAAATTTGTTACTTAATTCAGCCCGCACCACAGCTCTTTCAGGTAGGTATTGTGGTTCTCATGGGTATGCTCCTGAAATGTTTATTGGGCACTTACTCTCTGCTGACACTGTTCTAGGTGAGGTGGTCCAATAGTGAACCAGAGAAGCAGAGATCTCACACTAGTTTACGTATAGCCTACAGATGCTTGTACAGCTCAAACAGGGTGAGTGTCTTCTGGTTTACATCAGTCTGGTCTGCATGGCTCTGAGACCTATTCTCTTTCCACACTCTAGGTAGCGTATGTTCCAGAAGAGTCCAGATGTGGAACTCTGAAATTTTTATTTTATAACCAAGAAAGACACCCTGGGAGAGTGATTGATTCTGGAGCATTCTGGGGCCTCCAAATAACCTTTGGTGATGTTTAACTAACTCCACAATTTACTAAGTCAGTGCTGGGCCTGGCATTAGGCACTGGACAGGGAAGGAAAGAAATGCCACTCTTTCACTTTAATTCCCAAATTGTTTTCAGGTGCTTGTTTAGAGACAGCATTGGGAGGTTGCCTGCCACGCAGGGAAGAGGGTGGACGAGGCCTCCTTTAGACCTCTCCTCATCAGAGTTACTGTTTGGAGTAATGAGGAAGCATGGGAATTGATTTGATGCCTAATGAATAATCAGCTGCCATAAATAATTGTAATCACTAATCTGGTGCAATTAGAGGCAATTATAATAAATGCAATTTCCTCCCGAGCCACTAACGAACTACAGAAATATGAATTGACTTTAAGGGGGCTGGCAGTGATTTATGTGATTGTGAGATCACGAATTCCATTATCTTGGGAAAGATTCTTAAAGGAGCAAAGTCCTAATAAGATGTTATACCTAACTGAAGGAGAAGCTAGAAAACACAACCCCTGAGGTCATGAGCACAGAGCTCCTGTATCTCCCACAGCTTTAAATAGTCCTGGGGACACCTTCACTCAGCTGCGATCGTCATGTGAAGGCTGTCCCTTTAAGTCTTTCTTATATAGAAATAGTCCAAGTTTATAACTTCAAGTCTTGAAGAATGAGAGCTAAAGAATCCAATCAATCTGCAAGAGAGGGAGATGACAGAAACATCTGGATAGAGATGGCCTTTTTCTATTCCCAAGGAAGCCGTGTCTATTGGCCCACTATCCTTTCCACATGCAAATGAACCCCCAAATTTCAACAGAAAGGCATCTTTATGTAAATTGAATAACCCTAGAGGTTGTCAGTATCTTAAAAATGCTTACATAGCTTTCATTATGTTACCCCATTCTCAGAACTTATTAATGGCCATCTATTTGCTAATAAATCAGCCAGATGTTTTTGAGGGGCTCCACAGCATGGCCCCAAACAATTGTGGCAGGACTGTAGAAAGCAAGGAGAAGATGGGAGGTAAGGTGACTGACCCCTGGTGGCCAGGGACTGGGGGTGTTCATGGGCCTTCAGGACCCTCAGGGCTCAACTGCTCAAGTTTTGTGCAAACCCAGCTGAGATGCTCCCACAGAAACAGAGGCCCGGCCCCATTATTCAGGCAAGGAGGTTAGACTTCATTCTCATTGCACTTTGAATGAAATCCAATCTCCAGGCTATGGACTAGAAGGTTCTATATAACCTCACCCCTGTTCAGCTGCCCAGACTCCTCTCCTTTGGTAGACTCCACCAAAATTCATTTCACTCAAACCTTTAGCTTTCTCTTTCCAAATGCGCCAAGGTTTGCACTTGCTTCAAAGCTTTTCCTTTGCCTGGAGGGCTCCCTGACCCTGATTTTCCCATGGCTGGGGTCTCCTTGTCATTCAAGTCTTACCTCAAATGGCCCCAGTCAAGTTAGGCTCCCAGACACCCTGTCACGTCATCATCTCTGTGTGAGTGTGTGCCTCCCTCCTGCCCTCTCTGTCCCAGGCCTGCAGGAGTGCCCAGCACATGACAGGTCCTTAGTAAATATCCATCCTACCTGTGGCAGAATCCACTTTCTTTCTTTTTAAAAAAATACGTTTTTATCTACTTTTTTTAGAGAGAGAGAAAGGAGATGGGGAGAGAGAAACATCCATGAGAGAGAAACATTCATCTGCTGCATGCCCCCTACTGGGGATCGAGCCAACAACTGGGGAATGTGCCCTCATGGGTAATCGAACAGGTAGCCTCTCCATGCATGGGACAACACTCAAGCGACTGAGCCACACCGGCCGGGGCCTGAACCCACTTTCTAGTCCCTCTCTCCATCACCTCTGCACATCACGCATGGCCCATGCACACTTGCCCACGTGCTGCTCCCTGCACACATCCTATTTCGTGTGCTTCCTTCTGCTAGAAATGCCCTCCTGCTTGCTGTCAGTGGAAATGCTTCCAGAAGGTACCAGTGCTGCTCCCCACAGGAGCCTTCCCTTGCCGCAGGAGAGCCCCTTCTTGCCTCGTAACAACCATCGCGTGAGCTGCATGCCAGGCCCGAAGTGCATTAGCTCCCAGAGGATGCTGGTCCTTATTGCAACACACGTATTTTGTGTCATTACCTCTGCTGGCCGGTAACTCTGGCGGCGACCACCTCTTCCTGGGCCCTGTCTCTGCATTGTGTGTGTGTGTCCTGATGCCTCAACAACTGAAAGGATGGGGAGAAATTCCTGCAGCACTGGCCTCAGGAAGAGGAAAGCAGGGAATGTACAAGGCTCTCTCTCTCAGGATCTTACGCACAGTGGGGTCCTTACACACAGTAGGGTCCTGACACAGAGCAGAGTTCTGACTGTAGAGGACATAGAGCCTGCATAGGGCTGTGATAACAAATGAACCTCAGGTTCTGGAGCCATACATGCTAGTCTCAGGCTGCCCCTGACTAGGAGCGTGGCGTTGGCTGGCGAGTGCCTCACTCTCTGCCCACGGCTTCCTCGGGTGGAAAATGAAGCGGCTGTCAGGCTTCTCACCTGCTCCAGTTCCGAGTGCCAGGGCTCTGTGTGTGGCTGGAATGGCGGGGGACGCGGGAGGGAGAAAGTGGGAGGCGCCTGTGTTCATGTTTAAACTTTCCAATGGAGGCAGTTGATTCTTTCACCTTTTCTCCTCTCCCTGGTGGCAGCAAACAAGCAATAAATATGGAAATCCTAAAGCTGCAGAAAATAGTGAGCGTTCTCCATCCTGCTGACAATGTGCGCGGAGGCTGCCTCACAAAATGAATGGGCTCGTCCCTGCACTGCACTGGCGAGAATCCCTGGCTGAGCATGGCTGGACCGTTTACAGGCCAGGACAGGAATCCTTTGTTCTGCCAACACCAGCCCCTGGCCCTCCTCCAGCCAGCATGGCACAGGCACAGGGTGGCCACTGCCCACTGAGGGCCTGGGTTCCTGTACCAGCGAGCCCCACGTGGATTGAATCCACGCTCAGAAAACCATCCAAAGGGAGAGAAACAATGCAGGTGAAAGGGAAGATGCAGGTCCTGGGAAAGAGTGGAGGAAAGGGGTGGGAGCGGGGGGAGGCCCGGCAAGGCTAGGCAGAGAGTTCTGGCTGCTGGCAGCTGCCCCTATCCAGCTGGGACAGGTACAGTTCCCACAATTGTGCAGACACACTCAGTAGTTGCCCTGCACCTCCTCTGCCTGCCTTTTAAGCACAAGCCTGGATCCCGCCTGACTCCCGTTTCCAGCAAACTTCCCGAGAAGGACCTCAGTGATAGGGGCCTTTTACAGAGAGGAAGGGAGAGGGATAGAGAGTCAGAAACATCGATGAGAGAGAATCATCAATCAGCTGCCTCCTGCACACCCCCTACTGGGGATGTGCCCACAACCATGGTACATGCCCTTGACCAGAATTGAACCTGGGACCCTTTAGTCCGAAGGCCGACGCTCTATCCACTGAGCCAAACTGGTTAGGGCGATAGGGGCCTTTTGAAGCTGATCTTCAGCAGCCTCTTACCACCTTGCCCTGGCTCAGTGGTTGCCAGTCACCCCACACATGGAATGGTTATGGATTCAATTCCCAGTCAATGGCACATGTCTGGGTTGCAGGCTCGATCCCCAGTAGGGGGCTTGCAGGAGGCAGCCGATCAATGATTCTCTCTCATCATTGATGTTTCTCTCGCTCTCGCTCTCTGACTCTCCCTTCCTCTCTGAAATCAATTTTAAAAAATATTAGAAAAGAGAAGAAAAAGAGGAATAAGGTGGGCGCTGCCACCCAAATAACCAACCTCCATCTTTATTTCAGCATTGGCTCTGACAAGGAAAGAGTCCTTCTTCCCAGTAAAACATTGCCACTCCCATGAGATCTGCTGTGGGTGTGAGAGATGTTGGGCAGCAGCGATTCACTAAGTCTCCAGCACTCCATAAACATTCATTCAACCGTGTTTGGGGAGTGGCTTCTGTGTGTCCGTCAAAATGACCAGCAGCAAAGAGGAAGCTACAAGGAAGTCAAGTCAGACAAGGCCCTGCCTTTGGCTGGTTTGTGCTCTTATGAGGGAGACAGATGCGAGAGCAATTTCAAGGCTGTGTATGTATGACTGCTCCAGAGAGAGGCGCCCGAGAACAGGGTGCTCACCTCTTACTGGGTGATCGCCTGCCTTGCCTCCTTCCCTTTGGGGACTGAGGCTCCCAGCCTGAGCTTCAGGAATGGGGTGGGGCGGGGATTCTAAGTGCCTTCATGCCATTTGCCGAACACTTCATAGGCTGCCAAGAACATCAGAATAGCACTAGCTGAAGAGGTGAGGGCAGGGGTCCTGAGAAATATCTTGCTTGTTTCAGGGCCGTGGGCCTGTAGGAGGCAGTCAATAAATATACATTGACTGATTCCTTCCCATACACTAAGGTCTGTGCCGTTCAATTGGTAATTAATCATGGACCGGTGTATGGTGTGACATCTTCGATAGTATTGAACTGCGTTGTTATTTATTTCCTCTGTTGCTGTTTAACTTTGCACACACGGATGCATTTCCATCCTTTGCTCGAATTGAAGAGACCAGAAGGCAAGACTGCGCCTTGTTTTCTGTGCCCCGCTGCGCCCAGCACAATGCCTGGCTCACAGTAGGGGCACCATCGGTGCGGTGATTAATGAAGTCCGCCTTCTGCCCGGGGTCTGGCAGGCTTCAGAGCCACCAGCTGTCCCCTGGACCACCCCTGGCCACAGGGGCACACAAACAAATGAGCTTCGCCTACCTTCCCTCTGCGAGCAGCATCGAGGATCCGGAGAGGAAAACCCGATGTGAATTTTAAAAACCTTCAGCGGCGGTTGCAGAGCAGACCTGCCTGTGAGGAAAGCACACCTGTCTCTTCAGGTCCACTGGAGCGGCTCCTCCATGGGAAAGGCAGGGATTCGTGCACAAGGTGGTGCAGGGAGGGGCGGGCTGAGCTCACAGCGGCCATCAATGGCTCGGCCTGGGCTGAGGGGCCCTGGGCAGAGGCTGGGCAGCCTGGCTCAGCCAAGCCCACCCTCTTCCCACTGAGCCCCAGTGCAGCCATTCTGCACACGGCTTTTCCGCAATGAATGGCCCTGTGCCCCAGAAGGGTACCCGGGTGAATGTTGAGAACGTTTCTCTTCTCCCCAAATATCACAATAAGGTTTTAATTTTGGTGAATAAATAATAAGCATGTGATTTCCTTTTATGCAGGCGTAGGAACTAGAGCAGTGGTCGGCAAACTCATTAGTCAACAGAGCCAAATATCAACAGTACAACAATTGAAATTTCTTTGGAGAGCCGAATTTTTTAAACTGAAACTTCTTCTAACACCTCTTCTTCAAAATAGACTCTCCCAGGCCGTGGTATTTTGTGGAAGAGCCACACTCAAGGGGCCAAAGAGCCGCATGTGGCTCGCGAGCCGCAGTTTGCCGACCAGGGAACTAGAGAACGAAGATTTTGAGCACCTGTGATGTGCCAGAGACCTTCTCACGGGCTGTCCCATTTAATCCCAACAGGAGGTCTTGGGTGTGACCAGCCCCGTTTCACAGGGGAGGGAACCAAGATTCGGAAATGCTTTGCAACCCGCCCAAGGTCACCAGTTAATAAGAAAACCTTGACTCCAAAGCCCCTGAGTGTGCGTGAGTCCCTAGGCTGCTGGCTCCGGTCTGATCGTCATCATTCATGACAATTCCCTCTGAGCATCAGGAGACGTTCTAAATTACCCCCATTTCAAACTAGAGAGCGGCTGCCCATGCTGCCTCCCACCGAGGCGTGGTGTGGACTTGGTGACAGCAATTTCAGATGCCGACGGGAATGTCATAAGCAGTTCACTTATTATTCCAGGAAACACCCAACAAACGCTGACTTCTTTTCCTGCTATCAGCACCCACCACCAGCTGCTCCCCTGCACTGGGGACATGGGGATTTAACTCGGAATTCATGACTGCAGCTAAACCTCCCTCCACCGCACCATGGGGATTAGCGCTCAGGAGCAGGGCTGCCTGGGAGCTCAGGGCCCCGGGGAAGAGGAACCTGGGTGGGGAGAAGGCCTTCACAGGACACAGCAAATAAAACGTCCAACTCTTCACTGGACAAAACTGCCCTTTGCTTTCTACGTAGTTGGGCTCTGCTGCTATTGCCTTTTTTTGCCTCGTTCTGCACTTTTTTCTTCTCTAGCATCTTTCAACCTGTATTTCCTGTCTGATTGCCTAAGTACAGAACATGCTTTGTTTCACACGGATACTATGACAATCCTTTGTTTCATGACGACTCTTTTTCCCATTTTGCAGAAGGGAAGGGTAAGGTTCAGGCAGCCCCAAGGTCACTCAAGGAACACGGGCAGAGCCAGGACTTGAGAAGGCAGAACTCCTAGCCTTTCAGACTGGACTGAAGCTGTTAGAGCAAGCAGCGACTTCCATTTCTCTGACTATCCAGGATCAATTCGGGGTCAGGAGAGAAGCCCCTAAGCTGGTGGACATGGGTCCTCCTTGGCCCAGGTCCCCCACATGCATGGTTAGCAGCATCTACTCCATTGTTCTCCAGGGCCAGAGTAGCAGACACCATGAAAGGCGTCCGTCAAGGTCAAGCTGGACCGCGCTGTCCCATTTCCCTAAATGCCGGGATGTAAATCACACTGGAAGCTCCCTTGGAACATGTGGGTGAGAGCGAATCAGACAAGGGTCATGTGTTTCTAATCCAGTGGCTTTCACGATGTATGATTTATGTTCTCGGATTGTTTCCTGGTGGTTTTCAGCGTTTTTATTTAGCTTGGCATTCCCACATCTGCTCTGAGTTTTATTACTTTTGGCCATGGGGGACTGTGGAGAAGCTACTTATTCAAGAAATACAAGACAATATACAGCAACGACAAGAAGACATTTTAAATAGTTTTTCAGTCTTGTATCCCAGTGAGGCAGAGCTGTGTTTTACTAAACATAAAAACAAACAAGTTTAAAACTGTATTGTATACATTTAGCTCCCATTCCATAGTCCCCAATACTCAAACCGTATGCACCAACCAAATAAAAAAAAGAACAACCCAATCCGAAAATGGCAGAGAACATGAAAAGATATTTCTCTGAAGAAGATACAGTCCTCCCTTGGTATCCTAAGATACAGTCCTCCCTTGGTGTTCTAAGACACACACACACACCCCAGATACCAAAATGTGTTGGCCTAGGATATGAATACAACCTGTGTATATGTTCACATATACGTCGAATCATCTCTAGGTTACTTTTAATGCTGAATGCTATGTAAACAGTTGTTATACTGTATTG
Source organism: Cnephaeus nilssonii (assembly GCF_951640355.1). Lineage (NCBI taxonomy): Eukaryota > Metazoa > Chordata > Mammalia > Chiroptera > Vespertilionidae > Cnephaeus > Cnephaeus nilssonii. Next base: position 19,407,441 of record NC_137093.1, on the reverse strand, counting down.
TTGAGGGAATGATAACCAAAAAAATGTCTAAACTTGTTCGGTACAGACACAATCATCATAGGCCTAACTACATAATACACATCAATAAACAACACAACTTGTTTTTCAATCTGCGGCCAATTGAATCTATGATCGAATGAATCTATGATTCATTGAACCTGTGGATACACATCTGTGGATATAGAGGTCAATGGTCAATGAGCACATGAAAAGGTGCTCAATACCACTAATCATTAGGGAAATGCCAATGAAACCACAGTCAGATACCACTTCATACTCATTAAATTGAAAATTATATGTAATTAAAAAGCAAACAAATAGAAAACAACAAATGTTGGTGAGGGTGTGGAGATATGGGAACCTTTGTGCATTGCTGATGAGAATGCCAAATGGTACAGCAACAGTTTAGCATTTTCTCAGAAATTTAAATATAGAACTACCTTATAATACAGCAATTCCGCTCCTAGGGACTCAGACCGATACTTGTGCACCCATGTTCCTAGCTGCACTGCTCACAATAGCTAAGGGTTAGAAACAACCCAGTTGACCATCAGCAGATGAAAGGAGAGACACAATGTGGTATATACACACAGTGGAATACTATCCAGCCACAAAAAGGAAGGGAATTCTGATACCTGCTACAACATGAAGAAGCCTTGAAAACATTAGTGAAATAAGCCAGTCACAAAAAGACAAATATTGTATGATTCCGCATATATGAAATACTTTGGATTGACAAATTCATAGACCCACTAAGTAGATTAGATTCCCAGGGGCTAGAGGAAAGGGGGGATTGGGAGTTACTGATTAATTAGTACAGGGCTTCTGTTTCGGACTAAAACATTCTGCCTAATGGTGGGGATGGCTGCATAACACTGTGAATGTATTTAACGTCAATATATCGTACATAAAAAATGGTTATGTTGGTAAGTTTTATGTTATCTACATTTTACCACATTAACTGCCCCCCTCCCAAAAAAACAACTTATGTTAAGGTAACAGATCTTGAAGGCTGACTATGATCTTTATTTTCTCCTCGTGAAACATTCCTATACCCAGAATGCACCGGTCCTTGGCTTCTGGGTTTGTATGGATACTGTTCCTGCTGTTGGGACTGTCTTTCCCGCCTGCCCTCAATCCTATCAGCCTATCCCAGAAGCCTTAGCTCCTTTCTCTCACACCCGGGGTCTGAATGCTCCCCTACTTGTTTCCTTAAAGCATGTCCACATGCCTTATTAAGTCTCTCCGCCTTGTTTTACAGTGATTTCTTTAGGTGGACTGGGAGTTTCCTATGTCAGGGCCAATGATTTACTCATGTTTGCATCCCCAGCACATAGTAGCATTTCTAACTCATAGCAGGAGCTCAATAAATATTTAATTACACTGCTTGGTCTTAGAAGGGTTTTTGTTTTGGTTTTGTTCTATGCAGTGGGGGATGGGAAGTCGTGACTGCTCAAAAGAAGCTTTAAGAATCGCAATACTAGAAGAGCAACCTGGAGGCAGATGAAAGAGGGTGTTCCCTCCCCCCACACATGTTCTGTTTCAGGAGCTTTGCTGTGGATCTGACACATGGGGTCTGACCATGGACTCTGGGTCTTCTTACTTAACCTGGCTGAAACCTAGCTTCCTCATAGGAAACTGTGATCTATTGAATCTGTGATTGATTGAATCTATGACCAATTGAATCTGTGTCTGTGTATTTGTGGATGTAGAGGTCAATGGTCAATAGCAGGTCCACGTGAAATGCTGATGGTGAGGATTCGAGGAGATGATGCATGGAAGCCCCTTGCTCATGGTCATTGCTGGAGGCTTGCTGCGCCATCGGAGGCAGGGGCCTCCCATTGTAACTGCTCTCTCATCAGCCTTACCTCCTGCTACCTTTCTCCCTCCTCCCCCAGCCCCAGTTCAGAGTTATTCCTTAACCACCTCCATATTTTTTCTGCATAAATGATTCCATCGGCAACACAATCTTGGTTTATGCAGTCTAATAATTCTTTCTTTTGCTCCTTTAGCAGTTAGAAGGGAGAGAATTAGGGTAAGATGAGGATAAGGCTACGTCTTCTCTCCAAATGGCCTCCACAGCTGCTCCACCATTTGCCTGCTCAAATCCCTTTCCCTGGAGGCATCAAAGGGCAATGCCCACATGAGCCGAGGTTGGCAGGACCTCTGCGCCTTGGCAGGTGGTTGCAGCCCTTCAAGCTCCTATTCTGTGAGAATCACAGGGCTTTTGTTCGTGTCCCCGTCCCCCCGACAGCGGAGAAAGCGCTGTTCCTTTCCTTCCCATTTTCCCACCCTCCTTTTTCTTTTGTGAGATTTCAAGTCCTCCAATTAAATAACTGGTAAGTTTTTTTAAGCACCAAACTTTACTGGATGACTTCCTTTGTTAATGTATTTCTTTCTTTTCTTTTTGCTTTTGAATTCTCATACATCCCGCCTTCTTGAAAGGAAAAAATAGATTTAAAGAAGACATCAAACATTGATCTCTGTAAACTAGGTAAATCTCAAACCCATCTAGAATCTCTCACATGTGTGCATTAGGCAAACGTTTATGGAATGCCTACTGTGCACCAGACACTGTGCTGGGCACCAGAAGACCCAGGCCAACGGAACAAGGCCCTGCCTTAAAGAAGCATCTGATGGGTATATCACTACCAGGCAACTTGCTGTCTGAGGTACAAAGGGGTTCAAGGTTCCAGGGCAGCCCCAAGTTAATCTACCTTTTCAGGTGGGTTCACTGACTTGAGGTGGATGCATGGGGACCAATACCTCACCTGCTCCTTTTCCGAAGGCATCTGCACCGACCTCAAATGAACTCCACATAGGTGTGTGGGGAGAGGGAGATTCCGGGAGTACAGGCGAGGGCAGGGTGGCTGAGGAGGTGGGCTGAGTAGGATGGAAGTGTTCATTCCTCCTAGGGTAAATTATTATTCATGGCATTCTATCATAGGATGATTATGCCTATTTTGCAAAGAATGCCAAACTGATTCAGTGCAAGGAGGAGAAATAAGGGTAGGTGAGAAGTCACTCCAGGCCCAGACTTCCCATCTTCTTCGTGACTTTTAATTACTTCCTAGACAATCCATGCTCTTGGGTAAATACCCATGAAGCCAGTGGGCTTCAGTCAGGCTCGGTTTCCAGGCAGTGCTCGCTGCATCCTGGGGGCCCAGTTGTCCAGGAGCCATGATTTCCCTGCTTCTCTCCACACAGACTGCCACAGCTCTTCATGCTTCCCTTGGGGTCTGAAAGCCTGTCTGCATGTTCCCATGCTATGTAAGGGTCAGAAAGAGTTAAAGTAGGGCTGTGTGTGTGAGAGTGTGTGTGTGTGAGAGTGTGTGTGTGTGTGTGTGTGTTGGCACAGGTACAACCACCTCAGGGCACTATTCACTCAATTAGAGGAATTTTAGCAATTACCTTGGGGTCTCTCTCTCAGGCCATTGTATTCGAGATTTCCTAAAACCTGCATAACACCCGCTCCCTCTGGAGACTCCTGCTCATACATAGGCCCTAAGTACAGCGTGGCAGTATGTCAAATTGTTCCCATGCCAGCTGTCTGGACATTGCTCCCTGACCTGTCAAAAACATCTGCTAGCAGAAACCTCTGGGCAGTTTCTCAGACGAATGAAACAACAGCCCAGGGGTTACTGCTTTCCAGTGTCCTTCTGACTTCAAGTGGGCCGAAGCAATACTCAATTCCATTTTGATTTGCATTTACTGATCACTGGTTCTATTCTGTGCACTGGGCTAGGCACCATGGGAAATACAAGGGAAATATATAATAGAATTTATCGGGAAATACCAAACATAGACACTGAAGCATTATTTTTATTGAATTTTGAGAGAGAAAGAGAGAGAGAGAGAAACATTGATGTGAGAAACATCAATGTTAGAGAGAAACGTCAATCAGCTGCCTCCACATGAGTCCCGACTGGGGATGGAACCAAAAACCTGGGAGGCAAACCCACCACCTTCTGATGTATGGGATGATGTTCCAACCAACTGAGCCACACTGGCCAGGGCCACAGTGAACAATTAGAACCAACAAAGGACAGAATATAATCAAAGGTCTAAACACAGAGTGGGTATGAGAGATCAGAGAAGAAAGAGACAGATGACAAAGTAAGCTGCAGTATAGATGGCTCGACCTAGAAAAGACTTCTGGCTCAACCATCAGTCATCCATTCAGTTAGCATTCATTTATTAAATGTGAACTGAACACTTGCTATATAGTGGATAAAGCGAGTAAACTCAGTTATTTAGAGAACGTTCAAGTTAGCAGCAGAACTGGAAACAGTATCCCAGTCCTAAATCATCAGTCGTTCAGCTAATACCAAATGGGAATCTATATGTGTCAGGCACCAGGATAGATGCAAAAAGCCTGCCTTGCATATGGAGTTAGCATCTCTGACACTTAACTAGCTGTGGGAACCTGCACAGGTTTCTTAACATCTACAACCCTCTCCCTGAATGCTAAAATCTATGTATATAAAACCCTAATATGTAAATAGACCGAACGGCAGAACAACCGAACAGCCAGTCGCTATGACGTGCACTGACCACCAGGGGGCGCACGCAGAACATGGCTGGCGTCGGCAGCAGGTGGCAGAGTGCAGAAGGCATCCGCCGTGGTGGGATGGTGGAGCAGTTGAGAAGGGGTGCCAGACCAAGGTGGGACGCTGGTCACTGTCATTGGGGCTAGCCTCTGGTGGCTACTGAAAATTCTTTGCTCCCGCGTGCATCGCGGTCCCGCTGGGTGCTTGCACCTGCTGCCAGCGCTGCCCCTACTCACACCTGCTTCTGGCCCCGATCGTCCCTCAGGGCTTTTCCATCTCCCCCTGCTCCTGAGTACGATTGGGGCCAGCAGCCACCTTACACCCACTGCTGGTGACAGCCCCACTCGCACCTGCTGCCAACGCTGGAGGCACCACTCACACCCGCTGCCAGTGCCCGGCACTAGTCCCGATTGTACAGCGCCACCAGCGGGTGCGAGTGGTAGCTGCCGGCCCCGATTGCCCCTGAGGGCTTCTCCACTTCCCCCTGCTCCTGAGGAGTGATTGGGGCAGCAGCCACCACTCACACCCACTGACAGCGCTGGCCCTGCTCGTACTCGCTGCTAGTGCCGGCCTCAATGCTCCATGCCATAAATGAGTGTGAGCGGGGCTGGTGCTGTCAGCCTGTGGGAGCAGTGGTGGCAGGAGCAGGGCTGCTGGCAAATAGGGGATGGGGGTGGTAGGGGCTGCAGCATGAGGGGCTGAGCAGGGGTGCGGAGGATGGGCCGAGACCTTCCCCTGTGCCCACTGCAGCCTCATGGCCCACAGTTCCTTTCAAGGTGCACAAATCCATGCACTGGGCCCCTAGTGTGGATAATAACAGTCCTCCCTCCAGAATAGATGTCGGCATAAACTGAAGTAAACATGTAAAGGGTGGGGCACGATCTCTGACACAAGGTAAGTGCTTCATTAACGATGGCTTTTCTTATCACCATGGAGCTACCTCAAAGGATAAAGCATGCCCCCCGTCCTTAAGGAGCTTATATGAATTCTAATGGAGAATAAATACATAACCCAGATTAATGTGTCCTGAAGAAATAGAGTAAAATGAAAATAAACAAAATAAGAACAAGTGTAAAGAGAGAAATAAGTTTTAATGAACAGAATATTGTGAATGGCCCTTTTAGTTATTGCTTTCAAAATCTATAGCTCAGTTAGACCTTTCAATCCGGGAAAGGAAACATCCAGAGGCCATCGAGTCCATCCCCCTACCTCCCATCTATTAATAAATTAAGAGCACTAATTAAAAGCCTATTATCCTCCAGTGCACGCTCCAATAACGTGGTAAGTATCATGACCCATGGCTGTTGGGCCCTGAAGTACTCTGGAGTGCTGGGATATTGAAAATAGCCGAGGATGAAAGAAATAATAGAAACGACTCTATTTCTGGGATGGGCCTTGGGAAGCTCATTCAACAACAAGGCTTCTTCCTCCTTCCCACCACCCGCTGGGGCAGAGCAGAGTTCAAAGGTCAATGTCCAGGAGACAAGGCAAATCCTAGATTTTACCCAGATGGGTAACAGTGCCAGGAAACTAATTCTGGGAACAGAATGGGGATGATGATGAAAACATCCAAGAAGAGATGCTGCTCATTGAATAGGGAAGGTACACTGGGACCATAGTTTGGACCAACCTGATGTAAGACTAGGGATGAAGGGAGCGAGGAGAGTGCAGAACAGGAGATTCAGCTCCCAGGGAGGGAGAATAAATGTGATTTTGTAGAAAATAAGAGCAGCCAAGGAGTCTGGAGTTTGGAATAAGAAGACTTTCCAGAATGAGGACAAAAGCCAACCACTTACACCAGCCATAGGGATGAGAACAGGCAGTGAGTTCTAGGTGCCAACGGTGGGGGGGGGGGCAGGGGGAGCGGGGGAGACACGTGGGCATATGAGCCAAGGTGCTGATAAAGCTACCCCAGATTCTATTCAGTCATATGAATCAGACTTCTCACATAGAGCCAGGCGGAGTTCCCATTGCTTGGGACCAGCTAGGATGGAAAACCACTAACTTCATGACCCACCCTGGACAAGCACCAATGTAGAGGGCCGCCTGAGGGCAATTTGCATAAATGGACACCTTGGGGTCCACCACCTACGCCACACACAATGCCTGGCAAATCCCAGGGTCTGCCCACTGGAGCATGAGGAAAATGCAAGCTCCTTTGTCACCCTGCCAGCAGCTTCTGGGACCACGCCCGTGATGGGACATCACTTAGCCCTGCTCAGGCCCGATTCCAATCAAACGCTGACACTTGTCAGTATTGCTCTAAATGTGGCTGCCATGGAGGCGCCCCTCTCACGTCCCCTCCTGCGCCCAAAGTGCCCCCAATAGACTATTGTTTTTAAGCAGCGCATCTGTTAATTAAAAAGGAGGAATCAATTGGCCTCATCTCTGCCTTCCAGGCTCCTGTGCACACAAGGATTAGAGCTGCCTCTACCTGAGTCAATTAGAGATAAGGAGAGGCTGACATTTCCACATCTGCCTTATCACAGCGCTCAAAAAGGACCCAGATTAAAATGTACAGAGATGATTTCTTTAGTTCTTTCCGCCGCCTTTACCTTCTTTTAATCATTACGAAGAAAGCCGACAGTCCAAGCTGATGGCGGAGGCGCACACTCCAGCCCGTGCTGATTCCTCATCTGAAACCCCAAACCTATCCTGTGGGCACTGCTCGGACCCAGGACCCCTGCTGGACCTGGAGTGCAGAGACACATTGCATCTGGGCCTCCAATTAGGGCCATTGTGACGCAGGGGAAAGAACGGACTTGGAGTCAAAATCATGGGTTCAATGCCTCTTAACCTTTTGCACTAGGATTTAGAGTGTGACTCGACACGGTTAGCATCGGTAGCCCATCCCTTCCCTCCCTCCATCCCTCCTCATTTATTTGGGCTTTTCTTACATTAAATAAATAAGTTTGTATGAAAAGAAACTCCAGTTTTTTATTCTACTGTCGCGCTTTGTAAAATCTGGGGTATTTAAAAAATTAAATCCCGAGTAGAATAAAGGAATCGAGAAAAAAGCAAGCGAGTGCAAAGGGTTAATGCACTCCAGGACCCTTGGTCTCTCAGAGCCTCAGTTGCCTTATCTGTGAAAGGCAGCAATTTGCTGTCCCACATCCTCCACAGTACCTGTGACATGGGAGCAAGCACACACACTTGCAAGGGCACACCATGGAGCTTGACACGGGATGCTTCACCCATGTTTTAAGTGGCATCTACTGCTCTGGGATTCATCCTAGAGGGACTTTCTGCATGGAGAAAGAAGCAGTTCACAGTGACCTCATCTACCCTAAAAAGTTCCACTTGTTGATCCCATACCTCTATTCCAAGCAATTTATATATACACTAGAGGCCTGGTGCACGGATTTGTGCACCAGTGGGATCCCTTGGCCTGGCCTGCGGACATTCCCCGAGGGGTCCTGGATTGCGAGAGGGCACAGGCCAGGCCAAGGGACCCCACTGGTGCACGATCGGGACCAGGGAGGGACGACAGGAGGACTCCGGGGCGTGTCCAGCCCATCTCACCCGGTCCTGATTGGCTGGACCCCAGCAGCAAGCTAACCTACCGGTCGGAGCATCCATCATAGCGACTGGTCAAACAGTCAAAAGGTCGGACACTTAGCATGTTAGGCTTTTATTATATAAGATTACCACTAAGCACTGTTGTAAGTTTGCCATGTGATCTCTATTTTAAAACCAGGAAGCAGAGGATCAGAGAGATCAATAAACTTGCCAAGGTGCACACAATTGGTGAAGGTAGAGCTGGCATCTGAACTCAGAGCCCATTACCTTTCCATTCCTCATGCCCTAGCGATGCCGAGTGATCATGGGAAAGATCATGGCCTTTTCATTCATTCACACTGTGAAGAAGTGTGCTACCTATTGACACTGGCCTGGGAAAGTATTAGCAATTTCCCAAATTTTCCCAGTCCATTAGCTGGGCTTTTGCTGGCTACCGTTGACTCCTTGCCCACCCAGACTCTGGTGAATGCTGATGCAGCCCTCACACATGTGCACTAGCTGTCTTTTGGTCTTCACATCATCGGTCAGCAAACTGCGTTTTACTTCGAGCCCAGAAGCCCTTCATCACAACCACGCCTGGCAAACAAAAGCTGGCATTTAAACAGCGCTCACAGTGTACAAGAGCTGTGCTGGTGTCTGTAAGGATTACTCACACCCCCCAGCACCCTCCAATGAGGCACTGCTGCCCAGCTGCCAGGTGTACCACCAGCAGATGCCCTTATCTATCAGCCCCTTTAGCAAGCCCACCAGCTAAAGAGAGAGCCCTCTCGCTCAAGGGCCGTGTTCCTTCCCCAGGTGGCCACATCCAAGGACGAAGTAGTGACCTGGCCATCTCAGCCTACTAGAATGATCTGAAGATGCTCCCTGTGAGGTCCAACAGGTAATGACTGGTCTGTCTCACACCTGGCATTGTCCCTCTACTCGATCCTGTTTCAGTCTCCACCTTTCCACAGATGTTGACATTAAGGGCACTCCCCAACTGACAACTTTTTGCTAATCTTTGTCTCAGATTCTGCTTCCTGAAGAACCCAGTTTCAGGTTCAGGTAGGTCTTACTATTAACCATATTGTATGGAGAAGGAAAGGGTCCAACATGAATTGGTTAGTAACGCCTTGGGTCAGAAGCCAGGTCAGTCTTATCCCAGAGCCCATCTAGGCCCTTTTGCCTCAATCCCCATTTTACTGACATGTATAGGCAATTCAATGTATGTGCTACTGAATTTTCACTATCTGCTATCTCAAAATTGTCCTTTCTTTGTTCACGGGTTCCTTCTAGAGAGTAACTATGGCAGATTAAAGATGGCCACAAGTCACTTGATAGTGCGGCCATAGAGCAGGGGATTCAGCCCCCTCCCTGAATCTGGACCAGCCTCAGTGCCTTGCTAGACCAACAGAGCACAGAGAAGTGACAGTATGCCGGTGCTGGACAGCCTGAGAGGATGGGCTGCTTCGTCTGGGTCCCTCAGAGCTCTGTGCTACCAAATATAAGCCCAGCAGACGTCCTGGAGAGACCACGTAGAAAAGTCCTGAGTCTTTGTGAAGAAGAAAAGGAGCCAAGGTGAGTATGACACCCCCCCCCCCCCCCGCCCCAGGAACAGGGCATGTGAGCCAAGCCTTCTTGGACCCTTTAGACCAACACCAGCAAGATACCAGCAACTACCCTAGTTGATACCTCATGTAGCAGAAGAGTTACCCAAATTGCTGGTCCACAGATCAGCAAGATTCAGGGTAGATTGTTCCCCAGCATTAGCTAACTGGACCGGTGCACACCTGCACTACTGAGTCTTCTACCTGTGTCCCCATCCTCTCTCCTAGGAGCCTCTTCCTTCAGCAAGGCTACCCTGCCCAGCATCTTACCACCTACTCCACACAATCCTTCCTCTCCATATCCAGTCTTACACAGGGAATTTCCCAGGAAGACCTACTGTCTCTTCTTCATTTTACTTCTACACTTTTTTAAAAATGAGTGGTCAACGTATACTACCCCCACTTCTAATCTACCCTCTTCCTTGTTAACCTTTGAATTCTGACTTCTATCTCTACCAACTCTTTGGTATGAAAATTAAGGGCCTAGCAGATATTTTTGAATCACAATGTCTAGTGGCATTTTCTTAGTATAAGCATCACTTACTTTGGGAAGCCATTCCTAAAATTCATTACCAACTGTCAGCTTCCCTCCTTTTAGCATTCATTCATTCATTCATTCATTCAACAAGTATTAATTGAAAACTTATGCTGAGATACTCTCTGTGACTTGAGGCTCCCAGGCCACTCAAGCAGCAGAAAAAAATGGCCAAGTCAGACATGGGGCTATTAAGTCAGCTGGCATAGCCACAACTGATCCAGCGCAAATAGGACTCACCTAAATCTTAAAGACCTCAACAGATGCTTTCCTGACCAGTTTCCGGGACACATGTATTCAGGAAATCCATCCCTTTAGTCAAACCAGTAGTTCTCATCTCTGGCTCCATATTAGAACCACCAGCAGAGCTCTTAAAAATGCTAATGCTTGGGTCTCACCTCTGGAGATTCATTAATCTAGGGTTAGACTCAGGCATCGGTATGTTTTATATGGTCACTAAGTTCTTTTAACATGCAGAGCCATTGACTGACCTAAATCCCTAAGAATACAGCTTTAGATCATTCCCCGGGCTCTGCACTCTGTGAAGACTAGAGGAGAACACTGTTTGGGGAATATTTTGGACATGAAGTTTGCTTGGAATCTCTGTACAGCTATCCTGTCCCAGGTTAAATAATCCCAGGTCCCCCAACATTTCTACACAGGTTGTATTAGCAGCACTTTAATCACTCTTTAATCTTGTTTTGATTTCGCTCAAATAGGTCTGTTTCCCTGGAGAAAGCTTTTCCCAGCGAGAAGACTCTGTTTTACAGAAACACTCCCGAAGAGCTCATCAATGTAACTGTGGATTGCACAGTAGCTGTTATCAGATGCATGTCAGTGAAGATTTCAGCAGATCATTTTGTTTTATTTCTACACTCACATCAGCTAAAGGTGAAACAGCATGCCTATAAACAAGGGTGCTTTTCGATATAGCCCTGCAAATGTTAGCAATGCATTTGATCGCCTAAGATATTGGCTAGCTGAGAGTGTGTTTTAGTTCTCCTAGGTCCGTGGTCGGCAAACTGCGGCTCACGAGCCACATGCGGCTCTTTGACCCCTTGAGTGTGGCTCTTCCACAAAATACCACGGCCTGGGCGAGTCTATTTTGAAAAAGTGGCATTAGAAGAAGTTTAATTTAAAAAAATTTGGCTCTCAAAAGAAATGTCAATCGTTGTACTGTTGACATTTGGCTCTGTTGACTAATGAGTTTGCCGACCACTGTCTAGGTCATCTCTCCTGCCATTAATTGCAGTTATCAATGGTCCCAAGAAAACTAAAACTTGCTCAAAAGTCAGGCTACAGATGCTGACCTTGGAGAGAGAGAGGAGCTTGGGTGACCTTAGACGTTAATCGACATACACCCATGAGCTTGATTACTGGTCATAATTCTTTAATCTAGGAACCCAGAGCTGATCTCCATGAGAGCAACATGGATTTATGAAACCTCTGGGCAGGAAGGTCTTCAGAGATTACAAAGGGGAAGCAGGTGGTAGTGAGACATGGACATGGACGTCTTAGTTACATTTGGAGAAGTTGGCATATTTCAGTCACATATGCAGATTCCGTTTAATATGTGCTTGGATAAAGCGGTGTGAATGGAAGTTCTCAGAGAATTTTTCCCCATAAGGGTAGTATGCATGCAAAGCTTTTAACTCGTTAAGTCATCAAGGTAAGGATCTAGGCATGCCAATAATGACTGGCTGCTGTCACAAAACGCAAAGGACAGAATCAAAGCCGATCATTAGAGATCAATTGTATTTGGAATAATTTTTTTGTTAATCCTCACCTGAGGATATTTTCCCCATTGATTTATAGAGAGAGTGAAGGGAGGGAGGGAGAAGGGAGTGAGAAAGAGAAACAGAGCAAGAGAGAGAGAGAGAGAGAGAGAGAGAGAGAGAGAGAGAGAGAGAGAGAAGCACATGGATTGATTGCCTCCCATAGGCACCCCAACCAGGGCAGTGAATTCAAACACATAAACCAGATCTGTGGCCTTGATGGGGAATCGAATCTGATACTCTTCGGTGCTGGGGCTGATCTTCTAACCACTGAGAAACACCAGCCAGGGCTGGAAGAATTTTTAAAAAGCTCCTCTTGCTCCCTGAGTTTCTATGAAAGATTTGAGATCTAAGGGCATTTATAAATCAAACTGCTATCTTGAATACCACCTAAGGGTGGTGGGCAGGTATTAAAGATAATAGACTTTGGATTTTTCCCAGAGTCCTTTGAACTTCCTGGTGTAGTAGAGTCAACAGATTTCTGCTTTCAAATTTTATCTCTCCCATGTATAAGCTTTAAGGTCTAAGGCAAATCACCTAAACTTGTTAAGCTTAATTTGTTTATCTTCAAACTGTGGATAATATCTGATTTTCAGGAGGACTCAAACCAATCTTTATAAGGTACCCACCCACAGCAGTGTCTTGACACACTGGATGCTCAATAAATATTATTATCATTACTAGTGAGGGTTTTTTTTTACTATTATTATTATTATTGTAGCTCCTACTCTACTGGCTCTAGAGGAATTATAGCATCCCTTAGAAATTTGATGTTTCATTATCTGGTAATTCTATGATACAACAGTGGATGAGGATAGAGGTTCAAGACTATTTGCCACCTCCTAGGCACTAATGCAGAAACTAGACAAAATTCGTTGCTTCCCATGAAGCCCCGAGGCAAAGAAGAGTTGTGTTGGTCCTAAGTAACTCCATGCCTCCCCCTCCTAGCAGGTTCTATGACGCCTCAAATGGGAGATGGCGGCAGGGGAAGGAAAGGTGATTAAATTAAAAACCTTGGTTCTTTATTTGGTCTCAGGGCTTTTCCCTATAAAGCGACCCTGGAAGGAGCTCATCTGATTACTGTTGGAAATGTAGGTGAGGCCTGATGTTCACCTAGCACCGCTTCCACACATCAAATGGCAAAACTCCTAATTGCTATTCATTAAAGGCATCAGAGGTTATTTACTGATGCTACTAAAGAGAAATAAAAAATAGATATACCTGCAATATAGGACATTTGGGGTATGTTGCATCTGAAATGCCCTTGAAATAGGCTTTGGATAAAATGTTAGTCTAATTAGTCGTTATGATCAGGTATCTATGGAAACAGCCATATAGTTGTCCTTAAGCCAGACAATCACTTACTCACTTAATAGCATGCAATTCACAGAAACTAAGCTTGGTGCTTATCCACATTAGCTCCTTGCAAAACATTAAAAAAATATAGAGAGAGAGAAAGCAGAAAATCTGAGGAAAAATTTTTTAAAAAGCAAGAAAGGGGATCTGTTACAGTGGATTGGTGCCCTGCCTACAATGAGCAACTAAGGAAGTCTTAAAGGCCAGAAGTTGATTTTATTCACATAGCATCCATGTTGAATGAGCCCAATGAAATACCTCCCCAATGGGTAGCAGTGGAAGAAATTGTCCTATTAATAGCATGCTTCAGCTATATTATGGGTTAAATGAGTTAACTGGGCTTTTGTTGAATGGCCTTGTAACATAGGCACCATTTATAACCATTTCTATGGGGGGATGCTTCCTGAATTCCAAGTACTCCACTTCTGAAACACAGCCCCTGTGTGATGTGGACTCCCTGCATCCTCAGAGACTCAGCCCGCTGAAGTGAGGAAGTCCTGGGGAAATGTGCTTAGATCTGGGTTCCAGTTCTCACTCGTGCACTTGTTAGGGGAGTGATGTGAGTCCTTTCACTTGTCTGGACCCCAGGCCAGCTGTAAAGAGGGGAAAGTAGTCACGAGCTGGTCTAGAATATAAGCGGCACCAGGGCAGAGCTGTGCCTGTCTTAATCACCGCAATAAATATTTGGCCAGGGAAGGAATGAATAAGTAATTGCCTACCTTCCGGCATTGTAAGCAGAATCAAATGGGGTAAGGCGTGTGAAAACAATTCACGAAGCTGGCAAGTGGAATACAAATGAGAGACATGATAATTATAACCTATTGTTACAGGCAGAATGTCACCTTCTGTGCATTCCATGTAAATGAGGATGTTTGTGCTAGCGCTAATTCCAACGGCTGAGCGGGCATCCAGAATACCGAGTGGTACAGATGGGCATGCAACCTCGGATGGCAGCGGGGGCTGGGGCTGGGGCTGGAGGGAGGGGCGGAGAATAGGAAAGCAAAGGGAGAGAAGTTAAATGAATGGGGACTCTGGCTGGAAAATGGGCTAATAGACCTAAGGCCTCAAGGAAGGTGAATACAGGTGCAAGGGTCTTATAAAGTCTCTTCTGGGACCACGCCAAGGATTACAAGGCCATTCTGCCTGCGTCTGAACAGAAACAAAGAGGAGCTATGCCAAAGAGACTGGATCCCGCTCTAGGCAGCTAAACAAAATGATTGATGCTTGGGCAACCAATTAAGAAGGATATAGAAAGGGCGTATGTAAGACATAGGATTTAACATGTACGCAAGCGGAATGCGGCAGACTCAGTCAGATCTTCCCGCCACCACCTGCCAGCATTTGTAGCATTTCTGCCTCTTAATAATAGTGCTTGGGATTGAGCTGTCCGGGTGTACCCGATGCTAATATTCATACTGCACGGCAGAGAAAAGGCAGGGCTGACACTAAAAGGGAAGGGTCCCCATCACAGTGACCTGATGTCTTTGTTTGGCAGGTGACTCAGGCGGCCAGAGAATCTCATTATTGAGAATCTCTCACAAGTGTCTCAGGCGCACACGCAATCAGGCATCCGTTTGCAGGGCATGATTGGGATCACTGTAAATTGAGACCAATCAGCAGCTCAGTCCTGGGCCACAGCACGGGCAAGGAGAAGTCAGAGTTTCTGATCATTGCCTAAAAGATTTGAGGCTGTGCCCAAACTAGCAAAGACTTCCCATCAGCCTGTGCACTCCTTGAGCCAGGACACAGCTATCCCAATGGTGACCCTTCTCCCGCCTCCCCACGCCTCCAAATCAAGATTGACAGACACCTGGTCTGCATGGCCACCTTCCTGCTCCAGGAACCAACCCTGAAATGCAATCTACAGCGGCTCTGTATCTACGTCTGTGGAAACCACTTAAAAAGAACCCAGGAGGAGGCAAAAAGATTATTTTTTACATTACAGAGGCGAGAGAGACCGCAAGTGGCAACCTTCTCCCCAAGCTGTCACACAAGAAATTCTTCTGTGCCATCTCCAAGTGCTCCATCCCCCAATGTCAAGTTAATATAATACACATTTCCTCATAGGCCAGGTGTCACTTCCCAAGAGGGATGGGGTCACCCGTGGAAAGGGCGCAGGTGGAGAGTCGGACCCGGAGGTTCCAGCTCCAGCAATGGACTCACTGCCTAAAGGGCTGACGCCTCAGTTTCTCCATCTATTACAGGAAATAAATCCTACCTGCTTCCTGCTACACAGGACCCGTCTGTGAGTCAGGTGAGATAATGTATGGAAAAGCACTCTGAGAAATTAAAGGCACGCTCTACAAGGGAAACAGTAATTAAAGGAAACCTCAATCAAGCAGTGGCTTCTCTATTCCTGTACTTCTTTAACAAAACAACACACAAACACGCACAGTTATCAATGTGATGAATAAACTCATTGCAAAAGTTAGAAAGTCTCCTCTTTTAAAAAAAATATTTTATTGATTTCAGGGAGGAAGGGAGAGAGAGAAGAGATAGAAATATCAATGATGAGAGAGAATCATTGATTGGCTGCCACCTGCACACCCCACACTGGGGGGGATCAAGCCCACCACCCAAGCATGAGCCTTGACGGAGAATCAAACCGTGACCTCCTGGTTCATAGGTCAACACTCAACCACTGAGCCACGCCGGCCAGTCACAGAGCCTTCTCTTTGTGACTATTTCTCCACCTAGAATCTGGGTGGAGAATAGACTCCTTTGCTCAACCCTACCCTGGTAGTACCTTGTATAATTAAACAAAGATGCCTGTAAATTAGCCTGGTGTTCACAAGAAGTTTTATGTGTGCAATCTCTCTGAAACGTGTCTCATTTCTATGCCTGAACACCTGATGCAGCCAAACTGCCCACATGAGCGAGAGGGGAGCTCTGATCCCAGGGCCATAACTCTGCAAGTTCATTAACGGTGAATTATTGTTTTGAACCAGCCTTGGCCTCCAAGGCCAGAATTGCAAATTCCTAATAATGTGCCTGACTCCAGCAGAAAATGGTCTTCCCAATTCTCACCTTGAACTCGGGAGAACTCCTACCTCATCGGTTACCTGCTCTCTGGGCCGGTGACTCCATCCAGCTCTGCCCTTTTGCCTTTAATTATCCCCCACATTACGGGCTCCTGTTGGTGACAGAGAAGGAGACACAGCACCAACATCTTGAGAAGGGAGGTGGGAAGTGCCACTTATGGGAAAGAGCCTGTTCTTTGCAATGCTCTCTGATGCCACAGCCTCTCCCAGTCCCAGTAAGAACAGGTATTGAGACCCTGCCATGAGCTGGGCATTGTGTTGGGTCTGTGACAAGCATCATTTAAATTAATCCTCACCAAAACTGCAAGTTAGGCCAGGGATTCTGACTTTTGGTATAAAAGGAGATCAGTATAAAAAGGAGATTTACTAGTTGTACTGGTCAATAATGTGGAATTTTTCAATAGATGGAGTGACACATATGTTGATATATATGTGGTTTGATATGTATGCTATTTTGTTGTATTGCTCCTTCAGATGACCACTTGTTCTGACCAAGGGCACACGCACTTTCTGAGCAGCACTTCAAAAAGTATGAAGAAGTGGGAAATTGGGTCTCTGAATGGTCTGCCTCAAAACAAGAAAAATTCTATTGGGACGGTATCCACAAATTACCTGAAAGATAGGGAAATGTGTAGCTAGTGATGGACATTACTTTGAATAAAGCACTTTTGATGTTTCTCTTGAAATTATCATGTTTTCTTTGATTACAAAATTCGCATTATTATGGTTAACAATGTGGCTTAATTATTAACCAATGGGATATGTGGATTAACTATTAACCAGTTAACAGTGCAGATTAACTATTAACCTGTTAAAAATGGGGATTTTGTAATCCAAAGAAAACACGATAATTACAAGAGAAACATTAAAAGTGCTTTATAAAAAGTAATGTCCATCACTAGCTACACATTTCCCCCATCTTTCAGGTAATACTGTCCCAATAGAACTTTTCTTGTTTTGAGGCAAACCATTCAGAGACCCAATTTTCCACTTCTTCGTACGTTTTGAAGTGCTGCTCAGAAAGTGTGTGTGCCCTCGGTTGGAACAAGTGGTCATCTGAAGGAGCAACACGACAAAATAGCATACATATCAAACCGCATATATATCAACATATGTGTAACTCCATCTATTGAAAAAAATCCGCATTATTAACTGGTACACCTAGTAGTATAGAGATTGTGATTCATTAGGCCCCTTGTACCTGCACTTTCAGACCATCAAGCGATGGCTCCGAGGCTTTGCAGAGCATGCCGATAATGCTCCTGTTAATAATCGCAGATATTACTTGGGAGTCATTATGTGCTGGGCAGTGAGCGAGCGCCTCACGTGGTCCCTCCCATTCAAATTACAGTAACATTATGAGGGAGATATTAACATTCTCTACATTTAAAGATAAGAACCCCGAGACGTAGCCAAGTCGAGGGACTTGCCAAGGACTCTGAGGCTAGTAGGTATCAGGGCAGAGATAATGTATGGAATGTTTTCGACTCCGAAATCTGTGGCTTTTCCACTCTATCAGCTGCAGCACAATCCCAACGTAGGCAACGAAATCAAAGTGTTTATGTTAAGGACAGTTTTCTTATGCTTCCTCACCTGGAACATTTGTGATGGAGTTGGTGACTATTATTATTATTACCATCGTCAGTAATAACTTTTCCTGGTGAAGCCCGACGCCAGGGCGTGGGAGCGTCAGTGTCTGAGCAGGAGCCGTGAGAAAATGCCACAAAGTGGTGGTGTCTATTAGGAGGTGACGGTGCCTCGGTGAAGGGCACATTAGAGTCTCTCCCCAGGGGCTGTGACTTGGCAGAAGGCCACTTCCCAAGACATAATTAAGCTAAAACGTCACCTCTGGCCCCCCACCACCTTTATAAATCTCCCTCTGCATCTCCCTCTGCCAAGGACCCGCACACGATAAGACCTATAAATACTTTCAAGGACTCTGCCCAGGCAGCCAGACTCCCTACCATCCTCCCCAGGTAGTCAATACTATCACACGGTTAAGAGATAATCATAATACCTTAGATCCTTAAAGCTCCTTTGAGCCTAAAAAAGTTCAAAGCACTTTGATATTGCTTCTTTCATTCTGTCCTCACCACATCGCGGTGGAAGGACGACTTAAGGAAGGAAGCTCCCATTCCTTCATCCCCTCTCCCACAACCTGCACCTGCTCCCCTCCCGTCACGGGCTCCCGGAGGCGCCGGCCCCTGCCTTGTGCGTAAAGGTTTTTCTCAGTACTTCCGGCCTGCTGGTTCGGCCTTCTCCATGGCCCGTTGCCGTCTCTGTCATCTGCTATGGAAGCCTCAGAGGTTGGGTGCAGAAGCCATAGCTCCTTCTCTGTGGGCTCAGCACAGTGTCCCTCCAACACACTGGTGAAGGGAGGCTTTCTGGTGGCAGCCCTGACAGCTCAGGTTGGTTCTTTCTAGAAAGGAGGTGCCACTGGGTGCACACCCCCAGCAGTGGACAGGACCCTGCCCCTGTGTGAACTCTGCACAGTCGGTGATGTCCAGGGAGTGAGGGGCATGAGAGCATCCCTCTGGCTGAGCTCAAGGAGGAGCAGCAGCACGGGCAGGGGGAGCAGCCGCACAGGCAGGAGGAGCAGCCTCGCAGGCAGGAGCCACCCTGGCCATTTTGCACTGACTCTTCAGCCCATCTGTGAGGAGCACAGCTGCAGGTTTCGGCGCAGCCAGGTGGTAGTGGAGCCTGGGCCATCTCCACAGGGCTCCACTGAATGTTTTTTTAATATCTATATTTTTTTATTTCAGAGAGAAAGGGAGAGGGAGAGTTCAAAACATCAATGATGAGAAAGAATCATCGATTGGCTGCCACCTGCACGCTCCACACTAGGAATCAAGCCCACAACTAGGGCATGTGCCCTGACCGGGAATTGAACCATGACCTCCGGTTTCGTAGGTCAACCCTCAATCACTGAGCCATGCTGGCCGGGCACAGGGCTCCATCTTTTAGGAGCCTCTGCCTGGGCTTGGTCCTAGAATAACAGGAAGGAGCCACTGAGACCTTGAGATTGGTGCCCAGCAGCAACAACACAGACGGAGACTTTAAATACACTTAGAAAGTGAACAAAGAGACAAATGAACAAACACAGAACAAATTATTTCTGTCATCGATTCAGTCCACGCTTCGGTGTGTGCGCACCAAGTGGCAGTAGAAGGAAAGGAGCAGCCAGGAGTTGGACTCACTTGTGTCCCCAGGGCTCTTGGCCACTGAGCTCCCCCCTAAGGAGAGATTTGCTGATCGGGCCTGGCCTTTGCCGGTGGGGTTTGCAGTGTGGAGCTGTGTTCTCTGTACCTGAGCCGTGGTTCACTCTCTAGCCCCTTCATGTGTCAGTGGGATCTGTTTGGACAGCAGAGAGCTCTGGCTCAGCTCTGCCTGGACGAGAGGGCTGGGCCTCGTGCATTCATGCTCTGAAAGGTCACCCTCTGATACAGACTGGCTTTGCAAAGTGCTCCCAGTTATCATGGGACTTGGGAAATGCCTCTGTTTGTGCCTAAGAGGGGAGGGTGCTGGGGACAGAATGGAGCGGGCTGTTGCCTACTGACAAGTAGAAAGAGGAGGGGGAGGGCTCAGCTGCCAGGTGCCTCAGCTCGTGATTGCCCAAGACAACAATCCCATCCTTCTGGCTTCCTGCAATCGGGGATGGAGAAAAATCAGTCCTAAACAGAGATTGGACACAGTCATGGAATATGTATAAGCTCAGAGTTTTTGCTTATTTTTTGTTTTGTTTTATGGATGAATTTTTTTTTTTTAAGCGCAACCCTAATGTCAAGCTTACATGAGGCCTTGGGCTGTAGAATAAGGTTGGGATAAACTGACATAACTCTATTTAAACCATCCTTAATCGGGGGAGGGGGGAGAGGGGTGGGCTAAGAGGTGTTTGAGAGTTTGCAGGATAATGGCATGACTACCGTGGGACTCCTGGCCAGGAGCAGGCCAAGACCCAGGGTCGCTGGCAGCCAGATGGCCTCCATCTCACTTTGTTTCAAATAGGGCTGAAGCCACTGTGCTTTCTTCCCCACCCCCCCCACCACCACCCCCTCCCACCCTTTGCTGTCCTAGCTGCATCTGCTGGGCTCATCCACCTGGCCTGGGCCCTGCGGGGGTGACTTGGCTCGGTCTAAACTTTGCTGGTGGACACAGGTTCCTGCTGCTGATCCCAGCCACCTGGCTTCCCTGCTCAGATGCATGTCCATATACTGTGGGTCTCAGGGGAACGTGTAACAATGAGCTCCTAAAAGCATCGCTCAGATGTTCTCCTGGCCTGGAGCACAGGGCCACACAATTTATAAAGTGCTCATGTCCATTATCTTGGATCCTACCCACAGCCTCAGAGACTCTATGCTCTTCACACTGCTTCAACCTGAAGGACTGGAGTGTCCGAGAGGTTAAGTAACTTTCCCAAACCACACAGTAAGCTGGGGATAGAACCTGGCTTAGGATATAACACGCCGACTTCCGTCCACACAGAGAGCTTCTGGCCCCTTCTAGAACTTTAGGAGACACCTGCTGGACAGAGCTCTCCTCATGGCCTGTGGTCAGTGCTGACCCACACAGCCAGGGCCCCACTGAAGTCAGAGCCAGGCTCGAGCCCTCCCCCTAGAGTCCTCCCCCTAGAACTGTAGGTCTTCGTTACCCAGGCCCTGAGACTTTTAGAAAGATCTGCTGATAATAAAACAAAAGCAACAATGACCAAATGATAGTTGCAGTGATGTGGCAGGTAGGGATTGCTATTCAAATTGAAAGTAAATTGAGGCTGATGCTATTAGACACTTTGAAGTTAGGACATTGACCGCAATTTACAACTAGTGAGAGTTGGAGCCAGGTTTGAACCCAGGGTTGTCGGGCTCCAATCCCCATATTTTGATGGCAGAACAGGGAAGGAGAGCCGCTGCGAAGACCTGCCCATTCATTCCTAGTCTGCACCCAGAGAATAGCACTGACAGGAGCATGGAGCGGGCCAGGAGCGGTTTCGCTTTGATGGAGAAAACGCCACCTTAATGGGCTCTGCTTCTCCAGGCTGGAACTGAGGGACGCAGAGCCAGGGTCAGGGTGCGAGCCTCCCTAGCTGGCGAGCCAGGCAGGGAGGACGGGAGTGCGACATTGGAAGGAAGGACGGGGAGAGCCACAGGGACAGATTCCCATGGAACTTGTGCTTAAGGTTAACTAACTCCCCTGAACATTAACCATCTATCCCTCAAAATATCTATCATTTTCTAGCAATGATTTTGCTCGGAAGCATCTGTTTTAATCCCAACACCAGCATGGGCCCGACTGCATGTTCACGGTGAATAGAATGCAGCATGAGCCTTCCTGCAGGTTCCATTCTGCTGGCCTTAAAAGGACAGGTACCTACTTTTCACAAGTATCCTTAAGCCTGCTGCTCACAAGCCCTCAGAAACAGAGGCCTTAGAAAACCAAATGGAAAAAGAAAGAGGCAAAGAGTAAAGTCTATTTCACTCAGGTCCACTGCCTCCATCCAATTCGCCTGGTTTCTCTTAGGCCCCGGGGCTGTGGACATGGCCACATTCCCATGGCTTCTCTCCACTCCCCAGTGGAGTGAGCCATTCATCCTGAGAACTAGTCTGGAGCCACCCCCTCAGTGGACCACCACGTGGCACCCTGGGTGAGCCCTCCCGCCCTGTGGTCCCCTCCCCTCTCCTTCTCAGAGCACATGGCAGGATTTATAGGGCTGTCCCAGTGACACGCCATCTCAGTCACTGCAGAATGGCAGTTGTAAAAAATCCCATTTGCCAGGGTATTAGAATCCCATTAGTACTCCCACTGGAGAAATAACCCCGACCCTTCAGAAGGAATTAAATATATTCGGGCTCCAGCCTTTGGAGTGTTATAGGCCCTTCTCCGTTTGAGGATCACACCAACTGACATAAAGCCGCAGGCACCAGCTGTCCTTGCTCCATAAACCCCTTGAGAAGGTTCTAGGAGTGATGTATGGAGGGGCCTCTCGTCCCACAAACAGGCTCAGAATAATCACAGGCAGCGACTGACACAGGCCATCTGATTTGCCTGTGCTTGAGAACTCATACATTCTGTAACAACCCCTCACTTCCTTTTCCTGGCCACCCCAAGCAGACTCCACTGCCAAGCGGTAATTGACATCAAAGAGAAACACTGACAAACTTCTCAAGCATATGGATTGTCAAAACAGAATCACCTGTAAGACAAAAGAATAACAACATCTGGCCCAATCATCTCCCTTTATCAATGAAGAGCCAGCGGCTCAGAGAGATGACCATCCATGCCCGAGATCACACAGCTGGTAAAGGTGAAATCTCCTCATCCCCAGCTCAGCATCCCTGCTGCTACACCCCCTTCCAGGGAGGGGACAGATGGCTCCCAGCTTGTTTGGTGTCTGGTCTGAGCATTTCAGATCATGAGCACTGATGCCCTGGATGGCTGTCCTCTGCTCCCCGTGTGCAGGTGTGTGTGTGTGTGTGTGTGTGTGTGTGTGTGTGTGTGTGTGTTACATCCTCACAGTACAGAGCCTGTAGTGGTGAGCATTGAAGTCAGAGAAGCCAGTTTCAGAACCCAGGCTTGCCATGTGTTAGCTGTGCAACCTCAGACAAATTATTCACCCAGTTCAGTTCTCAGTAAAATGAGGATCAATAATGACATTATGTCATTTTCAGCATCCCGGAGATCTTGTTATAATGCCAATTCTGATTAAAAAGGTTTGAAGATGTAGCCTGAAATTCTGCATTTAAAAAGGTTCCCAGGTATCAGGGATCACACTTTGATGATCAAGGTCATTTGGGTTTTGTAAAAATTAAATACAATAAAGCATGTCAAGTCCTTAACATGGTGAGAATAATTCTTCAGTAAATGGTAGCTGTTAATGTTTCATGTTTGAGATTTGAACCATACATCATAGATTCAAGAACATTTTTAAATTGATTTCAGAGAGAGGAAGGTAGAGGGATAGAAGCATCACTGATGAGAGAGAATCATTGATCGGCTGCCTCCTGCATACCCCACATTGGAGATGGAGCCTGAAACCGGGGCATGAGCCCTGGCTGGGAATCAAACTGTGACCTCCTGGTTCATGAGTTGATGCTCAACCACTGAGCAACACCAACTGGGCTCAAGATCATTTATAAAGACCTGATATAGCCTGTAAACTGACCTAGATGTACAGTGACATTTCATTGTCAGAACCTTGAGCTACTTCTGTGTGACAGTCCACAGTATCCCTATTTCTTAGATGTGGAGACTGAGGCCCAGAGCGATGAGTGACTTCCCTCTGGTCAAGTGGGAGGTAGATGGAATGACCCTAAGAGTAGATGTCATTCCACCCACTGGGGACATAGAGCGGCACCCGCCTTCCTGTTACTACCCGCTGCCTGTCTTCGGCTGGAGGATGCTGCTGAGGATGAGGTTGGTCGATCTCCATGTGTACATGTGGATTCTGAGACGTGAGCCAAAAGAAGGAGCAGGCTGCCATCAGGGTGTGGTGTGTGCAGGCGTGTGTGCAGGCAGAGGGAGAGACGAGTGGGCAGCCTGGCAGGACACACAACGGCAGGGGAACCCACAGATCATGCATAGACAGATATCCAGGAGGCTGACAGCTGACAGACATGCGCCCACACCCAGATGGCCGGGAGCACACAGACCAGGGAGAGTTTGGAAAAGCTGTAAATCTAGGTAGAGTTAGAGACAGACAGGGAAGCGGCCCATGTGATTTTGACAATGCCATCTGTGAGTGGAGAACCTCAGTGCCATGGGAAATGGACTCCAAATTGCATCTGGAGCTGGGAATGGGAAGTATGGTGGTGCTGTTATTTCAAATCCCTCCCAGTTCTCTGCCAAGAAACTTAATCCGAGAAAGCCACTCCTGCCAAGCCCCGAGGGGTTAATCAGGGCTGGGCTGGGTGCTCAGTTCCACGTGGTTAGAGTGTATCCCCCCAGTCAGGAGAAGAGAGGCATCAGTGTTTGCCCCTGGGAACCTGAGCCCAGTGGCAAACATTCCGAGGTCAGAGATGGGCACGGGCTGCCAAGCGGGTGGGGCTGTGCAGGACAGAAAGGATAGGCAAGCCTCGGGCAACTGGTGGACTGGGCACTAGGCAGGCCTGGCGCGAGGGACAAGCCGGCGTCTACAGTAGGAATCAGAAGCAGGGGCCTGGTGGGAGCTGCCCGGCAGATGGACCTGCTGTGCGGGGTCCCCGGGAGCCTGGGTAGGTCCAAGTGAGCCAGGACCATCTTCGCTGGAATCCAGTGTCCCCTGCAGGCCCTGGCCCAGGCCTTCCCACTCAGACCTGCCTGCTCTGGAGGCACCCACGGCCCCTTGTGGTCGGCGCAGGGCTTGAGGGCCCCAAAGGTGATCCCCCCTCTGTTTAACTTCACCTCTAATAGGACAGCCGAGTGGCTTAGAAGAAAATGCATGGCTTGCCACCTGGCCGAAGGTAAAACGTAGGACCTCAAGTATGAAGTGCGCCTGAAATTGGCCATGGTTCCAGCACATGTCCCAGTACATTTGTTTTCCTTTCCTCCAGAGGCGACCACGTACAGCCCCTGCTTCCTCCTTAGGCCTCTACGCCTCCTCCTTCTCTTCTCCCGGGTAAAGACCTCACCGCTATCTCCAGGAGCTGGGAACAGGCAGAAGAAAAGTGTGACACTTACTCTTTCCTCCCCAAATCTACCCCACGGTATCCCTCTGCCTTCCCTCCTGCTTCCCGTGGGTGAGTGTCCCTGCTGCCACCTCAGGACACCCCGTCTGTGCTCAGGATTCCACGCACACACCCTGCTCTCCCCACTCGGGTCTCTGCTCCTGCCTTCAGTTGTGTCTGTCTTCACGCCAGCCGCCTCCACCCTCCTGCGGTCCTGGCTAACCCGGTCAGTGCACGCCGGGCTGGCTAGAGCTCTCTCCTGTCTCCAGTGAAGACAGAAACCACCTCAAGGCCTCCCCAAGTTCTGTCTCCTCCCTCTGTGCTCCTGTCTCTCATTTCCCTTGAACAGAACTCAGTTCAGCCATGGAAACGTCTTGTCATGAATACCAATGACTTCGGTCCCGTCCAAGCCAGCGGCTGGTTTTCTCAGCCCTCATCTCACACAACAGATTCATTCAATGAATGTTTGTGAAGCACCTATGAGGTGCCGGGCCCTGGCCTGGGTGCAGGGACACAGCTCTAAATAGACGAAAGAGGGGCAAGCGCCTGCCCGCTTTGTAGACTTACATGCACCTGAACACACACATACACACACACACACACACACACACACACACACACACCCCTAAACTGAGTAGAGGGGGTGAGTGCCACTGAGAAAAACAAGCAGGAAAAGGGGGCGCGAAGGACTGGCAGGACTAGCATGAGACTTGGAGCAGCCATACACACTGCTCCGGCCATCCCTCTGTCCACTGCTCCCTCTGTGTGTTCTCACCCAGGCCAGGGCTTTCAGGGCATGGAAATGCCGGCATCTCCAGCCTCCAACACTCCCTTGAACTCCAAACTCACAGATCTCCTATGCGTGACATCTAGCGGGTCTCTTAAATGTGCCACGTTCACAAAAGAACTCTTGATTTCCTATGTCCCACTTTACATGCAGGTGGGCGCTCGCATGCACCTGTTCGTCTTCTGTCCTCCCATTTTCATAAATTATGGCACCATCTGAGCAGTCACACAGGCCAAAGCCCTGGTGATCATTGATTCTGCTTTCTCTTACCCTCGGCCCTAACTCCTGTCCACAGCCAATGCTGGCACAATGGTCCTCTACACACAGTCTGAATCTAGCCATTTTGCATCATCTCCACTCAACATCACCTTGAACCTGGACTGGGGAGACCCTGGTAATGGTTTCTCCTCAGCATCAGAGCTTCAATGCCCCCTGACATGGCCCCCTGGGATTATAAAGACATGCCAGTGCTTTCTGGGCTGTTACAATCACTTTGCTTTCCTGCTTAGCTTCACTGGACGCCCGATGGTCTCCAAGTGCCAGGATGGAATGTCCAGGGGACCACTCGGCCAAGAGACAGTGCTCCCAGGATGCCGGTGCCAAGACCAGCCTCCTGCTACTGGAGGGCACACAGGTCAAGTCTCCTGCCGGGAACTGACACTGGGGAGACCCGTGCCAGTGAGAGGTGCCCGTAGCAGGGGCCGGCATCCTCCTGCTTGCCAGCAGGTGCCTCCAAGAAGAGGGCACGGAAAGAAAGGACATCAGAGAGGAGGGAGCAGTGGTGACCCCCTGGCAGCTGGGCCCTGGCTCCCCATCCGCCCTCTCCGCGGAGCTGCCTCTCAGCCCAGCGCGCAGCCCACGCCAGACTGGGAAGGCGCTGTTCGTGTATATGCAGGGGCCTGACTGGCAGGCGGCTGGAGAATTAGCATTGGTAATGCAAGGAGAACACAGGGAAAAAAGCAGACTCAAAGGGAAGGGAAATGGTGTGCTGTGGTTCTTTCCAGAGAAAAGCAGGGAAAAGGCCCCGCCCCAGGGCAGAGGTCAGAGGTCAGAGCATCTGCAGGACTGAGAACAACCTTATCATCATCCTCATCATAAAAATTACAACAGAATCGATGAAATCATAATACAAAGGAGCTCATATTATTTTAGCATCTGTTCGTAAACGTTAGCTACATGCAAACCCATCGTCCCAAGCGCCACAGGGCGGTACTGCCACTGTCCCTGTTTGAGGGAATGTGGCCACCGCAGCCCAGCTCTGGTGGAAGTCGCGGTCCCAGGTGGCAGCCAGGTCAGGACTTGACCTTAGGTCTGTCTGTCTGTCTGTGCACAGCCCCCACTCCTACCACCTGGTCAAGAGGCCTCTGTCACTGGCAGGTTTAAAGGGCTTGCACCATCCTCAGGACCAAGCAGGCCATGAGCTTGGGGGGAGCGTTCCTACAGCAGCAACCTGTGGTGAGCACCAGGTGAAGGTGGGAGACAGGGCCCCTTGCCTGGGGCTGGAGCGGGAGGAGATGCAAGAGGAAGCTCCCGGCCCTAGCAGAGGGTTCCCTGAGGGGTCAGTCACCACCTGGGGAGAGTCCAGGACAGCCAATGCCCTCTCTGGGGGAGGGAGCAGGAGGGAGAGGCATGGGGAGGGAGGCTGGTCCAGTGAGGCGGCCAAGGCTCTGTGGGTCTGTGCTGTCTGCGTGGCCCTCACAGAGACCCCCGTGCCCGTGCCGAGCTGCTGTCAGGGTTCCTATTATCTGTGCTAATGATGTTCACGTCACCTGGCTTTCTCTGACAGGAGGAGGAGGTGGCCATGCTGTCAGGGCAGCCAGCGTGCCTGCAGCCACAAGGCACTTTGGGATTCCTGTCAGGACTACCCGTTTTATTGAGTAGATTACTGAACTGGAACGAGCTAAATGCTCCAAATATGCTGATGAGGATGCTGGGTCAAGATGTTCACCCAGTGACGAGGGCTCAGCGTCTTCACCGCTCAGCATCAGCCCCAGGAGTACGCAGGCCCTGGGGTTAAGTCTGTGGTTCAGGCCCCAGCGTCCCTTGCCCTTGGCCATGCTTGGCCCCTGGTCTGCCCAGGATTCCCTCCCCTGCTTTGTCTGCAGGCGGGGATATAGCCTGCAAGCTGAACACAACTGTCCAGAGAGCCACGGGCAGTTGGTGGGCATGATGGGGGCACAGCGCAGTCACCAGGAGCTCCCCCCCCCAACTTCTTCAGACAAAGGCTCAAGCCCACTGGCTGTCAGCAGGACCTTAAAAACATGGTTCTTTGAGGTGAGAGGGTTAAAGCCACTGCCAAGGCTTTTCAGTCACGAACCCCAAATCTCAGAAAAGAAAAGGACGACAGGATGCCCCTGCTCCTTTGCTTGATGATGCAGACGGTGCTTGGACAATCCCAGCACTGAGACAGGGGGATGCGGGGATCGGTTTCATTCTGAACGTTGGGTCAAAGACCACTCACTTGCCACCACAAAGTCAACTCGCCTTGAGTCCTAAGGAGCTCCTTTGTAAATTCAGCCGAACATCTCACATTTACCTCTCACCGGAGTTGGAAGACCATTCAGATTTCTCCCAGTCACTTTCCAAATTCTCAGCATCCGTTTTGATAAAATAACACCTCTCCACCCTCCGCATTCTCTCTGGCGAGCAAAACTATCCCCCGAGTAAAGGGGAAGACATCGTTTTGCACATGGGCTGCTGGGGCATTCGGTGGATGCACAGGCAGGCAGAGCAAGAATGTGAAGCAGACTTGAACCCTTGCTGAGCCCAGAGGAGGGCTGCTCCTGAGGCAGGAAGACTGCTTTGGGGCTGTTTGCCAGGGGCTCTGGGGGCCGCTCTGCCCAGCCTCATTTCCATGCCAGCTCCTCCTGGCTGTGTGCCCAGGCTGCTACACATGATCTCTGCACCCGGGAGAAGGGCAGGGTGGAACCGATGCTAGGTGGGAGGACTTTCAAGGGAAGCATCCTGGGAGGAGAATTTGCAGGGCTGAGGGCTGGAGCCAGGAGCCCAAGGACCTCGGCCCAGGCAGGGAAGGAGCAAGGCTGGACTGCATGCACCTCCTCCCAATCAGCATGATTGCAATCAATGTGAGAGCCAGGGCACTTCAACAGGGCAGGCAAGACACGCAAAACCACCACAACAACACAAACAACAGGGCAGGGAAGACATGAAAAACCACCACAACAACACAAACAACAGGGCAGGGAAGACACGCAAAACCACCACAACAACACAAACAACAGGGCAGGGAAGACACGCAAAACCACCACAACAACACAAACAACAGGGCAGGCAAGACACGCAAAACCACCACAACAACACAAACAACAGGGCAGGCAAGACACGCAAAACCACCACAACAACACAAACAACAGGGCAGGGAAGACACACAAACCACCACCAACACAAACAACAGGGCAGGAAAGACACGCAAAACCACCACCAACACAAACAACAGGGCAGGGAAGACACACAAACCACCACCAACACAAACAACAGGGCAGGAAAGACACGCAAAACCACCACCAACACAAACAACAGAGCAGGGAAGACACGCAAAACCACCACAACACAAACAACAGGGCAGGGAAGACACACAAACCACCACCAACACAAACAACAGGGCAGGCAAGACACGCAAAACCACCACAACAACACAAACAACAGGGCAGGGAAGACACGCAAAACCACCACCAACACAAACAACAGGGCAGGGAAGACACGCAAAACCACCACAACACAAACAACAGGGCAGGGAAGACACACAAAACCACCACCAACACAAACAAGAGAGACGGGGCCTGGAAGGACTGAGTACCCACCACAGGCTTCTGGTGGCAAGCTGTCCTGACTGTGCCCCTGGTGACCAGGTCGGGGATAAGGGTTCATGTATGCAGGGCCAAGAACCCAAAGAAACCCCTGCATCGGGCACCAGGGCTGAGCTCAGAGTTGGTCCATGTCAGCTCTCAATCAGTCTCTTTTACCACTAATTTCCCTTCATGTTTTTTAAATTTAATTCAAGGCTTCCTTTAAATACCAATCAATGAGCCATCCAAATTTCCTCCAAATACTCTTGAAAACGTTGAATTATGCAATTAAGGATTGTGTAATACAATAATATGAGGAGAAATGTTGTCGTACATATTTTAATGAAACACACAGGCTTGGGAGGGAGGGAGCGAGGAAGAGATTTCCCAGAGCTGCCTTCCCCCGCCTCCGGTGACAGCTTCATCTTCTTCATTATTAAAGTCCTGCCATCCACACAAACTCCAAAATGAGCATTCGCTGTGAAAAGGACCCTGCAGGAGGCAGCTGAGAGCACTCGGGCCAGATCTGGGTTTGCAATTATTCAGAGAGCAGTCAATTTGTAGTGGTGATCCCTCCCATGTATTTATGCACAATTTACTTATTTTTCATTCATTCATTCATTCATTCATTCATTCATTCATTCATTCATTCAAAAATACCAGGCTCTGCTACCTGAGTCTTTGCACAGGCAGTAGAGTGAGGGGCAATCCTGTGTGCCTGGGACTGTCCCAGGTTTAGCACTCAACACTCCCAAGCTCAGAAACCCCTCAGTCCCCAGCAACCTGGACAACCTGTTGTCTCACATGAAGCTGTATTTGCTTGGCTGACTGTAGCATGTTCATTAGGCGCTGCCAGTTCCTCCTAGGGAAAGCTTCCCATGCCAAAAGGGATCCACTGTCCCACCGCACATCAGCCGCTCTGTCATCCTGGGTGTATCTATCACCACGCTTGCCTTCCACGCGCGCCCTCCCCCCACACCTCCCCATGGGTCCTTGAAGCTAATTCTGTGTCTTAGGTATGATTGTATTTCTAACACATCATGGTGCTCGGACTCATTGTAGGCACTTGAATATTGATTGGATGGCAAAGGATAATGCTGAAAATAGTAACAATACTGATAGCAATCATTGAAGGTTTCCTACGCGCCCGACACATGAGAGCATAACCTTAAATGACATGCAGGATTTTGGGCTGCAGAGCTGGGAGAAGCACATTCTAGAAGGGGAGAGTGTGTACATGGTGAGTATAGTGCTTAGTACCAATACAGTCTATTGAATGACAGACACGTAAGGATGCAAGAAGAAAAGGTAGTTGAAGACAAATGATTATAAGTTTCTTAGGAAATAATGTTGAAATAGGATGCTACAGAGAAAAAAGTTAGGATGGATACATAGGATAGGCTCAATGGTAAATGCCACAGATCTGTTAGTTGCCCAGCCTTGACTGAGTAGCAAATAGAATCCTAACACAGGTTTCTGCACAAAGGAATGGGGAGGGGCAGTGTAGGAAAAACATGCCGGGTTTATATTCTCTTAAACCTGAGCTTAACTCTGACTTGCCAATTGGAAAGTCTCTCAATGTTTCTGGGCCTCGCTGACTCATCTGTGAAATGGGAGCACTGGCAGCTAACCTGCAGAGGGGCTGCGGACCAGAGGCGGTGTGTGGGGGCCAAGTGGTCAGTAGGAGCTGCCAGCAGCAGCAGAGTCACCAGGGAGGAGCCCAGGGGAACTAGTCCAATGAACTGCAGGGGATGAGGATCCTCCCACTTGTAAATAAAAGGCCACCCACCGAGCTACGATCTGGGCCACCTTCTAGGTCAACTTTAAACAGAAAACAATTAGTGAGCAGGGCTCTTTCCCCAGGGCTCCCTGGGCCACTGTAAATATCACGGTTATTATAATGCCCTTTTATGTGATCCTGAGACTCAGGGGACACAATAATAATTTTGTGCCAAGTCATTTATTTATCCTTTTATAAGTGCGTTTAAGGTCTCGCTTGGTCGTTTTCTCCTTTCCTCCCGTACATTTGTTACTCAGTCTTCATGGCACTTCGCAACTAAAGAACACATTTTTATTTCTCCAGTTTATTTCCTCACTGTCCAGTCCAGACCTCTGTGCATTCTCAGTGCTCATTCCCTGCAAACTAATGTTCACATCATGGTACTCCAAGCCCTTGTCTTGCGGTCCCAGTTTTTTTCAACTCGATATCCATCTACCCTGTGCTCCAGCCACATCAATCCACTTCGAGTTCCCTGAGCCCACGGTGTGCTTCCGAGTTCTGGGGTATCGGGTCTGTCTTTGGTTTCCCTCACATCTGAAGGGCCAGGTTGTCATCGGGATTCAGCGAGAAGACTGGAAACTGGCCCCTGTGAAGGAGGGAAGGCTGCTTGTGAATCTGGACAGAGAGCCCGGATATGAGTGCAGGCTGTGCCTAGTCCCTCTGACTTAGATACGCCTCTTCCGGGACATTAGGATAATAATAATACCCTTTTATAAAGCTGTAGACATGATAGCGTTATTATCTAGCATAAAGCTGTTTTGGACACTGGAAAGTACTCTAGCCGAAATGTATTAATCCATAGTGTGACATAATGAAAAGCATACAAGGGCTGGCTTTCGGTTCCAATACCCCCACTTGCTAGCTGGGTGATCATGAATAAGTCACTTCGCAACTGTAGATTTCAATTAATCACCCATAAAACGAGAGCGGCTGCAATTGTCCTGCCACCTTTTCAGGGCTATTAGGATTGCTAGCGAGATGCTCCCTGGGAAATTGCTTGATGAAGTGCCTGTTGCTCTACACTGCCAGGCGGTGTTGCGAGTGGTTGGGGAAGCAGCCCGGCTCCCCCACACACAGCGGGGGCATGCCCCAGAGCAGGTCCCTGCCCCTCGCTGGCCGGTTTCACTGGTTACAAAGTGGTGAGAACAGTGGCAACTGACTTACAGGGTGGTTAGGAGGATCAAATAAGTTAATACAAACAAAGTGCTCAAAACAATGTCTGAAACAAGAATCAAATAAGTGACCTAAGCTATTATTGGGGGTTATTATCAGCAGTATTATTATTATTCTCCGTGTGCTCCCAGATTTTTTTATTTTTTAGTATATTTTTATTGATTTCAGAGAGGAAGAGAGGAGAGAGAAATAGAAACATCAATGATGAGAGAGAATCATTGATTGGTTGGCTGCCTCCTGCACACCCCACACTGGGGATTAAGCCTGCAACCCAGGCATGTACCCTGACCGGGATTCGAACAGTGACCTTCTGGTTCATAGGTCCATGCTCAACCACTGAGCCATGCCACCTAGACTGTGCTCCCAGGTCTGGATGGGCTTGAGCATGTCCCGTGGCACAAGGCACTGTTTCCATCTCTGTCTCGGCAGCCACCAACCAGGTCAGGCAACTTTCTTCTTTGCTTTTTTTTTCATCCCTCATCTCATCTCATCTTATCTTGCTCTGATTCTCTATCTCCCCAGAAATACAACCCAGATAAGTCATTTTACACT
Source organism: Cnephaeus nilssonii (assembly GCF_951640355.1). Taxonomy (NCBI): domain Eukaryota; kingdom Metazoa; phylum Chordata; class Mammalia; order Chiroptera; family Vespertilionidae; genus Cnephaeus; species Cnephaeus nilssonii. The sequence goes on along the minus strand of NC_137093.1, from coordinate 19,374,345 downwards.
GAGCGTGTTGCCTCCATGCTGAGAGACAGCACCTAGGCCAGGATTTTATTAGTTAATATCCTACCATTGCCTTTGAGGGGAAAACCTCTGGTCTAAGTACAGACATGGCCCAGATTCAGTGGGGCCTGACTCTTAGACAGTTTTGAGGTTCTCTTTAAGAAAAAGAACATGAACTTAAAATATAAAAATAGGTCTGAATGTATTTATTTAAAATGAGAAATCATAAGTTATATGTTTTTAAAAGCTGAAAACTACCCACAACATTGGAAACTCTAGAAAAATAGCATTGGTATTAAATATCTCCCCAATCTATTTCAGTAATATTTTCCCTATATCCTTAGCTATATAATTTTTATCACTTTGCTACATGACTTTATAACATTTTCTATTGAAAGAACAGAAAGCTAAATCAATATCTCTTGTAGCATGGTTGATTTTTTTCAATTGATAGTTCAGGACAGTTTCTTTCAGCTTCCCTAATCATGACTGAAAATGTCATGTAGATTCTTAGGATTTCAGCCAAATCTGAAAAAATAGCTATCAAATTGTTGTTCAGAACAAAATCTGTGTCCTATGATATTGGAAGAATTTTCCATAGACCAGCCTCAACTCCTTACCATTCAAACCTGTTTTCCTTCACCCCCCACGTAATTCCAATGCAAGGCTCCAGAGGACACACCCATATCACAGTGTTACCTCTGGGTAACACCGGGTATCTCCTGGTAGACAGTAGGGACATTTCTGGAAGCCATCTCTACATCAGAACAGATAGCAGAAATTTAATGTGTGTGAAAGTGACTGTAAAGAACATAAAGTACATCTGACTAAGCTAAATTTAATGTATCTCCAACTCCAACACTTAGCTGGATCCCCAAAATGCTATGACCATTCAAATGCCACTTGATACAGGGGAAACGATGGTCATTATGTCAGAATAACAGTAACAGAAGTCCCGATTAATTTCAGTCTCATTTTCCTATAGTTTACAAAATACATTTGACCAGATGACTATTTCCTTAGTGCTTTGAAAGGATTTAGACCCTGTTTCTGTTATCTATTGCTGTATGACAGAGAGTCTTAAAACATAAGGGGTTGAGACCTCCTTAGATGTCCACTTTCAAAGGAGCCCCCAGCTGAATGCAGCCACAGTAATGACCCCACATCACCGCATGCAGCACCGTTGAGTCATCCCTGCTGAGCCCTGCACTAATTGCAAAATCATGAGCAAGCAAGCAGTTGTTGTTTTAAGCCATTATGTTTTGGAAAGGTTTTCTGCTCAGTAATAGCTAACTAAAATAGCACAGACAGCTCAACTGCAGCCAGACATGTGGCATTGGGTCTGGATTGACGTGTCAGGCAAAGCTGAAAGGGGAGAATGTTAGTAGAGACTCACAAAGCAGTGCAATAAGTGAGTACATTGCAAACTTGGCCAAGGAGATTTCCAGGCAAAATGCTGAAGATGCCAACTGGCTTATTTTGGTAGTGTATGCAAAGGAGAAGGGAGCCGAGAAAGAAGTGATCTGTTTTCAAGCAAAATTTAGAGGAAACACAGGGGCCCCAAAATAGATTCTCCAGGTGGCAAAGGATTCTCAAAGTAGGTGCCTCAGACAAAAGATCAGGTCAAGGTTGTGTCACGAGGACCCCCTGTGAAGACCTCCAGAAGATTTATGGCACCGTTCCCTGGACTCTCTGAGACACGAGGGCTCTTCGGAATTGTGAGTGTTGTCCAAAATGGAAAGATGTCCATCTCAGAAAAAATTATGCTGGGGCACAGAGCAGGGAGTAAACCCCAATAGGATGGATAGGCAGCACTCAATGTTTTGAAGAGCTCTGTTCTGATGAGAGAACTGCCAGGTTGGAAAGAAGAAGAAGAAAGCTCAACGTGACAAGAGGCATAGAGATCCCAAATCCCTGTAGGAAAAACCAGGCTGAGGAAGTTTTTCAGCTGCAAGTGGGTTATTTCTTATGAGAGAAAAAAAAAGAATGAATTAGGGGGCAAAACCAAGAGTCCATATGGTGGAACCAAGAGCAGTGAATTAGAAAACCCTCACAGAGACAGAACTTGGCCCTAAGCAAAGAAAGTCTTTGCCTCCAGTAAGGGCAAATGGGCAGCAAATGCCTCTTTGGATTTTAGAATTGCTATGGACCAATAATAGCTATGCACTTCCCATTCCGGTCATTTTTGTGTGGTAGTGTTTACTGCAATTATCCCGTTCCTGTATTTCCGTTATATTACAGCTGTGTGTTGAATATGGGGGAATGTAATATATATTTTTCAGTTCACAGTTCTTAAGCTCAACAAGTGTGAAACGAAAGGAGCTTCATGCACATCCCCACAGATCATGAGGTACTGGACTTGAACTTGATGCCATGATGGGATTAAAAATTGGGGTGTCTTGGGAGGAGGTGGATATATTTACCACTTAAGAGGGAGGTAAACTGCTATAGTGAGAAAGCCAATTGTGCTGGATTATCTGAAAAGAGGTGCCAACAATTCTTCCCACCCTGTAGGTGTATGCTTCTCTTCCCATTCTGAGTGTATATGCCCCCCTCTTGAATCTGGGTGAGCTGACAACTTTGACCGATAGAATGGGGCAGAAGTGATGCTGTGCCGGTTCCTGACTGAGGACTATGAGGCCTGACAGCTTCTGCTTTGCCCTTCTGGGAGAGAATTGCTAAGTAAGAAAGTTCAGGCTAGGATACTGAATGATGATTTAGAGAGACAGAGACAGAAACAGAGAGAGAGAGAGAGAGAGAGAGAGAGAGAGAGAGAGAGAGAGAGAGAGAGAGTATGAGGGAGACCATGGGCAGGGTAGCTGCTCTGCCCCGCCAGCAGAGGCCCTGACCAGTATCCTTCCTGCTTCCCAGGCACCGCCCAGGTGTACTTCTCTGTGGACTCCCATTGCTTCACCACGTCCCTGGAAGGAGCTGAGACAGTGATGAGTGATCAGAGACCTCAGGGGGTGCCTGACAGAGAGTGAATGCCACCACTTCTGAGGCCCCAAGGCCTGGAAGAGGGAGAAGGTCTAAGGCCATGGCTGTGGACTGGGCCGGCAGGGGGGACTACAGTAGGTAGCCGGTGGATGGGTCGGTGCTGGGGACACAGGAGGCCCTGGGAGGCAAGGCGGCCAAAGTGCTTGCCCAAGAGCCCTGAATAGCAGCCACTGGTGAGGAGAGCTCAGGACAATGAGGACCCAAGGTATGCAAGTGGAGCCACCTTGCATTTTTCAGACCCAGCGAAGCTCCAGCTGAATGCAGCTCCCTGAGTGAGTCCAGCTGACACCAAGTCAAACACAACTTTCTGGCCAACCCACAGAAATACAAGGCATGATAAATTACTTTTGTTTTAAGTCACCAAGTTTCTGGGTAGTCTCTTATACAACAAGCCTTAAAGGGAATAGACCTTAGAGGTGAACTGTGATCAGTTTCATGGAATATTCCCCTCTGGGAGGAGCCTGAGAGGAAAGCAGGGACTCTCCACATGTCAGCTCTATGATGAAGGCTCCTACGTGGGCCCCAGATGCTGGGGACTCACCACGTTCAACATCAACAGACCATTCTCTGCTCTGCTCCATGTCAAGGAACCTGACCCCACCCACACCGTCACTTTCTCCCTTGCTGGATGGTTCCTTCTGTGTTTGGCTAATGCCTCCCAAAGAAAGGGGTCCCTCCCCTGTTCCCTTCACAGCAACTGTCCTGACAAGCTAAGCCTTCAAGTCACAGACCCTGGCAGGCAGACTCCTTTTCATGGCCCAGCTCTTGGCTCCAATTCCAACATCTCTTCCCCTTTTCGCTTTAGGTCTGGAGGTGGTCATAGCTTTCCTAGATCATGAATCCTGGGTGCCTCAACATTCCTATTGGATTTCTTTACACACTCTGTAACCATCACTTCATCACCATGTCGTCATGTGAAGCAAGTAGGATTCTGTTTTCTGCTGTTACCCTGACTGATATACTCCTCTATGTTAGTTACCAAATTCTGAATCCTAATCAGCAGAGAGAAAAATAAATATGAACACGAAGTCATAGATACTGGATTTCAATCTTAGGTTTATAATTTCTTAGCTCAGTGACCTAGAACTAATCAATTAACTTACTTGAGTCATAATTTGAAACATGGAAATAATAATAATCCATTTTACAGGTTTGTGTTCGTGCATTCAGTATTTACCAAGCCCCTAGTCCTGAATATGCAACTCTCTAGGCATATATTTAAATACATTGGGGGACTGAGTTAGAGCTCTATGTCCCTTCCAGAGTTCAGCAAGTATCAAGACATCAAGTCTATAACAAGAGTTTAAAATATAAACATAAGCCTTGTAAGGAAATTAGCCTGGCTACTGTTATGGCAGGTTTCCAGGGGCCCAGGAAATGGTAGATCAGGCGTTAGGAGGAGAGGATGTCAGACAGGCCTTCCTGGTGGTGGGGCTGGGTTCAGACAGCAGGAGAAACAATGGCCCTTTGCAGGGGCTTCACAGTGATGAACAAGTAGGTGTGTGTCTCTGCTGAATGAAGAACTGGTGGCATTAAGAAGAGTAAAGAGGATAATATGTTTTCGAAAGGTCTTCTCTCTGTAATCAGAGGGCCTCTCCAGCTGTTTCTGTGCACTATGCATTATTTATGGCCCATCCAGGGCTGGCATCTCGCTATTTGTCTGCTTCCTGAGAGGGGCTGCGGGAGGAAGGATCTTTGACTCAGCAATTTTGAGCAAGGCTAAGTGAGAGGACAAAGGAGAAAGGGAAGTTGGAGAAGAATGTGGATAGAAAGAAAAAGAAAAAGGGTGACAGTTGGCCAGGGGTGATTGGGGTTGTTCCACTTGACCTTGAGAAAACCTAGTGCCTGAGGAAACTACCTCCAAGTGCCAGTGGATCTGGAAGAAGAGATGGTGTGGGGTTCAGTTATTTAAGTCCCTGCGAATTCCAGGCGAGAGAAATGCCATCTTGGCAATCCATTTCTGCCAGGCTCCAAAGGGTTAATCAGAGGCAGGACTAGTAGCTGCAGGAAAGAGAACCAAGAGACACCCCATCTGAGAGCATGAGAGCATCCTCACTGCTAGAAAAGGAGATGAATCTCTGGGTGGCCCTGGGAACCTGAGATGTAGAAAACGGAGCTGAGTCATCAAGCAACAATCCATTTCTTGTATGATGTGCTGCTGGGCATGCCACAGATGGCTCTTCGGCCCAGAATTGGGGATCCAGGGCCCTGCTGGTAGCATGAATCAGCAAAGCTACATCTACCCCCATTTCCACTCCTATTACCAGATTCCCAGCCAAGTTCAGAAGGCAATGAAGTCCCAGGTTTTTCTTCCTTTCTGAACACACACAGTGATGTTCCTATTATCATTATCATCATCATCAAACACTAAATCTTCGCCAAGTGCCCTTCATTCTGTATTCAGTATCAGGGAACTGATATTAACTGAGCCTCCAGTAAATGGCAGTTGCTCTGCTTGTATTTAAATGATGTTATCTAAATTAAGCCTGCAACAACCCTATCAGATATTGCAACTCCCATCTTCCAGAGGACGTAACATGCTCAAAGAAATAAAGTGATATCCAAGGTCACAGAGTTCATCATAGGCAAAGTGTGGGTTCCTGTCCATTCCAGAGGCTCTCGGGGAAATGCAGACCAACATCTTCCTTCTCTCTTTTACAACCATGCTCTTGAGGTTGCATTTGACCTTGGAGGTTGTTAGTCATTTATAAGATTCCGTAATAATATGTGCACTGCAGGAGCTTGGGGTCAGCATGTTCAAGAAAAGTAAAACACACACCTCAGCAGTGGGACAGGACACATGGAGACAGTTTAAATTAAGTCCCAGATTCCCAGTGGGGCTGCTTGGAAGGTAAGCTGACCTTCCCTGGTATCAAAACTCTGCCTGCAGGAGATACTGGATAAAAAAGGACTGATTGCTAATTTATAGCCTATTTTCAACTGCAACACAAGTCTTCACTCCTTTTAGGAATTAATGGTCCTACTACACATCCTCAGAGATGAACATGCCTTGGTGGTCAAAGACCAGAACTTAGGACTCTTCTGGGATTCTGGGAGTTGCCATTAAATATATATATATAATTGATTTCAGAGAGTAAGGGAGAAGGACAGAGAGAAAAATATCAATGATGAGAGAGAATCATTGATTGGCTGCCTCCTGCACACACACCCTCTCCCACTGGAGATTGACCCTGCAATCCAGGCATGTGCCCTGACGGGGAATCAAACTGTGACCTCCTGATTCATAGGTCAATGCTAACCACTGAGCCATGCTGGCAGGGCTGGGAGTTATCATTTTTTTGTCCTTCCAACCTCACTGGTGACATGCCCCTGGAGGTGTTGAGATTGGATGGGGCAGGGATTCCCACCCCACACATAGGCCTGCAAAATAATCTAATCCAAATGCCTGCATGGTACCCAGCAGGGAAGGACCTCTCACTGTTCCTTATAGCCTTCCTTTGGAACTGATCCCAAAGTCTCCCCACCCCACTCCACAGCCACCATCCTCCTCCCTCCTTTTAGCCCCTTGTGTGAAGCCAATCATAGATTTGGATCTTAACAGGCACAAGTATCTTGCTATGGCCTGGGGTCCCGATGCCCTGATCGTTCTTACGTCACAAGCATTCCAGCGGGGGCAAGTTTCAGGTACCAAATGGGAATTCAGAAGAAGCGTGGAATACATTCAGTTACTGAACATGGGTTTGGTGGCAGGCTCCATGCTAGTTGCTTTGCATATACTATTTAATCCTTTCAACAACTCTCTGAGGTAGGTTATAGTGGTCCTTGCCTCATTCCCCTAATTCACACATCTGAGATCATAAGTTGTTTGTCCAAGACAGGAAGGGATTTGGTGAAATTTTCCATTCAGACCTCTGATTCCTATGCCCTGTTCCATTCCTGTCCACCTAGCCTGCTTTCCGCTTCCTTTTCATAGCTGTGTTTTTTCATTCCATGGATGTGGTCCACTATCTGCAACATAGAAGATGCCTTACAAATGTTCATAGAATGGATGTTGAGTGAATAGATGAATATTATACAAATGCCTGTAGGACTTGAGATCCTCACTGGAGAGTAAGAGTGAAGTGTCTGAGCCGACTCTCATTGCTTCTGAGAAGGGGAAATGTCCACACATGGGGACAGAGGACCCTCCACGTCCCTCTCATGTCCCCTATGGACAGTGCCCCTTGGGTGACTCAGGAATGGCCTCTCCTCACCTAGGTTTCCCACCTCAGACCACCCTCAGCTTTCTTGCCAAGTGTGTTTATAAGAGGCAGAGCTGTGTCCTCCTACAGCTAAAGGCCTGGACCTCTCAGACCTCTGAACAGGCAAAGTGAAAAGAACTGGAGCATTTCTCCTGCCCCAATATTTGCATTTGAAAAGGAAAATCAACTCCTGAGCAGGTGACAGTGCTGTATCTTTTACTTTCATCCTGATAGTCTCACCTTTAAATTGAAAAATCTCCCTTTAGTCTCCTTTTCCTTTTAATACAAAATTTAGCAGTAAGAGGAATTCACTAAAACTATTTCTGGCACAAAGCAGCAGTTATTTGTGTAGATGGCAGGACACTTAACATAATGCAGGCAGAAAATTAGCCTGTAATCACTGCCTTCTTTTGGATCTGCTTTAGATGTAGTTAAGCCCAGGAGATGTCCAGAGAGTATGCCCCTGGGACTCAGCCCCTCCTCCTCTCATTCCCTCTGGTTTTGTTGTCTCCAGCAAAGAAAATTAGGGCACTGTGGCTATTGAGGTGCTTCTGTTCAGCCAGAGAGATGCTCACCCACACACACAAAAATGACAGTCAGTGCATATGCTTTTGGATGACTTAATGGCTTGAATTATCTTGCAGGTTCATTGAGAAAATGCCAACGTTGGCAGAGCCATCCGGGCATCTTCTCCATGGCCTGCCTCTAGCCGGTCCTTACCTGCCAAGGGCAGAAGACAGACTGTGCTCCCCCCACTGGTCTTTTGTTGGGTCCAGAGAAAAGGGTCAGGTGTGTGGAGGAGGCCCAGCCCCCCGGAGGCCATTATGCTGGAGGAAATACAGCAGGAAGAGGCGTAGCTGGTTCTTTGCTGGTTTCTCTCTCAACAAAGGCTCAACGTGTGTGTAGAGCTGGGCATGTGAAACCTGGAGTTTCCACTGGTGTCCTGCCTCTATCTAAAAACTTAATTTCCACTTTTAAGATCTCTCCTTCTTCATGTCTCCCTTTTATAATAATTCAAACTTTTTCCTGGGGTTGAGGTGCTTCTCATAAATTTCATAGCCATGGACAAGTCCGTCTCTGGCTCTAGATCTTAGTTTTCACGTTGATGAAATGGGAATGTCCCACCCACTGTGAAGAGTGGATGTAAGGCTTAATTAAGTAAGGATGCATAAAACTGCCATGTGACCATGAAGCCTTGTATAGATATATGTTCGCACAGATAACATAGAGCTTCTTGATATTTAGTCATTTTTTAAAAAATATATTTCTTTATTGATTTCAGAGAGGAATGGAGAGGGATAGAGAGATAGAAACATCAATGATGAGAGAGAATCATCGATCGGCTGCCTCCTGCATGCCCCCACTACCCAGGCATGTGTCCTTGGCCGGAATTGAACCTGGGACCCCTCAGTCCGCAGGCCGACGCTCTATCCACTGAGCCAAACCGGCTAGGGTGATATTTAGTCACTTTTAACACACTCTGCTTTTACAAATTAATTTAGGGAAGGTAGCACCACAAAATATGTTTCCAACTCCAATGTCAAGAGAAGCAAGAAGCAAAGTCACCATCCGTCCCTGTGTGAGCTTCTCTCCAAGTGTCAACACAAGCCTTCCACTTAAACATGTGAACTTAGATGATTCCAGAAGGGCATGTGACCTGGTCTCAGGGGGGCTTCCACACAAAGTGAAACACTCACTCCAACAGCCAGACCTAGCTAAATGAATACCAGCGTGCCCTTGAATCTCTCTAAGAACACTAAAAGCGTTGGAATTGATGACAATCGAGCATACTTCTCAAAATTTCACTTTCTCCTACTTCCCTTATGCCTTTTCTCGCACACACATAAAGCACAGCTGCCTGGGAGCTTCTTTCTTTCCGACCCCAATGCTCACCTTTCCCCAACAAATCACACCAGTATTGAGTTTTACTTTTCTCCCTTTGTCCTTGTCTTTGTCTCTGCTTTTTTCCCCCTCTCCCTGAGCTGATAGCCCTCATCTCCCCTCCTCTAGTTCAGTTTCTGCCTAACCTGTGTCCCAAATTTCCATCACAAACGCTTATCCCATAAGATTGGTTTATGGCAAAGGTTGAACTTCTCTTTGGAGGGTAAAGGAAATAAGAGAAAAGGAGATCGGAGTGGACAGAAATAGCATTCTTTTTGTCAATCAAGTCAGGGCGAAAGACTGTGAAGATTCACATGTTAATTATTCTTGTCACCGTCAAATATGACTGTGAGGACACATTCCAGAGTGGTCCAAGATTCTACTAGAGCTCACCCAGAAGAGTGTCAGAAATGGAATACCAGAACCAAACAGGTGAAAGCAGAGAATGTCATGCCTTTGTCAGTGTGTTGGATGAAAACTCGAAGCAGTTTCTGCCCATGAATATGCATCGTGCATGTGTCTTAGCTATCATCAGCAGTGCTCGGCAGATGGCTGCTATGTTTTGAGATCTGCTGCACACTATACCTGATTGTTGTGATGGGCGATCAAGGGCTGGAGAGAAGCTGTCAGAATGCTTAACACATCGTCTGGGGGGAGTGGCAATTCTCCATTACCCTTGGTTCCAGGGCCAAAGGCCATGATCTTATAAAGTCTGAAAGGTAGCTCTAATGAGTAAGACATGCAAAGGGGCTTGACCATCAGTGGTCATTAATGCTCCCCTTCCCAGGGCCATTAACCTTGGGTTCCTTGGTCCAGTCCCAACTAGGTTAATTGCACACCACCTTCTCAAATTCCCTCTTGCCCTGACAGCTGTATGCAGTGTGGTTGTAAGACGATGTTAACGGCATCCATCTTCATTGTCAACCTGAGTATGTTGCCTTCATTATTGACTCTCATAGTTTAGCAATTTCATTATGAGCAGGAGGGGCTATGGGGGAGCTTGCAGTGCTACTAAGAAAATTAGTCTTCTTTACCATGCTTACTTCCTAAATGATGTTCCAGAGAGGCAGATAGGACATCTTCTACCTAAGGGGAGACTGCATGGCTGTATTTCAAGAGAGGAGATAGTATTGTTAATGATGCAGAGTCCTATTGGTTATAGTCAAGATAACAAAAGAGGCCACAGTCACCAAAAAGTACAGGCTTTATGGTTGGTATGCTGACCCAGGGCTGATTCTGCTGAGAAAGGACTCTACCATCATATAGATCCCTCAGCTATTTCTCATACCAGGAAACTGTGGCCAAATACTTGAAAGCTTGGGACTCTTTAGAATCGATCATGTCTTTCATCACTTCATCACTGGTCTCCTCACTGCCCAACGCTGGCTGCTTCTAAAGTTCTCCTTCTTCTTCTACTACCCAGCTCCCTTACCTTTCACATGCCTTACATATTCCCAATCTTGGGTCTGTCCCACGGACCTCCTTTGCAATCTTTCTCAGAAAGCTGAGCACAGCTGGAGGTAAAAATCATGCAGCAATGTAGACTGGACTCACGTGAAACTCATGGTCTCCAAGCGCAGAAGATCTGCAAGGGAGCTTCCAAATCCACTCCTTATCTTTGGTTAATTCTCTCTCCACTATCCTGCTAAATATTCACCCCAACCCCATACTCTCAGAAAACAATCTTTTTTCCCCCCAACTTCTCTAAGGAAATTGAAGTTGTCAGGCAAGCTCTACTCAAATTTTTTAGCCACCTTCCTTCATTACCAAATTTTCTATATCAATGTCCATTCTATCCCCTCTATCATTTTCTCTACCCAAGCATTGCCTTATAAACAACCTTCCGATACAGCCAGTACCCTTGTCTCTTTGCCTCACCATCCCCAATGTACTCCATCTGCACGTTGCAATTAATTTGGAAAACCCATACCTAATTTCTTCCTAGATTTCCAAAGGCCATGATATTTTTCAGCCCAAATTTTGCACTGACAGAATATATTACTCCGCGTTGAGCCAGGATATAAAGTGAAAAGAAGCTTCGGGGGATGAAGAGAAATGAGTTTCACTGCACTGAGGAGCCGGAGACAGCTGACTGCCCTCCCTGGCCACCGCGGCTCCCTCCTGCATAGTCCTTTCCCAGGAATGGCTGGATGTCCTTTATGACTATTTCCCAGGTTTCCCACTTTGGAGCCTCACTGCTATTTCCCACAATCTGCTCCATAGGAATCCCTCTGATAGTACTACTTTATTTTAAACTGCCCCTATTTTAGAAACTGCTGGAGCTTAGAAACCAATTTCCATGCTTATTCCATAGCATTGGTGGCATTTAGGCAAGTTGTACACAAGCTGGATGTGTGTTTCATCATGTGAGACCCAGACTCAGTTTGCTCAGAGGGAGGGCAATAGGGGGGGTCTGCATTTGGTGGAAACTACTAGCACAAATGACCACCTTCAGTGGATGGAGGAAAGGTACCCAGGAAGCCAGGCACTTTTGGAAGCAGATCAAGTGGTCCTTCAATGGAGTCAGGCACAATGGTGTGCATGGATGCATCCTACTTGACAACACCCTTTCAATCGTTCCTGACAACACCCCCTCTCTCCTACCCCCTTCCCGTTCCAGGGCCAGGACTAAGGTGAAGTAAATGGGGCACTTGCCTCGATGCAAAATTTAAGAGAGTGCTTTTAAAAACCGGTAATGATGACGATAAACAAAAATTTAATGGAATATTTTTTAAAAATTAAAACTATTCATAAAAACATAATGAACTATCAAAATTTTGAATAAAGTCAGGATCACTACATTACCATGGTGAGCCATAGTGGAGCCAGAGGCAAGGGGAAAATCAATAATACTGATTGATCTTTTGCTGCTAAAAATGTTGGTATTTTATTAATCATGAGGTTTTCATTTTTAGCATTCATTTTATTTTTTTAAGTATTGCATTAAAGTATTATTTAGCGTTACCCCTGAGTTTTGGCCCCCTGTTAAGTTCTGTGCTGAGGTGAATGCCTCACTTGCTCTACCCTTCTCTAAGCCCTGCCCATTCACATACCAACCAGTTCTCACCTTTTCTTGACCAATTATCTTAGGAATCATCCTTTTCCTCCATACCTGTTGCCACAGGCCCAGTTCATTTCCTCATCCTCTGTTTTGTTGTTGTTGTTTTACATTCATATAATAGTCTTCTATTTGTTCCACTAATTTCCATAACTACCCCTTTTCATATTGCAATCCCACATTTTCCACTGTTTAAGAACTATACAGGGCTTCCCAGGGCCTACAGGAAGGAATTTGTGCCTTTAGTGGCCACAGCCTCATTTCTTACCACTTCATCATCCAAGCTCCTCAAATAATCCATCAACACTCATCTGATGATTCATTGCATCCAATACCTCACAGCCCTCTGAGCCTTTCATGCTCTCTCCCACCTTCTCTTACATTTCATTCAGGCTGTTCTCTCTGGCTAGAGCACTTGTTTCTTCCTTCTGTCTGGAAAACTTGCCCCGTTTATAGACTTTTTTTAAAAAAAATCAAACTTCCCATTGCATTGTAATTGTCTGTTGGTGCATCTGTCTCCTCCACCAAACTCTACAAGTCTTCTCAAGGGCAAGGATACTCTCCCTAATTCACCTCTATATAAAAGGCATACAGCAGGTGCTCAAAACAAGTTTGACAGTTATACAAATGAATTATGAGTAACTGAAGAATTGAATTATCATGGTCAGAATGCTCATAAATAAGCCTTTATTAAGCTCCTTGTTTTGCAAGGTAGTGTGAAGGCACTAGTAACCAGTGATGGCCTCAGCAAATGAGTGTTCGTGGTGAACTCCATGTTCCAGGAGCTGTCTGGAATCTGCCTTGTATTTCTCCCACCCAAACACATGCCAGTGGCAGAGCAGAGTCGGGATGCCCGATTTTCGTTAAAAACTATTCCATTGGCTAGAACTAGCATTTTTGAAATCTCCTAGAAAAGCCAAAAAGCCATTTCTAATGAAAGAAAAAACTATCTGGGGTAAAGGGATTGGGGTTGAGTATCATAAAGCAAAAACAAATGTCAATCTCCTATAGTATTTACGGTAGATCCTGGGAGGAAGATTAGAGAGATCTTCTACCTATGTGTTGGGCTGGGCAGGAGAAAGGAAGGGTGGGATGAGCATGGGCAAAGCCTGGCATTTGTTCAAAGTGCTCCCTGTTAGACTCTCATAATATAAAAGAGCTGTTTTCACTAGAGTATCTTTAGCCTCTTGTCTCTCTTTTTTATTGTCTTGATAAATTCTTTATTGGGGCAGCTGTCTTACAAAACTGGCCCAGAACACACATAAACCCCTCTGATCAACACTTATAAGCTTGTCCTCTGCACATTGCTCTGGGGCTTATAAATAACAGAGAATGATTAGAAAACAAAGACTGGACTTGCCACAACCATGAGCACTGTCCCACCTCCATTCTCCACTTCTCCAGACGAGCCAGATGGCTGGCCCACCATGTGGTCTAGAAGCAGGGAGGCATCATCTAATTCCCAGCATGGCTCCAGGGCCCAGCACAGGATCAGGTGGGGTCTTATTGGTACCTGGTTTTAAAATCTGAACTCTACCACTCACTTGCTCTCTGTTTTAATAACTCATCAAATTTAATACGCCAAATTCATGAGTAGTCTACAGGTTAGCCTGACAAAGTGCCCTCTAATCTTATTGGGGAATGGAATTTAGTATGAATTTTCTAGAAGAACATGCCATGGGCAAGAACATACCATAGGGTGTAAAGCTAAACACGAAATGTTAATAAAAATTCAGTTAATTTAAACTATCCTAGACCAATGGACAATAGAGTACCTGTTTCCTTCCTTCCTTTCTCTTTTCCTTCTTTCTTCCCCCTGTTAATTTATTATTTTCTTTATTCTTTCCACAAGATGTAAACCGAGTACCTACCATGTGCCAAATAGATAATCAAGCAAGGATTATGTCCCTACTGACAACCAGTGCAGTCCCAGTGGCACAGCAGTGTCTGGGTCGTAGATGCTCAACACATGTTTATTAAATGTGTCTTTCTCTCCCTGCCTCTCTTTTCTATCTTTTGATGGTAACATAATGTCTTCCTCACTCTATTTACAACAACCTGTAGGGTACTGAGCTCATTATTTGTATCTTTCATTTATAAATTTACTAGTAGACATACCTTGGCTCATATCATAAGATCCCATTAAACAAATTATCTTTGGTATCTTTTTTTGTTGTTGTTGTTGAAATGAACATTAGTCTACGTGGGTGATGATTCTGTATTAAGAAATCATTATTATTTTATTTTATTTTTATTTTTGGTGACCTGAGCATTACTAGAATTGTTACTGGCATCATCCACATGATTCAACCAAGTCAGATCTGTGATGTGGACTGTTGTATTTGACATTCTCTCAGCTCTCTGTATAGGAACACTCCTCCCCGTCCTATTTTCCATTTTTCACCATCCTATATCCCATTTCTCCAAGAGTCTTGTCCTCAGCTAACTGCCATGACACCCTTCCCATAATATGCAGGAACTGATAATGATTTAAATGATTTAACTCCTCCCAGAGAAATGTATAGAGGACTCTCCACAAACCGGAAGACAAAGGCAGTCAAAGGTATGACCTTAGAAATAATGAAGTAATTGTAAACAATAAAAGATAACTAGCTGTGAGTTTCCCCTAAGCTCCACCATTCAAACCGTGTGGGTGGGCACCTACTCTGTCTACTTAGAACAGTGGTCGGCAAACTCATTAGTCAACAGAGCCAAATATCAACAGTACAACGATTGAAATTTCTTTTGAGAGCCAAATTTTTTAAACTTAAATTTCTTCTAACGCACTTCTTCAAAATAGACTCGCCCAGGCTGTGGTATTTTGTGGAAGAGCCACACTCAAGGGGCCAAAGAGCCGCATGTGGCTCACGAGCCACAGTTTGCCGACCATGGACTTAGAAAATTTGAGCTTGGCTGGCCACATGCATTCCCTCGTGTTTATGAAGAACTGTGCTCAGCCAACAGAGAGGACAAAATAAAAAGCTAATGGAGCCAAGGCCATGGAGGAGGAGAGAGGAGAGCAGGATGCTGCAGGCAGAAGGAGCACCCTGTGCAGAGGGCTTGAAAAGATTTAACCGTGATAGGTTGGGATAATTGAAAGGTGCATGATAGTGATATAACCTACAGAGCAAAGGTAGGCCACAGGCTAGGAAAGTAGGCTAGGGACACATAAATCAAACCTTTCTGGTAGCACAGAAAAGCTTAGACTTTGTCTGACTGAATACCCAATGGTTACATAGTTAGCTCCACGTTTCTGAAACATTGCTCTGGGGCCATGTGGAGGATATGTTTAAGCGGCATAGGGGATGGGCAAAATGGAGGTAAGGATAACAGACAGGAGGCTATTGTAATAGCCCAAGAATTATATAAAGAGAAGCTAAGCTAAGACAGAGGCATCAGCACTGACAGAAAGGAGATATCTTTGAAATGAAAACTTCAGGACGGATGACTGGTGTAAAGGGAGCTCTGGAGAAAGATGAATATTGAAAAGTTTAGTTTCTGAGATGGGCCACTGAGCAGATGACGATGCTACAAATCAGGAAAAAAGAATCCAGAAGAAAACGGGGTAGGAGATAAAGATGATGGATTTTATATTGGATAGAAAGCATGTGAATCACCTGGTGCCTGGGGAACATCCAGGTGCCTGACAGCAGACAGTGGATAGGTAGGAACAGAACCCATGGACTAGAGATAAAGCTTTGGGAGTTATTACTGTATAACTGGAAGTTCAGCATCAGAGTACAAATGAAACTGGCAAGGAGAACATGTTGAGTAAGGACTGAGCTAAGGGTAAAACTCAAAGCAATCAAACATTGAAGATGACAGTTGGAAAAGAAAGGCAGCACCCCAGAAGCTGAGGAAGAAGAGTTTGGGGGTGGGGGAGGGGTTAGTTGCATCAAATATTCCAAAGATGTGAGATGTAAATATGTTCAGAGAAACTCTGGAAGTTCTTTGTAGTTCTTGTCTAGTAAGAGGTCAATGATGCTGACTTCAACAGAAGTAATTTCAGTGAAATAGTGGGATAGCGGCCCGATTACAGTTGACTGAGAAGTGACTATCAGGTAATAAGACAGTGGGGGTGTGGACTATTCTCTTTAGCAACCAGGATGATACGGGAAGGAGACAGAGAAGGCAATTATCACAAAGGGACATATGTTTAAGTTTTAGGTTCGTCTAAATGTTTAAGAAAAACTTGATAGTTTGAAAAAAAACGTAGGATGAGAAAAAGAGGTCAAAGGGAAAGAGAGGTTGGAGACACGGGAGAGAGGGGGAAAGGTGAATGGACCAGAGTGCCAAGGAGATGGAACTGGTGGAATGGATGGCAGAAGAGGCAGGAGCAGCCCTTAGCGGGGAGAGGGACACCTCATCCTCTGAGACGAGAAGGACTGAACCACCTGAAGCCATGCATGATGCTAGGCTGTGAGAATGGTTTGGTCTGAAATAACCAGAGGTAATGGGAGAGGGAGCCCATGATATGTGAGAGTGGCCACTCAATACTGTAAGCTCCCATTTCCCCTCCTCTAACTCATTATGCTCCCAAGTTCCTCAAAACCCTTGCAGCCTGGAAATTCTAAGTAATGTTTAATCCCTAGTTCTCCTGATATGACTTAAGACCTGCCCATCCCTTCCTCTCTGCTGAGAGGATAAAGGACTTCTTTATCTCCTGGCCTCCCCAGGTTCTGCAGAGAAAACCTGAGCGCCTGGTAGGGAATGTGGAACAAGTCCAGTGTTGGCTAAATACATTCTCAGCCACACATTCCCAACTTCTCCCTCCCCCATCAGGATCCATACACTCTGCTCATGAACTCCACTGGGAAACTCTGGGAGCAGTTTGCCAAGCATGGGGAATTTGTCTTTCGCCAGGAACTGCTGTGCCACAGCCAGAGGTACCCTGCCTGCCTTGGCCCCGGCAGCGGGTGAACAGCCTGCTCTCTGCTCTTGACGCTACACTGCCCCTACTCCAACATAATCAGGGCTGAGAGGCTCACTGTTCCCGAGCATAGTGGTGATGCACCTGACAGTCAGCTGTCTACATGCAGGTGTCTCATGAAATATGTTAATATATACTGTATAAAGTGTTCTGAACACAGCTTAGAAAATAGTAATCGCCATGTAAATGTTAGCTACTATTGTTGTACCGTTGTTTGTATTATTACTGTTCCTCATATCCCCTACAGGACCAAAATCTATCCCAGGCATGCAGTGGAAACTCAAATATCTGACACTTTAATTAGTCAGTGTGATACACAAGAAGCCTGAGAAAGGGCTGAGGACTGGCTGATGCCCTGGCACACAGTGGAATTAATATGGGTCTGAATCAACACTCTACCATTCATTAGTTTTGTTTTCTTAGCCTCAGCTTCTTTATCTGCCAAATGGGTATGTTAAACACTACCTCAGAGGGCTATTGAAAGGAGTAAAATTACTTATATTCATTGCCAAACATCCATCAGCTTAAAACAAAAAGTTAAAGTCTCCCCTCTTTCTTTTACATGAAGAAAGTGGTGCTGAAATTGTTTGAATAAATGACTACACCTTTCTTTTGGCACCTTACACTTTCTCTCTTGTATTTTGTGATTATGGTACTCTCCAGTGTTCTTCCCTCTCCTTCATCATCCACTCCAGCAAACACACACACACACACACACACACACACACCCCACTCAGTCAATACATGTTAGGTCCCTGAACAAGTTAAATCTGTAAGCCAGGGCACCTGGTTTTGTTCACAAGATCAGTCCTCTTTTCTGTCCACATTCCCTTCATTTTTCAAAGCTCTAAGCTGTTCCCTTTTGTCCCTGGCCTTCCCTGACACCGTTCTAATAGTTTCCTGGAACATGAGTGATGTCCAAGAGCCCTTGCGGGGGCGGGCACTGCCACCTGTGGGGCACACCCAGCGCAGTTAAACAAAGCGGGGCCGGCTTCTCCCATGTATCACCCAATTAAATAGCCACGCAGTGGCTCCTCAAGGGAACCCTGCTGATGTCAGCGGAAAGAAGAAGCTCAATCACAGCCTCTGACGAAGGCAGCTCTTTGTTATTTATAATACACAACCTTCTGGCTGGGGGACCAGGAAAGAGAGATGCCCCTGCGAAGCTCCTTGGGATTTCCAGCCTCCACCACTCCGGGCAGCACAAGCATGGTCCCGGTGAAATCTCTTAAGAAGCAAATTTTTAAAAATATATATTTTTATTGATTTCAGAGAGGAAGGGAGAGGGAGAGGGAGATAGAAACATCAATGATGAGAGAGAATCATTGATCGGATGCCTCCTACACACCCCACACTGGAGATCGAGCCCGCAACACGGGCATGTGCCCTGACCGGGAATGGAACCATGACCTCCTGCGCAACCACTGAGCCACACCGGCCAGGCTGAAGAAGCAAATTTTGATCTCGCTCCTTTGGAGTCATTGGAGGGAAGAACTCATTTGCAGGCTGATGCCCCTGAGCACGGAGTGGGAAGGACAGGTGCTGGGGATCGTGTGAACCCAGCCATCCAGAGAGCAGGCAGAACCTCCAAGGGGAACGTCTCTACCCTTTAACCCATGAGCAAAGGCAGGCTGCCCTGAAGACCCCGAGCAAGCCTTTGCCATTGAGGCCGGAGTCGATTTATTTATTCTCAGGCTTCTAACGCCAACTAACCACAACCGGTTCGGGAGTCCCTAAGAAAGGCAAACTGATTTTAACATTGGCACCTCAACCTGTGTGTGCAGTAATGTGACACCTGAAACTCAATCCCTAAATGTCATTATACACATCATGTCCCCAGGGTTCTTCCTTCACCTGCACGCTGAGTCCTGGGGCAGCTTTGAGTAGGACTCCCTGTTATATACTCTGAAAACACTCGCTAATTCTCAGTAGCATATGTCATTATCACAATTATACAGTTCCTGTCGTTATGGTGTAATATCAGTCCCCGTATATGATCAATTCTGCATGGGCAGAGACTGCGGCTGCCTTCATGATCTCTATTTCCAACTATCAGGAATATTCTTGGCATATTGCATGCACTCCATAAATATCAGTTGGATGGGGAATGAATTAAACAAGGAGAAACCTCCTTGGGAAGGGAAACAGACACATAAAACGGAAGGCTATGTGTAGGGGAATCGGAGGATTATTTAGTGGATTAGCCACTCCTGTTGGATTACTGGGTCACAGCTGCTCCCTCTCCCACACCATTGATTAAGAAGAGCTGACAACACTTTTGATTTTTCAGGAGTTCACTGAGTATTTACGATGTCCCCGGCTTGATGCTAGGCTGAGAGGATGTGAAATGATGGCAGGTCTCCTGTCATCTCTGAGCTATGATTTCCTGAGGGACACGCGATTTCCACTCGGCAGCACACTGCGGCTCAGAAATGGGTTACATGGTATAGATAATACAGGCTACGGGAGTCTGGAAATGCAAGTGGTGACAGGCACTGCTTGTCTGCTTCTCTCTCAACAGAAGCTTCTAGAATACTGGCTGCTTTCTCTCTTAAGTTCACAGGTCTCTGGCCTTCCCCGTTCCCTCAGGACCTGGCATAGCCCTGCTGCATGCAAATAACCCCCCAGCGTTCCCCTGGTGCTCTGAGCCTGCCCTCCTGCCAGCAGCCACGGGGAGCAGATCTGACTCCCCGGGTGGCAGCCTGGAGGACGGGGGAGCCTCTTGGGGCAGCTTCCACCGCTTCCCTTTGCCCAGGCTTTGAACTTTCCAGCCCTTCTTGTTGCTCTGGGTTATTCCACTTCCCTCTTCTCCCAGGGAGCCATCTGGTTCCAAGATAGTTGTAATGTGTGCCAGTGTGAGGGCCTAGAGGAGGCAAGATTAATTGCTCTCCAGTTAGAAAAGGGAAAAGCGGTAAATTTTTATGTTTAGAGAAATATGAGCTAGTGAAATACAGCCAGGACACTTTGCCCAGTCTTTTATTCTGGAGCAGAAAATGCCTCCCACCGTTAGACAAAAGTTCATTTTCTCAGGCGCCTCCTTGCTTGGGTTTAACTCAGAATCTCAAGTCCCTTTGCCTTGGGAACTGTCTCGGAGGCTGGACATGTGGACTGGCATCCTGCTGCTCACCAGCTTTCTGACCCTGAGCCAATCACTGAATAATATTCCAAAACAGGGAAAGTAAGTCTTGCCCTACCCATAGGAGATAACATGAGGTTTTTTGTTTGTTTGTTTGTTTGTTTAAATATATTTTATTTATTTTAGAGAGAAAAGGAGAGGGAGAGAGAGATAGAAACATCAATGATGAGAATACTTGATCGACTACCTCCTACACAACCCCAACTGGGGATCAAGTCCTCAACTTGGGTGTGTGCCCTGACCAGGAATTGAACCATGACCCTCCTGGTGCATAGGTCGACTCTCAACAACTGAGCCATGCTGGTTTGGCATGCGAGGCTTATATGTTCACACAAAATGAGATGTAGACATGAACAGGCATCGCTGATAATAAAAGAGATACACATGTGCAAGGTGGTCATATTGCTCACAGTCTTACCAGTTTCACCCTCTAATTCTGTTCTCATCAGCATCACCCCACACACAGCTAGGAGCTTTAAGGAAGTGTAAACAAACCTGCCTCAGAGAATTTGCAAACCAAAGGAGGCCTTAAGGATCACTGCATCTCATGTTATAAATATGGACACACAGCAAATGCTAAATAATAATGCCCACATATGCTAAGTGTTTGCTGTGCGCCAGCTCAGCTCTAACTCTTCCACATGCAGTAGCTCATTTAATAATCAAAACCATTCCCAGGAGGGAGACACTAATTAGCATTTTCATTTATAGATGAGAAAACTAAGGTCAAGTAACTCCCTCAAGGTTAGCTGTGGTAGTACTAGGGCAGTGGTCGGCAAACTGTGGCTCGCGAACCACATGTGGCTCCTTGGCCCCTTGAGTGTGGCTCTTCCACAAAATACCACGTGCGGGCGCGCACGTACAGTGCGATTGAAACTTCGTGGCCCATGCGCAGAAGTCGGTTTTCGGCTCTCAAAAGAAATTTCAATCATTGTACTGTTGATATTTGGCTCTGTTGACTAATGAGTTTGCCGATCACTGTGCTAGGGTCTACACGCAAGAAATCTAGTCCTCAATACACTCTTCCCACTAGTACAGTTAATTGCTGCCTAGAAACTGAGGTCCAGAGAGGTGCGGACAAGTTGCCCAAGATCACTCAGCAATTAGGGATCAAACTCGGGTCTCCTGATTCACAGTCCAGAGGTCTGTCTATCTACCTGGACAAGCAGTAAAAGGGTAGAACTCGAATCCTGGCTGGCCAGGCAGCAGTGGGAATGCCCTTAGGCAAGTCACTGGCCTACTTCAGATTTGGTTTCCTCATCTAGATAAAATTGTCATCAAAGGGTCTCTTCCTCAGTTTATTGTGAGAATTAAATGAGACCCTATATGGAAGCACGAGGAAGAGCCTGGCTCTGGCTGCGCAGCAGATTGTAGGCATTAGTTCACATCGTGCTGCTTCTTTCAGGAGAGTCATGGAGTGGCTGCGTGGCGATGGGATCCAGAGGGCTGGCTGTGGGAGGAGAGAGAGGGAGAGACACACCAGAAGCCTGTGTTTGCACCAGAGAGCGGTAGTCCGTCCCTTTAGGATAAAGATTAAAAAAAAACTAAAATAGAGGAAAAAGGCTAGAACCACATACAAGCCAACCCGTTACGTCTGCTCTCTCATCTCAGCATTTCATTCATTCCCTCTCCCTTAAATGGACAAGGAACTGCCTCACTCCTCGGGGGACAGTATTGGCCCACCCCTCAGCTACTTCCTGCCCCTCTCAGCTTCCTGGGCCATCCTGTGATGGGTTCTGACAGCCAAGTGTGGTTGGCCAATCAGCTGTCACAGCACAAGGATCCAGGCCAGGGAAGGAGAGCCTGCTCACTCCTCCCAAGGGAGCCCTGGAGGTATGCAAACTTTTGCAATTGCTTCTGCCTACCCAAATCGCTCTCCCTCTGTTAACAACCCCACAGACATCTTGTCTGTATTTCATAAATAAGCTTCTCTATTTATTCAGGGGAGTGAATTTGTAGCTATTATGATTCAAATGACATTGACATGATATTTTCTCTTTCTCCCCCCTGCTATTGAATCGGAAAAAGAGAATCCATAGGGAAAAAAAAAAAATCACAAAAACCCAAAGCAATTACTCTGCATATCGGTCCATGAAATAAATAAATGTGTATGCCAACTCTCTTTTTTGGGGGTGGAGGTAAGGGAACTGATACATAATTTAGAAATTGTGGCTGCTTCCTGGTACCCAGAGCTGCAGCTGGCATGTGCTAACAGGAGTCATGTGCTGTATTCATTAGGCACTGAGCAGCGTTTTAATTCCTCAGCCATTAACATTATCTGCAAGAGGGGCTGCGCACACAGTCAGATCCTGGGGATGTCAATCACCCCATTACACAGCGTCAGTTTCGTCATATGGGGTGTTACCTCTCATTAGGTTGCCTGAGTCAGCCAGTCAGTCAGATGTGACTGAGCAGATGGGCAATAGGGGAGGCGGGCAAAGTGTGGGGTGGGCAGGAGGTGCAGCAGCCAGCAGAGTGAGCACTGCCCCTCGAAGCCCTTGTGTTAAATGCCTGTCCTGTTAGATCAGCTTAGCCTTATCCTGGCTCATCCCTTTCCCCAACTGAGCTCATCCCCAACAACCTAAAGGCCTGGCTCCAAAGTGTCCATAGAGTTTAGGATGTCAGTGCTGGGCTGGAATCTTCCCTGATATCTGACTCCACAGCAGAGGAAATATGACAGAGTGGCATCAGAAGATGTCCCTACCCAGTCTTTCCACACTCAGGGGGCCCCTGGAGTGGCTGAGTCAGGGGTGGCAGACTCTCCCAGGGCTGCTGAGTCATTTGGTCTCGTGGCTTTTAACTCTTAGACTGTGACCCACAGCAACAAATTGATTTAAATCACAACACTGCTTGGACACACACACACAGACACGCCACCACCACTGAAGCAAAATGTTCATAAAATATCCCTACTACGTGTCATGCACTTTGATAATTCTATTCTACTCATTTTTTAAAAGCACATGTGGAAGCCAGTGCATTATTTCATAAAGGGTTGCAACCTGCAGTTTGCATAAGCACTCATTTAGTCCAACATTCGGTATCTCAGGGTTTTGCCAAGAAGCAGACCTGTCCTGAGGGCAGGCATCGACCTTGACAAAACAGCACAGAAACATGGGGGGGGGGGGGGCGGGCGGGGGGAGCTCTCCGATGGCCAGTTCCAGGGCGGCCCTGCAGCGGAGTTCCAAAGCGCAGCTCCGCTCCTCGGTGTGTAAAGGCAACACCGAGAGGCAGTGAGGCTGGGCTGCGGAGTCCAGAGCACTGCTGGTGGGAGCTGGGCCCCCAACTTGCTATGGGAAGCAGAGTTGTTTATATTTCCCCATGAGATGGGGCCCTCTAAGGCATGCTTGTTAGGCTCACAGGCTTCTCCAAGTTATAATTCATTTCCCCTTCGGTTTTCTCTGTTCCCCTCCTTTCCCCCTAGTTCTCCTTACTTTCTTTTAAATGATTTTTTAAATATTTTATTGATTTTTTACAGGGAGAGGGATAGAGAGTGAGAAACATCGATCAGCTGCCTCCTGCACACTCCCTACTGGGTATATACCTGCAACCAAGATACATGCCCTTGACCGGAATCGAACCCTGGACCCTTCAGTCCACAAGCTGATGCTCTATCCACTGAGCCAAACCAGTCAGGACCTCCTTACTTTCTTTTGCCTCCTCCTCTACTCACTCCCTTGCCTATCTTTACCAATACAAAAACATGTTTCTTAAGTATATTTGAAATTTTCTCATTCCTCATTCACAAGCTGCTAAAGCAATTCTTCAAAGTCCCTGCAGGCCAGAAACCTAACAGTCGAGTTGTGATCCATGTACTGTGTGTGTGTGTGTGTGTGTGTGTGTGTGTGTGTGTGTGTGTGTGTTGAGCTGGAGAGCAGGCGATGATTCCATCCCAGCTATAGGAGAAGTTGAGAGTGTGGCTTTGAGAGAGAAATAAGCCTGCCAATCCCCGACACTAAGGAAATAATTTAAAAGGAGAGAAGAAATCATTGCTTTGTTATTTTGCTTTCAGAAAAGCTGTCTCCCTTCTAAGGATATTAGTTTTACGTTAGATTCTATTGCTCTGTCAGCGTCTGTGGTGAGTTGGAGCCGTGATATGCTCAGCCACCTCATTTCAGTGGAGGAGACGGAATGTGTCCAGATAGCCACACGGAGGTGTCGGAGCTGGGCATGTAAGTGGCACTTTCCTTGTTGAAGCACACTATAAACATGAACTAATTGTGCTGCCCAGCTTCTAAGACAGAGAGACAAGAGGAATGGTTCTCATCTCTAGGAGACGGGAAGGCCCAGCACACAGCCTGCAGGACTCCAGGGCGGGGCGAGTTCCCAAGACCCAAGATGAGTACTCAGCTGTCACTTTTCTCAAACCTTCACAATTTCTTTTCTTCTTTGTTTTAATATATTTTTAAATTGACTTTTAGAGAAAGAGGAAGGGAGAGGGATAGAGAGCTAGAAACATCGATGAGACAAGAACATCATGGATTGGCTGCCCCCTGCATATCCCTACTGGGGACGAGCTGCAACCCCGGCATGTGCCTGACCGGGAAATCAAACCAGAGACCTCTTGGGTCCTGGGTTAATGCTCAACCACTGAGCCACACCAGCCAGGCAAATCTTCACAATTTCTTAAGGCTTATGTCTATTTTTATAGGTCCCAGGACAGGTTCCTTAAACTCTCAGAGAGTAAGTTGCCTCTGCAACTAATTGAAGGTAATACTAGTAATAATAATTATTGCTGCAAAAATTAAATGAGATACAGTTTGCACAAGGTCTGGCCCTCAGAAAGTGCTCACGGAGTCATGTATAGCCCATACCGCTTCTTCACATTTCCTTCTCGGTCAGTCTTCGCATTCTTTTCCTGCTCTCTTCCTTGCTCCCTTTCTTCCTTGCTCTCTCCTTTCATGAGCTTAATCCTTGGCTCTGGGGGCTGAGCACCCTCTGAGCAGGCATCTGGTATACCAGTGATATCCGAGGGCAAATAGATTGTGCACCTGCTCTCCTGCTGTTCTGCTTGAAGCCCTGCGGGGCGATAGCACCTACCACGAATGGTGGCTCAAAGGGCCATGCCCCTGGTGGTCATCAGCCATCTGTTGGCTATTAGCACCCTTCAGGGCATCCTGTTGTGGCTTTGGAGGGCAGAGAAGGGCTTTGTGACTCCAGGAATAACCAGGGGACCACCACAGACCTTTTCCACCAGCCTAGGTACAGCCCCTCTCACACAGACCCACAGAAACATGCTTTGTGAGTTGTTCAGGTGCATTCAGATGGGAGTATCCGGTCCTGTCTGCCCGTGCTAATGAAGGCCCGGCTTGGGATTCTGAGAAAGAGACAGTGTCCACTGTGGAATTCGATACTGCATTGACTTTCAAATCAGAGCTTGGGCTCTGCTCTGCAAAAATCACAGCACCCAGTTAGCCTTGGTTTAGGGCACAGGTTCCAAAGGTAAGGCTTTAGGACATGGGACAGGAGGTCCCACACAAGACAAGGACTTCAATTATGTATAGAACATGATGCAGTGAGCTGGCAACATGGGCAAATCATAGGCATGACTCCCTCTTGATGGGCAAACCCCTCTGTCACACCTCCCTGCTCCTGAGGGTCTGTGATTTCGAGTATAGGACCCATTGGATTTTTCTCAGATTTCAGTTGGATTCCGAGATGAGAGTTCCCTCCTCCAGCCTGCAATGCAGAGGAAAAATGGGTGGTGCCTGAAGCAGTAAGTGTGTCTGGTAACACTGGTCCCAGAGAGGTGAGGATCCAGCAGGCCACCCATGTGTGGGGTCATCTGTTGGCAATTCATCCCTGAACAGCTGGACCTTGACATCCAGCTGGGATGCGTTCAAGGAACACAAACTCATTTATCAGCCAGCAGAGCGAAGCCCCATGAGGAAGGTGATGCCACCGTGCAGCGGTTGCCCAACACACACCAAACCCAAGCAGAAGTCATGTGGGGTCATGCATTCTCGGGGATTTTTCCACCCCTGGGGGAAACTGGGAAATGGCAAGACCCAGAGCAGTGTCTGTGTGAATGTGTAATTCCCACTTAGAAGTTAATGCCACTCATCCCTGAATCAAGGTTGTAGAACCCCTAGGTAAAGAATACCATCGGAGGCCTTGTCCAAGGGGGACATCAACCCAGTATAACATGTTCCGGAGCTTGGAATTTTTAGGGAAATTATTTGACCAACCTTTTAAGCATGACTAGAAGCCACCCTGACCTGTGGCAGCCCTGGTTGGACATTGATAGGTGAAATCCTGCCAGAGACTCTCAGAATCTGGTCTTTGCTGGTGGGGGACACAGCTCAGCCAGCACAGCTGGTTCCCAGGGCTCCCACAAAAGACGTCTCTGATTTGTGAGCTTGTTTGGGGTGTCGCAGTGCCCTAACCTGTAGGACATTTGCCAGGTGAGGAGGAGGGAAGTGGGCAGTAAGGGAAAGAAAGGCAAGTGACAAAGTGGAGGAAGCCAGCGAGAGGGGAGAAATCGAAGAGAGAGAGAGACTCCAGTTGGAGACTAAGGTAAAGCCTGTGGTAGGGCTCGGTTATTCACACGCTGTGACATATACACTCAGGGAGGAGACAGCTGCCAGAAAGAACGGATTTAGTGATGAATTTATGATGTGGCCTTCCTCTTCCTTCCCGCAGACATTGGCAATGATGACGTCCCTCTTGACAAATACTTCCCAGGTATCCTCGAGTCCCTGGCCTCTGCAGGGGTCCGCAACGCTGGTTCTCAGGAGGCTGCTTCATGCAGCGGGACCTTCAAGCACTTGCTTTCTCCAGACACTTCAATCAAGAACCAAGGGGCCAGCTTCCCTGGTGCATCGCGCATCCTTCCTCCTCCCTCTTCCCCGGCCCCTTCCACACACGCTCAGTGGAGTGCTCATCAGCCGGCTCCAGAGGGAGGAACACGCTGTCCTAAAGTGGGAGACGAAACGGGAAATTGCCTAGAAAGCCAGGCACCACGCAAACAGCATTCAGAACACAAGAGCTGTTACTTTAATTATGGCTCGTGCCGCTTGCTGTCTCACCACAGCCTTTCTCACATGTTCATCAGAAACCTGGTGATAAATCACTCTCTGGAAGCCAGAAGCTGCCAGAGCCGCTGCCTCCAGCTCTCTCCTCTCCCCTGCCCAGGCTGTATTCTCCTGGAGCCTTCCCTGATTCGTACACAGCCTGGAGCCTCCAGGATTGGGATTCCAAGCCGGTGTTGAACGGAGCCTGGGAATCAGACTGATGCCCCCAGCGTGGGTTTCACAGAGACAGCTTTAGCAATGAAGAATGGAGAGTATTTGTAAGAGTCAGATTTGAAGCTAAATGACAGCCTGCACATTGGTGTGTTAGACACTTTTCTGACACTGACTCTTTGATGTTAGTGGTGATAATGATAATAATAATAATAGTAATAATAATAATGATGATGTCATTATCATATAATGATATATATCAGCAGCTGTTATTTACTAAATACTTGTTATATGCCTGACCAAATACACTGATCTCCAGTGTTCAGTCCTCTCACCACTCAGCCAGGTACAGAATATTTCAGCTGTGAAAATTGAGGTTAAGCCTTTTGTCCCAGGTCACACATGGAGGGTAGAGCTGAGGCCCTAACCCTGTCCCGTGCCACTTGGTGTGCTTGATGACCTCCTGGTGATATATGTGCTCATGCTCCAGGGATCCTGGCGTATGCACTTGGTGGCATCAGAGACGGACGCCAAGGAACTGTGGGTCAAGGGCAGGGTTCGTGCTCAGATGGAACAACCTCCAGCTGCTTTTTCCTGAGAGATGGTGGTGTTATCGGTGGAGAGTGCTCCTAGTCCCCACAGGTTGCTGGTGAGAGTGGGTTTCTTGCAATGTCCCGAGACAAAGAATTTTCTGAGACTCACACAGGCGAATGAGTATGGCAGAAAGCTTTATTTCTGTGGAATTAAACACCTGAGTTTCCAAGGTCCCATTTCCCTCTGCCCCACCATAGAAGAAGTGTAGCTGTTACTTCAATAGGGCTAGAATTAAAGTCATCTCTGTCCCATGCTGGGACACAGTCCAATCCAGTATCAGATTAGCTTAGTTCGTGTTTCCAGCTGTAGCCCATTAGTCCATTGCATGTGGGGTCCGTAGGGCTACATGGCTATGAAGGGCACACAGGTGGATGCAAGGAAGCCACAAGAGCATCAAAATCCAAGAGCACAAACTCCTTTGTTTGGGGGATTACGTATCACCAAATTTTCACGGCCTTATAGTGGCCCTGCTCCCCCAACTCCCCTTACTCCCAGCCAATTATCCTTGTTCCCAGATTTGGCAGCAAGCACCTTCTCTATGTTACCCCAACTTCACTGCTCATGCCACAGTCTTCCCTTTGTTCAGCCCTTTCCCCCAGCAGGGAATGGACCAGTGCTTCCCTGGGGAGTGCAAAGTTGCAGCTTCCTGGTGAAGTGGCCCGGATGGCCATGCTTATACTGTCTGGCCTTCCCTTTGCTCCTTCCCCATTATTAAAAACTAGCTAATCACAATGGTATCAGTAGCACAAGATAGAATGTTGGCACTGGGAAAGGACCTCAGGCCCCTTATAATCTTTTTACCTTTTTCTAGAAGAGAAAGCCGAGCCTCAGAGAAGTAAATGGGGACCGGGGAGTGGGGGGGGGGGGGGGGGGGGCAGAAAGTCCCTCAACAGAAAAGTCCCTCAAAGCACACCTAGACCCAGCACCCAGTTTTCTAAGGCCCTGGGTTGCAATTTCTCTACTGTATTTGAAGAGGGTGAGGAGAAGTATTTGAACCTTTGAAACAGTTAAAGCCTCTTCTTTCCCATGCCTTTCCTCATGAATAGGTAAGTGGCCCTTTGTAATTCAAGGTTAACCTTTGATATCAGTGTTCAGCTCAAAGGCAGGAGGCTTCAGGCTCCCAGGTGCCTGCCCCAGGGGAGGTGGTCCTGCTGGCAGGGCCTGGTGGAAGTGGCTGTCCACTGCTGGGAAGGGGAGGAGACCTGCCTGGTGTGGGCCTTGATGCAGAACAAAAGGAAATCATTGAAATGGGGCGGGAAAGTCCCTCAACAGAAAAGGTAGCAACTCTACACCAAGGAAGAGAGAACTCAGGATAAAGGAAAGCAGCATTTGGGTGGCCATCTTCCATCCCTCTTCTCTGATAAACCTAATTCACCGACTTCAAAGCCCAGTTTTTACCCTACTTTCTCTGAAGCTGATCCAGTCCTTACCAGCCTCTACTTTGTTGTTGTGTTTTTAAAGTGAGGTATAATTTATATACAGTAAAATTTAATGCTCTTAGTGTATAGGTCTATATGTTTTAACAAACCTAGTCATGTAACAACCTTCTTAATTAAGATATAAGATGTTTGCATCAATTATAAATTTCCCTTTTTGTCCCCTTTTTGCCAGTTCCCACCACCATCCCCTGTTTTCTGTCACTATAGTTTTGTTGCTAGTGGAAATGGGGCCTTTTTCCCAGGTTAGTGGAAATGGGGTCCTTGTAATATCAGAGAAAAATATTTTCAAGGACCTACAAGGAAATATGAGGTCTAGTAGTAAGATTTATTTGGGAGAAAATAGAAGACTGCTCCCTTTTCAATGCCTTTTTCTCAGGCTAGACTGACAGGCCTCTATGCTTACCATCCTGGCTCCTACTGCTCATGCCTCATAGAAGCAGCCTCCCCCGACCCCTGCTCTCCTGCTCCCCCTGACAATCCAATACCTGGGGGAAGGGAGAGGGGTTAATCGCCTTAGTAGGACAATGCTTCAATCCCCTGGAGTATGTGAAGCTGCAGGCTTATTCTCCCCAGTTGATTATGCTTAATCATGTCTGATTCCCTTTGCTCACTTCTTTATTAATATCAATTACCTACACTAACAGTATTGCCCTTTCAAGAATGTGAATGGAATCAAACAGTGTTTAAGCCTTCGGATCTAGCTTCTTTGGCTCCACATAATGCATTTGAGGTTCAGTCACAGTATTGTGTGCATCAGTAGTTCCTTCTTTTTTAATGCTGAGTAGTATTCTATTGTGTGGATGTACCTTATTTTTTTTATCTACTCACCAGCTGAAAGACATTTAGGCTTTCCAATCTTAGGAAGTTATTAATCAAGCTTCTACAAATATTCACATGCATTTGAACTTCTGTCCCCCTTTTTCTTGGGCTTACTGGGGTTTAAGATAAGGATATATTGAACTTGGACCTCTCTGTGTTTTATCTCACATCTCTTAAGGTCAGTTCCATAGATATTGTTCTTTAGGGTTTTATTTCTATTTATTTTTAATCAACCAAAAATTGTTGAGTACAGGTAGGTGCTAGGCACTATACTGGCATTGAAGACACAAAGATCAATGAAATGCTTTTCTAAGATTTTTACATGGCACCCAACTTGCTGATTGAGTGGTAGGCATTCTACTTTATCATAGTATGGTGTTGGGACTGTAATGCACTGGCCAACCCAGGACATATTGGCACAGGATCGGCTATAAACAACCAACAGCTTGATTATTTATAAGCAATAAAACAGTGATCATCTGAAGACAAACCCATAGATTCTGACTCATAGGCACTTCCTCACTCAGATGTGCGGCAAGAGCAGACTTTGTAACCAATACCCTCATCTTCACAACTTCCCTCAGACTTTAAAACATCCAGAGGAAACAATCTAAAATATTGGGAAAAAATAATATGTTATACTGACAGTTTTCTCTGTGCACAAACTTAAAGAAGCACAGTCACAGTGTTTCCATAACATAAGGGCTTCTCGTTCAAGCTCCTGATACCTGGATCTCTTCTGCAACATCATTGCTCAGCCAGTGGCTGCATTTCCCCAGTGAAATCAAACTCACCATGCTAAAAATCTCATTGAATCAAGCACTGTATTTCAAGTGAGCCATGCTTTATGGACCTCCATGATTTCTTAGAACTTGTGCTCCATCATTATCATCATCATCATCATCATCATCATCATTTCACCTACAGATAATATTGAATAGTAGGAGTCTTATCTTTATATTAAGTCAATATTTGTAACTCTATTACTTCATTGATTGATCTTAGGTTTGGTCTTTGGGGCCATTCAAACTAAGTGAAATTCATATGAGACATTTCAAAATATTCCAGTCGCTGTGTCTTCCTTCAGTCTTTTCCTCTCTAGGCTGAAAGCTAAGCTCCTCGATTCCTTCTGGTACTTGTGATAAGAATCATAGGCCTATCATCTAGTCTATTCATCATGTAGAGCACTCGGACATGATTCTGTTTGCCTAGGAATCCCTAACTGCTTGTAATGCTGCAAATGTAGTTTGTTGTGGCCTCTGTTGGTCTATTAGTACAGCCCCATCTATCAACTCCTGGGGAAGTTATATTGCAATAATGACATATTATGCTTTTTAGCAACTAACATTTCTAAACTTTTTTCACATTCTGCTACTGAGCCTTGTTTTTTTTAACTGCTCTGAGGTCATTGTTCCTTTTTTATTAAACCCGGCCCACTTCTGACATTTGTCAACCCTTTGAAATTCAATTCTATCATGCTATTACCTATCTATCCCAGCTTTGGATCAGGTGAAATTGTGATCCCTGTGCCCACTGCATTTTTATCTAATTCCGATTTTAAAAATGTTAAACAGGATAGAGTCAAGGATGCAAGCCTTCCTCCAGGTTGACACGGATCCATTATTCAGAACACTATGCAGACCGTCATTCATTCAGGTACCAATCCACCCAACATCAGGGATCACCCTGAGGACCCTGGGAAATGCCCTGCTGAAATTTAAAAAGTGACAGCTATCAAATTTTCCAAGTAACTTATTATAAAAAGGAAGTAAGGTTGGACTGCTTGTGCTGCGTCATAGTGATTCAATGCTTGCTCTTAGTGAGGGCTGTTTTCCTTCCTACGTGCTCATAATCGTCCTATTAACAATTTTTTCAATAGTCTGTTTTCTTAGAAGCAGGCACTGTGTAACAGCTAAAATTCTGAATATTCTGGATAAATATGGATCATTTCTTGTTCTCAACCACCTTATAGATTGGCATAGAATGTAGGCCTTCAATGATGTGTATATGAACAAATCTATAAGATAGTTTAAATATAAATACTTGGGAGCCACCAAAACCTTTCAGAACCTGGGTGGTGAACCTGTACAGAAGTAGGTACAGGAGACTCTGCACCTGTTTCTTTGGCACCCTTGCTGGAGGCTGCAAGAGGCCTGGAGCCTTTGATATTAGTAGATCCAGAAGAGCAGCTATTTGGCTAACTCTTATGGTAGGTAGATGGGTGACCCATGCTTTGTGTGGGATGCTAATGCATGATACAGTGCTGGCATGTAACAGGATGGAGAGGTAGCATTCACATTCTGCCATGCAGCCAGATCAGATGCCTTTACACACACACACACACACACACACACACACACACACACACACACAGAGCCAGGTTTTCCAGGAAAGCCAAATAACAGACAGGCTGTAAAAAAAAAAATGTGATTTCAGGTCCAAGGCGGTGGTTTTCCAACTGTGTATTTTTTAAAACTGGAAGCCTCAGATTCAATTGGGAACTTATAAGAAATATAGATTCTTGAGGTTCTCCAAACCTACTGAATCAGGAACTATGGGGTGGGGCCCAGCAATCTGTGTTCTAAAGAGCCCTCCAGGAGATTTGAGAGAAAATGGTCTAGAAGCCTTGCTCCAGCCTTTAGTAATCGGTGTAGACAGCCTTGGGAAGGGGTGAGATAGAACTGAAGGTGAGATAGAAGTGTGAGTAAGGAACAACACAGCCCCTCTCCTTCCATTGCCTACAGTGTGGACAGGAGCAGGTCAGTGTCATGGAAGTCCTACAGTGTGTGAGGAGAAAATGAACCCACCTAACTGGGCAGGGCGATACTAGAGGGAAGGTAGATGAGGGTGACTCATGAAGCAGATATGATGGGCATAAGGGATGGCTGGGATTTGGGTCACCAGAGGTCAAGAAAAGAGCTGCCCACTGTACCCTATAAATACCCACTATGGGGCTTGTCTCCAAGTATATATTCCCACAGGTCTCCACCATCCCCTCTTGATGACCTTAATACAGGAGAATCCAAGGTCAGTTCCCAGCTCTACAGCCCAGCAACACTAATCCAGTTGATCACCCTCTTGCACAAAGTCACCTGCCCGCCCAGAAATCCTTCTCCTCTTTCCTGCCTCCCTGGCTGTTTCTGCTCAAGTGAGTTTTGGAATGATGCAGGACCCATTGTCAAACCTGCTCTCTTTTCTACCCATACTCATCCCCTACATGGTCCAATCTCAAATAAATGAATTCATACTCAAATGATTAAAAAAAAACCCAGTCCAGACCTCTTCCACAACTCCATATTCACCTAAAACACCCACATAATAAGTCTCCTTTTCTATCTAGTAGGCATCTTGAACTTAACATGCCCCAATATAATTGTTTCCCATTTCCAATACACCACTGCCTCCTCCCTTAATTTATCTACATTTCGGTAAAAGGAATCTACATTCTCCCCAAAACTCTAGTCAAAAATTTAGATTCATCTTTGATTACGCTTTCAAATACCAATCTAAGTCAGCAAATTGTGTTGGACTTTTTATATTGCAGAATCTGTCCACTTTTTTTACCTCTCCCACCTGTTCACTAACCACTTTCTGTTTCCAACTCCCAGTAGCTTAGAGAAAAATGGGAATGCCTCACCTTCATGGCCCTGCAGGATACAGCCCCTCCTCTCTCAGACACAATCCTATGATGCTCTACCTTTCCCTGTTCCTCTTTAGCCCACTGGTCTCACAAACTTGTGCTTGTCTCAAGGCCTTTGCACATGTGAGTCCCTACTACATGCTGTGTGATTCATTCCAAACCACCTGCATGCCCTCACTTTCTTTAGGTCTATGCTCAAATGCCACCCTATCTGAGATGCTAGCCCTGGCCATCCTATCTGAAGAAGTACATCTCATCCCCTCCATGCAAATTAGCTTGCTTTCTTTTTCTTTATCACAGTTTTCATTTGTTTATTTTTGCTTTCTCTTTTCATTTGAACCTGGAGAGTAGAGACTCTGCTATTTTCACCATTAAACCCATCACCTAGAACAGTTCTTGGCACAGAGTAGATGATCAGTAAATACTCATTAAACTTTGGGTTCGTAATATGCTACATGTCCATTTCCTGAAAATGAATTTTGGGGTCCTTAAGTATAATTGAAGCATCTTCTACGACGTTGGACCTCCATTGTTTGATATGGTGCTGGCATATTGGTTTGAGTTAACTAAGAAGACAGTTCAAGAGTTAGAAGAGCCTAAACACAAACATAGAGAGAGGAAGCACAAGGATCCAAGGTCCAGAAAATATTCCAGTTTAGCTGGAGCAGAGGTCCACACGAGCGGATGAAAATGTATACTGCAGGCCTCAAAGAAATATTCAGGTTCATGACTCCAGCCCCAAAGCAAAATGGAATCACCCACAAACCCTTGCATGTAACCAGGATTTTCCTTACAAAGTTGCTCTTTGGTTCCAGGTTATTATCATACATTAAGGTTTGCTTTTGAGCTTTGCTTTCCCTTCTCAGTCCCATTTCCCTTGGAGCTGAAGTTGACCTTCAACTTCTCATGCTACCTATTCTGTAGCACCCCTCCCTGAGGCAAGGATCCACGCTGGCTGTCCACCTAGGGAGCTTGACTTTGGCATGCCAGGTGAGGACCCCAAAGAGAGGTGGCCCCAGCCCAGCTTCCAAAGCAAAGAAAGATGTGCAGGTTGGGGAGTGTCTGATGTCAGAGAGACCTCTTCTTGCCAAGACTTAAAATCTCTACTTGGCAGCTGCTGGGCCGATGAAGGCATTGGGAGGGGTCTATGGGAGGCTCAGCAATCAATCAGAAACATGCCAAGGGCCTCCATTGCCTCATATGGTGCTGTAGCCATAGCCAGTCAATGCCTCCCCCATGCCACACATACACACACACACACACACACACACACACACACACACACACACACACAAGCACTGAGCAGCTTTGCTTCAGAACCTTGGCCTATTAAGTCCTGGGCCCAATCTCCCATTTGAGTTGGAACTTGACTTTGAGCACTATTACTAAGTGCCCATCTCCCAAGCTTTTTGAGATTCTTCCCCCATTCTTCTCAGCTTCTTTCCCTATCACAGAGGGCCAGCTTCCCCCATGGAAGAGTTCCTTCAACAAAATCTTAGACCCTAACCAGATTCAAGGCTCTCAGCAAAGTTTTAGCTCAAAGGCAGAAATCTAACTCGGTGGTCGGAGAGTCTGATGGTGGAAATTTCCACAGCAGCCCAAGCACAGAGACACTTGAGACCCCACGGGCCTTTAGATGCTGTACAGCCATCTCTCACTCTGCCTTGTTTGTCTGCAGAGTAGCACCTTCTTGCTGCTAATCTTGGACCAAGACCAGGCCTATGCATGCCAGGGGCTGGCTGCAGCTGCTGCATTGCCCTTGAATATTTCAGGTCCATTGCTGAGCCTCCACTGACAGCACCTGATGCCTGCACTGGCCCAGCGGCTGCCACGCAGAGATTTTGAGGCTTGCTGAGCCTCTGCAAGGGAACGATCAGGCTTTCCTTGAACAACACACACACACACACACACAAATTTATTGTCTGCAAGAGTATCTGCAACAGTGCATCTTGTTTTGGGGAGACAGGCTGATTAAAAATATTAAAGATTGTGATGTCCTGCTCCTCCCTGGAGCCCCCCTGTCTTCTCTTCGCTGTGTTTATCTTTTGCTGGAGGCACATATCGGAGCTTAAGGCTGACAGTTTCATTTAAAATTATTTAGATGATGCCAAACACAAGATCTGTATACAGGTGATTTTTCTTCTCTCTGTGGCCCCGGCTTATTACCAAATCGGGATGTGGCAGCAGGCTGCAGATGCCATTAATTTCCAAGTCTCCGGTTTGCACTTGCCTGCTTCCCACTCCTTCCCCCAGCGCTCCACGCATCCACACTGCCCATGGAGACGACTTCCTCAAATTTATGGCACCTGCAAATCGTGTGCTTCCTCGGATGGATATAAGTGCGCTGCCTCTGCCTCCCCGCCTCCACCCTGGCTCCAGAAGCTGCAATGAGTTCTGGACTGTGGGCTAGACATAAAGGAAGGCATGGCGTGGCAGTGCTAGAGGAGCATTTGCCATTGCCACACGTGGCCTTCTCGACACAAGAATGAGAGAAGGAAGGAAAGGTGTTTGTTGTTGTTAATCCTCACCCGAGGATATTGTTCCATTGATTTTTAGAGCAAGTGGGAGAAGGGGAGACAGAGAAAGAGAAACATCCATGTGAGAGAGACACATCTATACTAGCAGGTTGCCTCTTGCAGGTACCCCGACCAACCGGGGCCGGGAATCGAGCCTGCAACCAAAGTACATGCCCTTGACCAGAATCAAATCCGGGAGCTTTTGATGGTGAAAATTAGACATTTTGGGGGGAGGGGGTAGCAATCTGAATCTGCGCCAGTAACCTAATGCACATTCCTGTTAGCCTATAGTCTAGTCACTGCAGTTCACAGGCTTTCTGACACTCTCTCCACTGAGCCAAACCGGTGAGGGTAGAAAGTTCTTGTTTTTAAGAGAGAAAAAGAAGAACCCTCTCAGAGGGGAGCTGAGGGGTGTCCGTTCATAAAAAGTCCAAGAAAATCAATGTGTGATTAGAGATGGTGCAATGGGTAATGCAGAAAGGCTCCCAGATGGAAATTATGAGACACCACCAACGGAGGTCCAGAGCAGGGAAGGAGGAGACAGGTGTTTCAGGCCAGCGAGCTATCCCCAGCCCACTACTGCTCGTGGGAGCTGCTGGTCAGGTCACTGTCAAGAATCCCAGGAACCTGTGCTGACTCCAGGCCCTCCAGCCCTACCCTGAGCCCCAGGAGGGAGGGACGCTCACCTTCCTGGCAGCCTGGGTAACACAGGTGTTACAGTGATCACACTCCTCATCAGGCAGGCATCGGGAGAGATTGTTGGGCAGACGCTAGAAATGGCACATATGCCTTAGCCAGTTTGGCTCAGTGGCTAGAGCGTTGGCCTGCAGACCAAAGTGTCCTAGGTTTGATTCCGGTCAAGGGCACATAACCTTGGTTGCAGGCTCTTCCTCGGTCCAAGCCCTGGTCAGGGCTCATATAGGAGGCAACCAATCAGGGTGTTCCTCTCACATCAATGTTTCTCTCTGATTTTCCCTCTCTCTTCCACTCTTGCTAAAAATCAATGGAAAAATATCCTCGGATGAGGACTAACAAAAAACAAACAATTGAAATGGCACATGGTTTGTGTTTTCATTCTGTACTGGGTGGCTGAGGTTATGCAACGTTAGACGCCTCTGTTCACTTCAGTGCACATTCTTACCAACATATAAGCTACCACGGCATCAGGAAGGTGGGGGTGCTCTCCGGCCGGCCTTGGGGCCATGCTGATTCCTAGATGAGCACTTTTCCTTTCTTGAGCTTATTTTGTTTTTTGAATAAAACTTCCCTTTCCCTGTCCTTGTCTCTCTGCGACAACCTCCTCCTCTGCCACTAGAAAAAAGCAGTTTGTGCTCTTCATGCATAAAAAGTACTCCCAGATTTTCTGTAGGATTATTAGTTGGCTACTATCCGTCAGCCTTCTGACAATGAAAGCACTGCAGTTACTCCCCATCACTGATGATAAAGGAGCCTCCTCTCTTTGAAAGCAAGTATTGGGGAGACGCCAAGGTGGGGTTTTCTACAGAATGCATTGTGGGTTTTTTGTTTGTTTGTTTGTTTTTAAATATATTTTATTGATTTTTTACAGAGAGGAAGGGAGAGGGATAGAGAGTTAGAAACATCGGTGAGAGAGAAACATCGATCAGCTGCCTACTGCACACTTCCTACTAGGGATGTGCCCGCAATGAAGGTACATGCCCTTGACCAGAATCGAACCTGGGACCCTTCAGTCCGCAGGCCGACGCTCTATCCACTGAGCCAAACCGGTTTGGGCCAGAATGCATTGTTTTCCCCTCGATTTCCCAGTGTCTGAAACTAGGTCTGCTTCCCATGTGCACCTCTGAGTGGAGACCTCACCTGAGTTCTAGGAGTTCAGGGCTTATGCGTGGAGGGTCTGTCCTTGGCCGGTGGTCCCGAGAGCATGTCCTGGGCATGAACTAAGGCTCAAAGATTCCGAAAACTCCCGTGTTCCCCAAATATACCTGCTTTTTAGACAGAGAGCTCCACTAAGGTATGGAAATATGGTGGAAAGATGGTCCTGGGAGAGCTGATCCCCGCGTAAAAAGAAATTAGGGTCCTGTGTACCTCATCACTCAGGACATTGATCCTTGCAGTCCCAATGGGGAGCCGGACACAGAGGGATCTGTCTGTTTGTTTATCCTTAGGGGGCACTGGACCAAGAAGTAGCAGTCGCAGTCATCTGAGTGATAAAGATCCTACCCCAGGCATCACAGGGACCTGGTCAGCCTGCCCCTAAGCACAGTCTCTGCTGAAGGAGGAGAATGGGGGAGGGGGGGTATTTCTCAAGAATCTCAGAGCTGAGGAGCCGGGCTCACACCATGAACCATACTAGCTGGGTGGCCATGGGAAAGCCAAGAAGGCCCTCAGGCCTCGTGTGTTCATAGAGATGAAAACAAATGCCTATGGAATAGTTACTCTCTGACTTTCCCTCTCTCTTCCACTCTTGCTAAAAATCAATGGAAAAATTCTGCAGTGCCTAAGCAGATGTTCTCATGTATCATCTTACACGGCTAAAAGGTGGTATCCTTGGCCCCTTCCTACAAAGGAGAGCACACTCTTGGCCTGGACCATCTCCTTTCAATCCCGCACACCACTAAGAATGCGCAGCCCTCTGCCCAGGCCCTAGGCTCCGGTGGAGGAAAAGTCTTCCCCTGAGTCAGAGCAGGAGAATGCCTTCAGAGGGGGACCCCACCTGAGACCACCGACGGACTGTGGGGTGAGCGGAGACTGTCCAGGCTAACAGCGTCCTGGCCGTGGAAGGTCTGAGAGACGGCGGGGCCTGCAGGCTGGGCGGCTGCCGAGCGCTCGGGCACAACAGCCGGCTGGGCGTCCAGGCTGCTGCCAACGGAATGAGTTTCCATTTCTCAGCCCATTAAGCTCAGAAAACTCCAAACATTCAAAAGCCTTTAATGGTGATAAACTAGCATCAAGCCCACCATGCCCCGCCCCCCCATCCCTTCCCAATGAAGCTCTACCCCAGCTCCAAAGCCAGGGTCCCCAAATCCCTCTGACTGTATGAGGGAAGGATTCTAAGGGTGCAGAAATAGGTGACAGCACCAAAGCCCAGGTGAGCGGAAGTGGTCTATGCAGGGGGCGCTTTAGGCCTCGCTGGCCACTGGCCACAGATGTGGAGATTCTCGAAGGTTCACACCACAGCAGCAGCACGCGCATCACCCTCCACTGCACGGTGGATGGGAGCCGAAAGACATGCTCAGATAACCCCAACTGCCCCCAGGACCCCTGGGCTGCTGCTTCTCACCCATCTTTCATGCACACTGCCACCACATGTCACCAGAGTCCGTTTCCTAACATGCTGCGACCTCTGTGACCCCAGATCAACAATGCTCCTTATGGCCAGTTCTGCTCTCCCTTCTCTTCCTGGTTCCTCAGAACCCATTGTAATTCACTCCTCCCTCCCCAAGCACATGGATTTCACGTTCCTTCCTCCAACATGCCTTCTGTCCCAGCCACACATATCTCTTTAGGAATGCCCGAGTGCACATGTCCATTGCTGACTTTGCACA
This sequence comes from Cnephaeus nilssonii, assembly GCF_951640355.1. Lineage (NCBI taxonomy): Eukaryota > Metazoa > Chordata > Mammalia > Chiroptera > Vespertilionidae > Cnephaeus > Cnephaeus nilssonii. The sequence goes on along the minus strand of NC_137093.1, from coordinate 19,334,428 downwards.
CGGGAGTCTTCTGGCCCGACATGGCTTTCCTCCACCCACACCCAGTCCTGCGTGGGGCCCATCCCTCCTGCCTGAAGCCACCTTCTCTCCTCTGCAAAGCCTTCTCTGAAACACCATTCCACAACAATTTCTCCCTCACCTGCTCCTTTACATTATTTCTGTACTGCATAGTTAACACCTGATAGATTGTACATTCTTCTCTGACTCTCTGTAGCAACTAATGCACTCCTTAAACATCTCTAGAAAAAACACTCACCTAGCAAACTCTGTCTTGTGCATCTACTTGGTTTCACCACCAGGACTGAAAACCCATGCCTTGGCCCTGTATGTCTCCCTCAGCATCACCTGGTTACGCCCGTAGCTCCATACAGTTGGCACACAATACATGCTTATAATAGAATGCTTGCTAATTGTTTTCCTTTATCTATAGAGACACCTTTCCTCCCTAATTCTGAAGACAGAAGAAAGGGAATTTACTCTGTTCAATTTATAATATCGAGAGAAAGTTTGAATGAGTTTTTAAACGGCTAACATAGACTGATTTCTATATAGAGACCATGAGGAGTGAGCCTGAACCAAACTCTGCCACTAGCTGGCTGTATGCCCTTGGCCAAGTCCCTTGGCAGTCTGAGCCTCTGCTCCCCTTGGTAAAAGGCGGAATCTGGACCATGTCTCCAGGCCCCTCCCCATCTATACATTCCAAATGCAGTCCCAGTCTCTGGGTCCTGCGGGAGCCCACACAAGGGAGCAGCCACACCTGGCCCCCCTCAGCCTCCCCTCACCCAGCAGCCCCCCTGGGCTGTCCTTCCGCGTTGCTAATCTCATGCATGAGTTACTGCACGGCAGCTCCATTACCAGCCACGGCGTCTGTGCTGATGAGAAAAAAAATAAAGGTAAGCACCTAATCTGACTGCCGATTTATAGTTCGGAGTCCCCAAGCCCTTCCCTCCTTCCTGTCCCAGCACAGTCCTTTGTCTGCCAAACGCTTCCTGCTCACTATTCACCTGCTGCCCTTCTACTTGTACATGTGTTTGGTGGGCCCTCTGCTATCCTTGGAGGATTCATGGAGGATCAACAAGAGCCTTTTCCCCAAGCAGAAGCAGGAGCTCACCAGATGCCCCCAGCAAGACTCCTTCAGGTAGCGATGGCCCCCCGGCCTCTGGCTCTGCTGGGGTCCAGCCTGGCTGAGGTCAAAGGCCATTCCCAATGCAGTGGCTTTGCCATCTGTCTTTGATATCACCAACATCCCCGGCCCCCTAGCTGGTGGCTGCAGCACACGGCCTCAGCCCTGAATGGAGGTGCTGACTGGGAGGCCGGCTCCAGTAGCTGCTTCTGGGGAGGAAGGCCTGCAGGACAGGTGCAGTGTGATAAGAAATATATGTGGACTTGGTCCCAGGTTCAGGGCACAGAGTTCCCCAAACCTTGCGAGTTTCCTGAGAGATAGGAGTATGTTTTTCTTATTCATAGGAAGTCCCTTCTGTGTTTATGCTAATGAGGTGGTTTAGGGTGGTGCCCCTAGATAGCCTGAGGATGTGGCTGGTCACCAGAAAGGCCAAGTGATTAGAGGGTTGGATCTTCCAGCCATGCTCCCAATGATCTCTGGGAAGGGGAAGGAGCAGTAAGCTGCAGGAAAACTCTGGAAGGAGATGTGATGAGCTCTGGGTTGGTGAATGCATCCCAGGGTGGAGCATGCCAGTCCATGGGGCAGATTCTGCACTTCTCAGGCTCCTTCCAGACCTTCCCCCTGTACCTCTTCCTGCGGCTGTTCATCTGTATCCCTTATAGTAAATCAGTGAACAGAAGCAAATATTTCTCTGAGTCTGTGAGCTGGTCTAGCAAATTAATTGAACCCCAGCGAAGGGCTAGGGAGACCTCTGGTATACAGCCAGTTGGTCAGAAGCACAGCCTGGACTTGGGACTGACCTCGGAAGTGGGCAGTCTCTTGAGTCTTAAGCTGTGGTGACTGATACCAACTGCATAGAGAGTGTCAGAACTGAGTTAGTTTGTGGGACCCCAGTCCGTGTCCTCTGAGAACTGGAGAATTGCTTGGTGGGAAACACACATGAGAATAGGGGAGGGGCTGCTCTGGCCAAAAGCACCCCCTTTCCTTCCGCATGGTCTGTATGGACACAGAACTGCACAGCAAAAGAAGACACTGGATTTCTTATGATCAAGAGCTCCTGTCAGCACCAGGTCATCCAGGTCCCCAGAGGACAGAGTCCACGTCCCATCCCAGTATCTCAGCTTTCAGAGTCTGCCCTTGGGATTGCCACAGCTGGGGGCACAGGCAGGCTCACCAGGTGCACAGGCCCATATTCTAAAGACACGCCTTTCTCCTGCTCTCCCCTCACGTCAGACTGGAAACTAGTGTGTGCGGCAGAGAAGCAAAGCAAGTGGGGACCAGGCCAGGTGGGTGGGAACGTTACAGGTGCGAGGACAGACGTGCAGTGCAGGGACAGGGGGATGCAGGGAGAGGGGGATGCAGCATTGACCCGCCCTCTGCCCCTCACTCCTGCCTCGGGCTCAGACAGAGCAAAGGAAGCCTGAGCCAGGGTCTCCAAGCCTCGCCAGCTCTGTGTTGTGGAGCTCAGCAGGAACTACCAGGCCCCCGTTTGTAAACAAAAATCAGGAGATACTGCAAGCAGGAGCTGCCCTGACTTCACCAGCCCACAGGACCTAGCCTGGCTGTGTGGTCACTCAGCCACACCGTGGGGGGTCACGGAGCCACAAAGTGAGGATGCAGCAAGCAGCCCAAAGAATCAATGACCCAGCTTTCTACCTTCTGTTTTATTTGCTTCCTGGGATTCCCTGTAAATGGGTGTGAAATTCAACCGCCCGGGACACACCAGGACATGGAGACTAAGTGGAGCAAAGCCGCAGAACTGGGGCACCTCAGAACGGGATCCCTCCTCATCCTAATTCCAGATGCAGCGCAGCTCCAGGCCTCTGCTCTGGAGGCCCAAACTGAGATTCCAAACCTCATAATGAAACATCTGTCTCCCCCTACTCCTCCCTCCCCAGCTCATCCAGTCCCACATCTAACATTATCCATCACCGCGTCTCCGTGGCAGGCAGCGAGAGGGGAAGAGCAGACGGGGAAATTAATAATTGTAGTGTCAAGGCGCGGGATGCAATCAGAATTCAGCGTGGAAGCAAATACAAATACAAACAAACCCGATATATTCTTCTGAAAGATGCTAGGTCCCCCCGCCTTTCCCAAGAGCTGCCAATGATAGTGCTCAGCAAAGAGATGAATCAGCGCTAATGTGGAGATTAGGACTTGATTCTCAGGCCCGGCCTGCGCCACCTTGGAGAGCACTCTATTTGAAATTAGAGCAGGGATGGCGCGGGGGGGGGGGGGGGGGGGGGGGGGGGGGGGTTCGGAAGACACAACCAAAATCCATCAGGACCCAGTGGGAAGCAAAGGGAAGGGAGTCTCATAAATTCAATGGTAAGCACGTGAACTCTGAGAAAATAAAGTGATGAAGGGAAGCAGCAGCCCAGGAAGAAGCCTGGGAGAGAGAGAGAGAGAGAGACAGAGACAGAGAGGCACTGCCCTAACCTTAGTGTTTAGAGGTCTGGGGAGCATATTGGGGGATCCACAACCAACCCTCTTGGTCATCCCCAAACCAAGCTGGAACCTCTCCATATCTAATTCTCGGAAATGACCACTAAGTGAGAGGATGCATCCACCTGCAATGCAAACGCTCAGCACCCACGTTCAGGAGGGCGGCCTGGGCATGGGTCATACAAAAAAGCAGGCTATCGAGCAAAAATAATTATATTTGGCTTCTATGTGCATTACACATTCATATTCATATCCTGTTACTGTTTTCTTCCTGACATTACTTTTAGTTAGGCTATAGCTATTTTTTATATTTTCTAAAAAATATATTTTTAATTCAGAGAAGAAGAAGAAGAAGAAGAAGAAGAAGAAGAAGAAGAAGAAGAAGAAGAAGAAGAAGAAAGAGAGAGAGAGAGAGAGAGAGAGAGAGAGAGAGAGAGAGAGAGAGAGATCAATGATGAGAGAGAATCATTGATTGGCTGCCTCCTGCATGCCTCCCACTAGGAATGGAGGCTGGAACCCGGGCATGTGCCCTGACCGGGAATTGAACTGTGACCTCCTGGTTCATAGTTTGATGCTCAACCACTGAACAACACGGCCTGGGTGTCGATAGCTATTATTTTTAGTTTGCTTTCCCTCAGCCTCTGGCCTCACCCCACTCAGAGGCCGTCACTGACGCCTGTCAGTTTCAGCAGCGTGCCTGGACAGGAATGAGGTCTGGAGTGAGGCTGACCTGGATGGGAAACCCACCTTTCCCTCTTCCTGTCAGTGGCATTTTGGATAACTCACTTAACCTCTCCGGGTCTGTGTGCTAACGTCTCACCCACCTCAGAGATCTTCTCTGAAGAATAAATGAGAGAACATGCCTGAAGCATACATGGTTGGTGCTCAGTGGAGGGAACTACATGGAACCTGCACACAGCTGGATCCCTCCACAATCAGGTGCAATGTGCCTTCCAGAATTTCAGGTGGGAAGAATGCAGGTGCATTTACAGAGGGGAGCAGGGGGCTACCCCATGCGTCACATAGTGACACTGCCCTAAAAATCCTCACTACAGATTGCTTTCTCTCCAAAGGCTCATACTCGGGGCCCTACTTGCCCTCACGTGACTCCTCCACCTGAAAGGTTATGCCCCCACCTCCTGCCAAATGGAGCTCAAGCTCCTGCAGCCTGAAGCTCTGCCTGCGCATGACCATCTCTGGGAAGTGATCTGGGGCTCCCACTGGGGCTGATTTTCTTGTCAGGAGCAGCACAGCTGCAACTCCAGTCAGGAGTATGCACCCTCTTGCCACGTGGTTAATGGATGCAAAGAGCCCAGCATGAGACTGCCACGTAGTAGGTGCTCAATTGATGACAGGGCTTGATCCCCAGTAGGGGACATGTAGGAGGCAGCCCATCAGTGATTCTCTTTCATCATTGATGTTTCTATCTCTCTCTCCCCCTCCCTTCTTCTCTGAAATCAATAAAAATATATGTTTTGTTGTTGTTGTTTTATTTTAGAAAAAGAGAGAAAGAACAGAATATAGACGATACATTGAGAGTTTGGAACAGTTGCTCTTTGGGGTGTGCTCTGTGAATGTCACAACTCCCTTTCCTCCATTTCCTGATGCCCTCACCCAGCCCAAGTCAGGAACTGCTTTGGGACAAGGTGGGGTTTTAAATGAATTGCCTGCAGTTACCTTGGTAGAAGGTGCCTAATGAGAGCCTTGTGAATCCATATATACCAGCAAATGTTGCCTTCTCCTATTCTCCTATCTTCCACCGTCAGGGCCTAGATTGTATGAACGGACTTGCGGGAACTGAGGATCTGCCCCAACTCCTGTCAGACTGGCTGGGCCCAGGTGGTCAGGGCCACCATCTGAGTCTCTGCCATGATTAAATCAATGTTCTAAAACCAGAACACTACTATCTGCATTCCTGTTGCTGACTCTATAATTGGATTGGACCTCAGTGATTTTTAAAGTCAGCCACAATTATATTTTAATTTCTTACATGCCTTTAAGTACAATTAGCTGCTGGCTGTGAAATTTCACAGCCAACTTTCTGCTTGGGTCCCTGTAACAACTGTGATCAATTCAAATGGCAAGCTTCCTGGGGATACTCTGGGTCATGGTAAAGATGGAGGCCCCCAATGTGGGTTAAGCATTACAACCCAGTCACCACAATTTCATAAACTGCATTAACTGCTGTGAGTCACAGGTAATCAGCACTGGTCCTACATACATGCACTTAGAGTTGGCTTCATCCCAAACCCTGAGTCAGAGAAGCATTTATGACTTGATAAAAGTTCTGTGTGGGCACATGCAACCCAGTGTTATGGAGGAGGCTGCAAGCACACGTTTTGATTGGCTCCAAGGACTCCGGATTTCAAAGGTGAAGAAGAGGCAGATGAGTACATGCATGCCTGAAAGTGATGTGGGGAGTAAAACTTTTTGCATGAAGGATTCATATTTTTTTAAATGTGTTAACTAGTCCTGGTCACCGTCTGTACTGAGGGTCAAAAAAGAGGGCAAGAGCCCTAGCTGGTTTGGCTCAGTGGATAGAGTGTTTGGCCTGTGGACTGAAGGGTCCCAGGTTTGATTCCGGTCAAGGGCATGTGCCCAGGGTGAGGGCTTGATCCCCAGTAAGGGGCATGCAGGAGGCAGCCAATCAATGATTCTCTCTCATCATTGATGTTTCTGTCTCTCTCTCCCCCTCTCTTCCTCTCTAAAATCAATAAAAAATATTTTTTTTATAAAAAGAGGGAAAGAAAAGAATTTGAGTCCAGAACATCGAGTGTGCTTCCTGGGAAGTTCTAAAAGAGAGAACAAGTAAATTTGAAAGGAGAAGAGCTGAGAAGGTGAATAAAGATCATACAAAGGCTGATTCTTAATAGAGCATCAAACTGGAGAATTTGGCCAATTATTATAAGGCTGAGCTGGACCTGGGAGGTTCTATTAACAGAAAAACTGTATTTAAGCACAGAAAATACTCACAGGCTTACACCAACAACCTTGAGATGGGGCTCAGGTGAAGGCTCAGAAATCTCTGAGGTACAGAGTAGCACTTCCTCCCTCAGGCTTGAGGACTCCTTAGTTGAATTTCTGAAAACTCAGAATTATTGTAGACAATGAGCAGGAATGATCTGCTGAAGTTATTTGCTGGGTGGATCTCTTAGGCTCAGAGACTATAAAGTCTTTGTCAAAATTGCTCACATCAGTGGTTATGGGGGAAAGTAGCCATGGACATGATGTTGGCAAAGAAGCATGGCTATATTCCAATAAAACTGCATTTACTAAGAGATGTGGCTGGCTGTATTTGACTAGTGGGCCTTAGTTTGTCAACCCCTGATCTCGAAGGAAAAGAATAATTGGGCTCATAATAATTTTTGTGGTATGCCCCAAAGCAAAGGAGGTTAAATGGTGTGTACAAATCTCATCTTCAGGAATTGTTCATGCCCACCAGGTCCATCATGTGGAAAAACAGGGAAGTTCAGTGTGTGTCCTTGTCACTTACACTATTACATCCCTCAACAACTTCCACCTGTCTCCATTCTCCTCCCACATTCTGGGGCTGATCGCTGTGCACCATCCCTGACCTCAAACACCAGCTCCTCCGTCATGCCCCACAAGGACACAGCCCTATTTCTGGGGCAGCAAGGAGACCTCCCCAAGTCTGACAATGATGCTTAAGATATGTCCCTCTTTACTTTCTCACCTCATCACTACAACTAAGAGTAAATTTTATTTTTCTCATTCATTCACTTTGATGAAGCTCTGGGCTTCCCAAGGTGACCACTGAGACCTGAACAAATCTCACAATCTGATAGAGCTAATGTGAAGGTGGGTGCTAATGGCTTAAGGCTGGGACTCTCAAACTGCTCTATAAATACACAGGGTACAGGGCAATGTGCCAAGATAAATATGCCACAGGACAAATATAATGCAGCTTTCAGAAACATACATCTCATTTGAATAATCTCGGAGGCAAGTTAAATATTATAACAAATTCAAAGTGTCTTATATTAAAATATAGCTATGATATGAATAAATATAGATAGTAGGTATTAATTAATTTTCATTGTTGAGCTTGTTGCTCACCATTTTGTGCTATGACTTCACATTATTAGGGATGTGCATGAACTCCTCTCTCATTAGGGATACTCAGTGGAGATGGTTGAAAAGCACTGTCTTGATATAAAACTCTTCTGGCTTTTGTAAGAAAATCAAGCTCAAGTACAATCTCCCATAATTTCTCATCCTCCTTCCCAAAGACATATACACCCATATTTAGTCTTCTTTTAATCTCTTCTCCAGTCTTAGCTAATGAGCTACAGTCCTATTTTGGCCAACTGCTTCCATTCGTGTCCTTGATCCCAACTTTTCCCACTTTATCTGTGTTTTTCTTCCACTAGCCATCTTTTACCCATTCTAAAATGCTCACTCACTCTCTTCTTCTGCCCCATTGGAGTCATAAATACACCCAAGTACTTCAATCATGCAAACCCATCATTTTATGTCATGTCTTCCTTTATCATCCAACCCTTCTTCCTAAATTATTCTTCTCAAAACATAGTCAGAAGCACATCAAAAATATAGTCCGTGATTTCTCTCTCTCTTCCTTCTTCATGTGCCGTTTATTCCTCAACCCACTACCATCTGGTTTTTATCCTCCCTACTCTACTGAAACTGTTCTTAGTAAGATCATCCAAGACCATATCCCAATTGCCAAATGTATAGAACATTTCAATCTTATATTACTTGAGCTATGTGCAGCATTTGATACTGGGGAGCTCTTTCTTTTTCCATAAAAAAAAAAAACCACAAAAACATTCCTGGTTCTTTTATAATGCCAAGTTGCCCTCTTTCTTCTCATTTCACTCTTCCTGTTTCTTCTGTTCCCCATATTGCCCCCTCCCCCATCCTTTAGACATTGGTGAGCATCAGAGTTCTACTTCCCTCTTTCTACACCATCTTCCTGGGTGAGCTCAAATATTCTTATAAGTTTAACTACCTGTATTAGTAATAATGTATTGCTATGTAATAAATTACCCCAAAACTTAGCAACTTAATACCACAAACATCTTATTATTTTATGGTTTCTGTGGGTAATAAATCAGAAAGAAGCTTAGCTGAGGTCCTCTGGCTCAAGGTCTCTCATGCAGCCTTAGTCAAGCAGTTGGCCAGGACTCTGATTTTATCTGAAGCTCAACTGGGGAGTTGGGGGAGGGAGTCTTCTTCCAAGTTCATTTATATGGTTTTTGAAGGCTAGCCGGTCCCTCCACAGGGCTTCCTCACACCATGAAAGCTGAATAGAGAGCCCAAGGTAGAAGTCACATGCTTTTACAACATAATCTTGAAAGTGATAGTCTACTCATTAGAAGTGAGTCAATACGTTAAGTATACATTCAAGGGGAAGAGATAACACAGAGCATGAAGATCAATGTCTGGGAATCACTGGGGACCATCTTAGAGGCTGCCTACTCTACCACCTGTGCTCTGATGGTCTCATGTCTGTATCTCTCTCCTTAGACATCTCCCTTGAGTTTTAGACTCACATACTTACTGCTTACAGGCCATCTCTCCTTAGATGACTCAGACATCTCAATCTCAATATATCCCAAAGAGAATTTACCGTATTTTCCTCTCTATATATAGCCTATTCTCTCCTCTCTTCTAAATGTGCTACAGCCATAAACCTAGGCATCCTTGCTAGAAACCTAGAAGACAAATTTTAATTTTCATTCTTCTTTATTCTAATAAAATCTAGTGTCTTAATTTTCTGAATTTATTTGTTACGTATATCAACCTGTTTCCCTTCTTCCCAACTGTTCACCACTTACAAAATAAAGTTGCTCATTGTGTCTCACCTGGACCCCTGACACACATCTAGCTCATGAACACTCGAACCTAAGTAACCCTGCCCAGCACACTGCATGTGTTATGTATTAAATGCTCTCAGATTATATAGATGGAGATGAACATGGGCAAGATTTTCAATGAGTGCTGAAAACTGTAAGGCACCCTCTGTTATGGTGCTGTTGCTGCTGGTGAGGATGCTAAGGATGACAGAGATGATAATATAGAAGAATTGCACCATCAGTATAATAAAATGTGAGAACAAGTCTCGATCACAGATGCAAACAAGTTATCTCTCTCTGCTGAGATGTTCAGCCCCTGTTGGAAGTGCCAAAAACATGGGTTCTGATGCCACATGTCATCATCTCTATTTCTGCACCTGGATGCTCAGTGAAGGCTGAGTCCTCAAAATAACCTCTGGTTTTGAATGAGGAAATCATCACAGTATAATTGGGGCTGCTGAAGAGCCGGAGATGCCATTCCAGTGGAACGCTATTCTGAGTTCTCCCCTGTGATCTAAGATGTGGCATGTCTGTCTAATCAATCATCTAATCAATGATTCAATCATTGTAGATGTACCCATCCACAGGACCTCTATTTGCATTTTCTCCAGGCCTCCTTTTTTTTTTTCATGTCCTCTTAAAGGACATCAGAACCTCCTCAGAGAACTAAGTTATCACCGAAGGAGAGAGAGAGAGAGAGAGAGAGAGAGAGAGAGAGAGAGCGAGCCATCATGCTGAACAGCTTTGAGACAGATACCATCACCAAGGGTAGCAGCCAAACCTATTCCCCGCCTGTGAATTCAAATGCAAAAAGACAGTTGATGCCTTAGGACAAATTTAGCTGTGGCTGGGCTAGATCATGGATGGTTACCAGCATGAAAATTCATTCATATGACTTGGGAATATAATACCTGACACAAGATGTATCGTGGCTGCCGTGCTCCCATTCCAGATAAGGACACAGCAGTAACAGATGGAGGAACAAGGCACTTATCTTGTTAGTTGATGGATTTATCTTTTTTCCCCTTTCCTACATATTCCTAGTGTTTAGTGAGTGGTGGTTTTCACCGTGCAGCATATGGAGAGTGAATTGATTTCTTTTCTCCCTCCTTAATTCAATGAGAACCAGAGTGGGGATAAACAGCTTGCTGTGCTAGAAAAATTTCCAAACAGTCAAGAAAATGTCAGACTGCCTTTTCTTCCATTTGTGGTTGGAATTTTGGGTCTGGAGAGCATTCCTCCCTCAGCAGGGATGAAAATGAGAGTGCTTTATATGATTAGGATAATGGCACATTCAAGGTTCTCGGGGCTTTGTTTGGGACAGCATCAGCTCATTCTAAGTTATGGCCAAAGAGAGTTGTACTTAGTACAGGGAAGGAAGGGAACACCCTGCATTCAAAATAACTCTTAACAAGACTAATTATAGTGGCCTAAATAACTGCTATGTTCTACCTCCCTCCAATACCCCTCTAAATTGACACTAAAGATATATGTCTACATAGACAAATTAAACAAGAGAGAGAACATCGCCAGATGAAATATGTTGTCAAAATTGTATAAGCTGGAAAGCAGATGAATGTATAGGAACTCATCTCACCAAGCAGGGAAAGTTAAAACTGAAATGGATGGGAGAAGCAAGCTGATTCAGGCTGCAAACCTCTAGAAACATTCATGCATTTGAGACACCATGTATTAATGGAGGCTGTGGTGATGGGTGCGGCAAAAAAACAAGGAGACTATGAAAGTCTCTGTGAGGAAAAGTCACATTCCTTAAATTTTGAAATTGGGGAACCGTACTTCTATCCTGGTAAGAGATGAACTAGAGCAGTGGTTTTCAAAAATGTGGTCCCCAACTCAGCAGCATCAGTGTCACCTGAGAACTTACTAGAAACGCAAATTCACAGGCCCCACCCCTACTGAAGCAGGACCCCTGAAGGAGAGGCCCCCAATTGTGCTTGAACCAGCCCTTCAGGGAACCCTTATTGTCAAGGTAAGAGCACTTGGGGACAAGGCACAGATAGGTAGATTGGAAGAGCCTTTACTGAAAAAATAAACCCACAAGGACAGATCAAACTTCTTGATATTTGAGGGTTCCCCAACAAGATGGATGGCTCCCCTCCATTAACTTAGAGTGAGGCTCACAGTCAACATACAGTCACATATAGACCTTGCAAAGAGCTCTGAGCACTTATTCCCCAAGCAAAACAAACAAACAGACAGGAAATAGAGAATAATGAAGACCTCTTAGAAATTAAAAATGCTGTAGACATTTTTAAAAATAAATATGAATTTCAAACGTAGGATGATAAGTTGTGGAACTCTCCCAGAAAGTAGTACAATGAGATAGAAAATAGAAATGTGGACATAGTTTTAAAATACAACACCCATTTAATGGGACTTCCAGAAAGAAATAGAGAGAGAGAAAAGAGGAGACAATTAACAAATACATATCAAAATACAAGTTTCCAAAACTGATTGGAAAGGAATTTACTAAGTATCCAGGAGAGTAAATAAAAAAAATTTAATCAATCATTGTAGATGCACCCATCCAAGGCACTGTATAAAGAAATCCCCAAATATCAGGTATAAAGAGTGTTGCTTAAGAGCTTCCTAGGAAAAACTGAAGATCTCATCCAAAGAAGCAGGAATCAGGAGGCACAGTATTTCTCAACAGCATCCCTAAAACCTGCAGAGCACTGAGGAAATTCTGAGGAGAAAGCATCGGAAAGTGAGAGTTCGATACCGAATCAAACAATCACATGTAAGGAAACACTTAAGATATTTTTGAAACAAGCAAGTTGTCAGTGCTTTCCTCAAGAAGTAGCTGAAAGTGTGCTTTTCTAAAACATGGGTAAATTCAAGAAAACGGAAAGCACGGGGTCCTAGAAACATTCCAGACTGAGAGAGAGAGGTGCCAGATGGCTGTAAGGGGACATTTCTGCATGACAACTGTGAAGCAAGTCCAGACAGCAACCTCCTCAAATCCAAGCAGGACAATTGAGGGTTCTAGAAGGGATACTCCAAGTCAACACTGCAACAGCAACAATGAAATCTGCTAGATTGCCTCAGGCGTGAACTCTGATTAACTTTTCATAGTACAATGGGAAAATTGTAACTGAAAAAAATAGGCAGATATACATGGAAAAATAAGTAACTGTAAGAAAAAGAGGAAGTTGTATAAGAGTAAATGGAATTATAATTTGTTTTGATTTGCATTGTATTGATGATTTGAATATTTATTGATTCAACCAAAAATGTTGATGTAAAACTAGATATTGGGATAATGGGAGAAATAAATGTGATGGGTGAGAGGTGTGAGAGTCCTAAATCTTTATTTTCTGTAGTAAATTGATATCTAGAATTTATGAAGTAACATCATAAGAATGTTATTTAGAAATCTGGAGGTAAATAGGCAAATAAACAGATGAGAATTGAAAATGGTTGCCTTGGAGAAAGGGATTCTTGGGTGAGGACAGTGAGGCCAATATTTTTAGTGTCACTTATAGTACTATTGATATTTAATTATTTTGATAAAATCACATTCTGTGTTTAAGCCTTGGACTTGAGGTCCTACCTCTTGTCCTAATTCTACAGCATCCTCGTTATACGACCTTGAGCAATTCATCACCTCTCTTAACCTGTCCAAGGTGATCAAACTCCTTGTCATTCGGTTTAACTGTCACTTCCTCAAAAATGTTTTTCTTGACGCCTTCCAAAATAAAAGAGGTCCTCTGTTCATTTCTCTCGCTGAAATTTTTTTTCTCCTTCTGATAACTTGTCTCAATTTTTAATGAGAAAATAATTTGCTATCTGTCGCCTACACTAGATTACAGAGTTCATAAAGGGATGGGTCTTGGCTTGTTAACCATTATTTCCCCAGTGCCTAGCAGAGGATAAAGTAAATGCATGAATGTGTCTACTTCTAAGCTCATCCTGAGGTCTTCCTACATCAAACATGGCATCCTCTCCTAAGGAGAAATCAAATGCTCCCCTGTCTGCTAAGGGATTATCAGCAGAAAGAATTCACAGGCGGGGTCTTGGGCAGGCTGAGGGCTGAATTCTCCCTCCACTCTACCTACTTTCAAAATCTCTTGCACTCAAACAGTCTCTTAAGTCCTCGAATAAGGTTCATTAAGGATAAGAGTTTTTTCTTTCTTGAAATTTATTTTTGTAGATGCCTTTCATCATCATCCTTCCACCACTCAAAACAAGAAAATTTAGGAGTGGTGGAAGGTGGTGGGGAGTGGGAGGAAGTAGAGGGATTTGGTGGGGAGTGGGGGATGTGCTGAGAAGTTGGGAGGCCTCCTTGCTGGGCTCTATCTCACCCAGGGCCCTACTCGGTACGGAAAACTCTCTGGGGACAGCAGGCCCCCCCACCCAGAGATGCTGCCGCAGGAGATGCAGCCTTGGGGTGAAGGGCCAGTAGATGCTGGGGGCGGGGTGTAGATTCTGAACATGGAAAGCTGTAGCCCTGAGCTTGGCTGAGGAGTGGCTATAAACACAGACAGGTATCACAGATAAACAGCAAAAGGCAAACCTAATCAAGACCGTGGGGATTTCCGTAGGTCTCTGCGACACTTTTGCACGGAGCTGCTGCAAATCAAGCTATTCTGAATCACCACAGCCTATCTCCCTGCAGCAGAGGCGACTGCGGTGTGCCTCAGGGGACAGCCTGGTGGGAGGAGAAGTTACTCACTGGATCCAGCAACAGGTTGAGGGGGTCCGCGGGGACACGGGCTATTAAGGTGTCAGCCTGCAGGATGCTGCTGGGAGATAACATTCTGGGGAAGCAGATTCCCCAGGACTTGTGGTCCAGAGAGGCCTCTAGCTGCTGTCACAAGCAGGGAGATTCAGACAGGAACACGCGCAGGGTCCACTGTGGGGGCCAGGACCTGTCAGCTCCACTCATGAGCAGTGTATAAGATACAGGACAGGTGTCTTGCTTAAGAAGAACCATTTAGTCCCGATGAACTTGGTGAGCCTTTCAGGATGAACTTGCCTTTTCCCTTTTCCGTAATCAGTCTGGATCTTTGTCCATTGCCACTCTCCAAGTGCACACGGCTCCTCTCATTCTCCTGACCACAGCTGCGTGTTCTGCCATGTGGCCTGGGAAGAAAACCCCTGGATTCCAGTCCTTCCTCTGCTATTAATTGACTTGGCAACCCAGAGGCCTATCCTCATATGTGCCGGGACCTCAGGTGTTTTGCAGTTTCCAATGGACACATCCTCCCATCTCAGGCTCCCGTGGCTCCCTCAGTCTGGGTGATTCCTTGTACCCACCATTCCCCACCTGCAACCCCCCCATATGAATAAGTCTTCCTTAGATTTTAGATTTGTATAGAATTTTCTCAAAATTCCTTTCCTACTCCCTCATACATGGATGGGGACCCTCACACATTCTCCTAGCATGTTGTATTTTTGCTTTGTTGCACTGACCACAACTTTAATTAAATTATTCCTTGTGGCTGAGCTAGTCCTGCTAGTCCACAGTCTCTGTGAGGAAGCGTGACCAGGACTCCTGTGTGCCTGGCACGGAGCACAGCGAAAGGCACTCCGGGAGTGTGGTAATGAATGAATGGATGCCAGCAAATGTCTCTTGAGCACAACTTAAGTGTTTTACTCTATCCAGGCACGTCTCCTTTTATTGTGCTTCACTTTACTGTACTTCATGGATGTCGCGTTCTTTATAAATCGAAGAAAGACCCTCCACCAACAAAAAAGACTATGATTGGCCTTATTGTAATGCTCGCTTTATTGCGGTTGTTGGAGCTGAACCTGTAACATCTTTGAGATGTGCCTGTAATAGGTGCCAGGAGTGGAGTGAACAAGACACAGTCCTTGTCCTTAAGAAGCTCAAATAACATTTGAGAGAGACTGAGAAGTCAACCAACAACTGCAGTGTCAAGGCCATGATGTGGGTAAGGTCAGAGTGCCTTGGGACATGTCGGAGGGAAGGGCACGCTCTTTCAAGAGACCAGGAAAGGGTGAGGACGTGAATTCATAATTGCCTCACACTGCTACAGAATCAGTGCATTGGAGCACTACTGTGTGGATAGAAATCGCTGGTGATAGACACTAGACACAAACGCATTCTAAAGCACGTCTTTGCATGAGCGCCCCCTATTTTGATAAGTATCCAAGGAGCATGTAGGGAAATACTAGAGCTATTGATTCCAGTGGCTTCCGTATTTCCAATTTTTTTAAATGTTTAACTTTTCTATGTGTATTATATAGCTATTTATTTTTGTGTCACTTTGTGTCTTTATTATTCATATGTTTTCATAATCATTATCATCAGCATCAAGGATGATTACTCTAAAAAGCAATAACATCCAAAATTTGAGTTTATGAATGACTTGTGAATGCACTGAGGGCACTTGTCAAATTCTTGCAACATGCTTGCGGAGTAGATGTCTTATCTCTGTCTACAAATAGCAATCTGAGGCTCATGGGTCTTTGCCCACAGCTTGAAAGTGAGAGAGAACCCAGGATTCTATCTCTCCTGGGCCCTCCCCACTCCTTTCTGAGGAGACTGACCCTCTCTTATGACCATATTCCTACCGTGTGGCTTAGAGAAGACAAACATTAATTTTCAGCCGCCTGCCTCACCATCCCTCAGACCCTTAAAAATCATACAGGAAGTGCTGCATTCCCATCCTCCAAGTGTCAGGGGAGAGCTCCATGGTATGACCACATCTACCTTTAAGGTTTATCTATCTCTGAAGCAGAATTCATTCCTAATCCAAACATGTATTCATTCATTGGACCGAGATTTGTCGAGCCTCTATTGTGTGCCAGAAATTGTGTTAGAAAGTCAAAATAATACAAAGATTTTAAAAAATGAACTTCTCTCTGTTCTTTCCTCCAGTCTGGGGGCTGGGTACAGATGCATCACCACGTGGTGTGACACATGCAGCTGACACATGTACTCTATAGAGTGAGTGGCCAGTTCCATCTGGTTGAACAGCGGAGGCTTTGCAAAGGAGCCATGGCACAAAGCAGGTCTGGTGGAGTACAAGGCACTGCAGACACTGAGGGGAAAGGGGCCTGCTCACAGGAGATTGGTGTAGACAAATCTATATACATAAAAGCCCAGTGACTGGAACAGTGGAACGACCAGAACAACCAGAACTGCTGGCTATGACATGCACTGTGACAGCCAACCAGCCTGATCCTGGGCCCAATCGCCAACTGCCCGTGGCCCCTACCCCTCCCCCCGCCCCCCGCCGGCCTGATGGGCCCGCATTGGGCAGGCCCACTGGACCCCACCCATGCACAAATTCGTGCACTGGGCCTCTAGTAAGGAAATAATGAACAAACGTGCAGTGCTAGAGAACAGTGAAAGGGCACTGGAAAACTGGCCTAGATCTGACGTGAGTGTGGGCCTGGAAAGGGAGGTTCTGCTTAGCTTATGATGCTCCTCACATGCTAAGCTAAGATGTTTGGACTTAAACTGAATATGGAGGTGGACAGAGAGAAGAGTAAGGACACAACAAAAGTTCCACTGTGACCACTAGGTGAACAGAGACATCATTAATCCCAGTAATGAGCTGCACAGGGGATTTGAGAAAATGGTTTTCTACACAGTGAGTTTGAGAGGCCTATGAAACACTCACGTGCATGTGTTTAACTGAGGGCTGGGAATTTAAACCCAGGTCTGAGCTAAAGCTGTAAGTTCAGTAGTGTCTGGAATAGAGAGCTCACCCAGAGAGTGTGTAGAATTATAAAAGAGTCAAAGAGGAAACTTCAACCAACCTGAATGCTAACTCGGTCAGAAAACAAAGAACAGCCAAGGTGTGACGATGGAGGCAGAAGAGTGTGGTGCCTGTGATATCAAGATTGAGAAACAACTGAAGAAAAAAGTGGCGCACTATGCCCAACTGCTCTAAGAAAATTAAGCTGAAGAAGGAATATGAAAATGAGTCAATAATGTCATGGTTGACCTTGACCAGGGGTCACAATTAATGCTGATATGCAGTGGGCTGAGAAATAAGGTTTAGAGACCCACTTTTAAGTTGAGCCATGAAGCAACATGAATGGGGTGTGTGGGCAACACAGGAAGGGGCAAGGGACATGAAAGTGAGGTATAATCCTACTCACAGTGAAATAATAAAAAATTTAAATATATTTTTATTGATTTCAGAGAGGAAGGGAGAAGGAGAGAGAGGGGGAGAGAGAGAGAGAGAGAGAGAGAGAGAGAGAGAGAGAGAGAGAGAGAGAGACATCAATGATGACAGAGAGTCATTGATCGTCTGCCTCCTGGACGCCCCACACTGGGGATCAAGCCCACAACCCAAGGCATGTCCCTGACCAGGAATCAAACTGTTCATTCACTCAACCACTGAACCATGCAGGCTGGGCAAAATAATAACTTGAAGCTATCAATTTAAAGATGTTCAAATTTGCCTGTGCTATAAGTTTAACCCCTTTGTGATTTTCTGGAGACCGTAGTTCAAAAATGCTAATGATTAAGTATTTGTGTCCTCCCAAAATTCATATGTTGGGACTTGGCCCCCAATGTGATGGGACTAGGAGGTGGAACATTTGGGAGGTGATTACGTCATGATGGTGTAATTCTCATGAATGGGATGAGTGCCATTATTTTTATTTTTTTTCTTTACCTTTGTTGTTGACACTATTACATATGTCCCCATTTCCCCCCTTTGTCCACCTCCACTCTGCCCTGCTCCCTTAGTGTCCTTATTTTATTTTATTTTATTTTATTTTATTTAAATATATTTTTTATTAATTTCAGAGAGGATGGGAGAGGGAAAGAGAGAAACATCAATGATGAGAGGGAATCATTGATTGGCTGCCTCCTGCACGCCTCCTACTGGGGATCAAGCCCACAACCTGGGCATGTGCCCTTGACCAGAATTGAATGCGGGACCCTTCAGTCCACAGGCCGATGCTCTATCCACTGAGCCAAACCGGCTAGGGCAACTTATTTTTAAAAGAGACTCAGAGAGCTCTCCTGCCCCTTTTGCCACTTGAGAACAGTGAGGAGACAGCTGTCTATGAGCCAGGCATTGCCCCTCTCGCAACACCCCCTCTTCTGTCACCTTCACCTCAGACTTCCAGCCTTCAGAACTGTGAGAAATAAATTCCTGTTGCTATAAGCCACTCAGTTTATGGTTTTCTGTCAGCAGTCTAAAGGGACTAAGACAAAGGGGTCTCGCTAACACACAGGCATTGTCTTTTACCTCTTCTTTGTCCTTGGATCCCCGAAGATAAACCGAGAAGCTATCATTTCTAAGACATTCTGACTCGCTTGCTAGATGCAGTCAGGGCAATTGCCAAAAAATCCCCTTTGTTTTGATTCCAGGCCTTCATTTGGTTTGCCTCAGGGAGTATGAAATGATCTTTCTTACAATGACCAAAAACATTGGAAAAAGGCAGGAAAAACAAAAACCCAAATTAGATAACCTTGACCTCCCAGGTGCTAGTTCGGCTTCAGAACTGACATTCCCATGCTGCCTTTCACTTCATCCCAGGTAGAACCTGAACTCAGGGAAAGCTACCAACCTAGTTTATTCAATGTCAACATCTTTCTCCTCCCTGGCAAGCCCCAGACCACCAGTCCTGCTGCTGTCCTCCCCCTCCACCTCTGAAGGTCAAAGGGGTAAAGACCAACTCGGGGGAAGGTAATAGAGTGACAGCACCTCATAAAAAGGAAATACAAGGAACGAGGCAAAGCGCCGGCAGCCAGATGCGGTGCTTCTGGAGACATGGTGAAGAAGAAGAATGTTGACCCCGTGAACTCAATTTGCTCCACTGCTTTACACTTAAGAAAATATTCGAGTTCTTTCTTTGCCTTTTGTGCCCCAAGAAAGCCCAGTGGCCGCCGCTCTCTGCAACCTGCCACCTGCCTACTGATGTCGTTGTTGAGCAAGAATCTCCCGTTCTGACAGGTGGACCTCTGACAAGGGGAGAATGGATATTAGGGTCTCTGGCCTTTGGGCCCCAGTCCAGGCTGATTTCATTTCAGATTAAGAGCTGCTGAAATGCAGCAATCGATAACTCAGCTCTTTTGTTTGGTTGTTTTTTCCAAGTCCCCAAAGAGATTAGATCTGATTTTGCAGACCTTTAGCAAATTTAATTGTTTTTTATCCACGGTTGCTCAATACAACTCCTTTGAAGCTGGGAGCAGAGAAACTCCGGTCCTGCATACTGGGTTACTTAAAGTTAAAAAGCCGAAGTTCCTCAGGTGTGCGGAGGAACATAGGACCACGTCAGGGTGGAGATGCGTTTGATTCCAGTGATCCTCCATCACTCTACCCCTCCCCCTCCCACCACCACTCTCCTGGAACAGAATTTCTGCTCTCCTTACTCATAGGACCAAGAAAGAAACATATGAACATGGAATCAAGAGCTCTCAGTTCCAAGATTTCATCCTGACACCCAAATTATATCCACTCAAAGTCTTCAGGAAGGTTGGGAAGGATCTGAAGGGAAAGTTGACCTCTTGGCCAAACAGGACCATTCTGAGATGGGGAGGGAGAAGAGTGTGGCTGCAGGACTCACCAGACCCTTAATGACTGCTTCGAACACGGTGACACTTGCCACCTAACAGCAGTAAAGGCCACTGATGACCAGTTCCAGAGACTCCATGCTGTGATCAGCTCTGACCTGGTGGGACCCACACTTTCTACACACCTTACTGTCTTCAGCCTTCCACTGTCTTCTTCAGCACAGCGCTACTGTTCCCAAGAATCTCGCTCAAGAAAATGACAGTGGTACATAACTGTATTGTTCATTCCAGAAACTTCCTGAAAGACCCGTTAAGTCATCATTATAAGACATCAAAGTATAGTTTCTACCCCAAGACTGTGTGTCCACGAATCCTACCGGATTACATCAAGATCCTTATGGATTCCAATCATCCCTTCCTTAGTTCTCACACTGCGCATCGATTACCCCAGGCTTGACCTCTCAGGAAGTGGGCAGATTTGCCCTTCTCCCTCTGGAGCACAGGAAGACTGTGTAGCGATGGTGCTGCCTTCACCATGGGAAGTGACAGGCAAACTCAGCTTTGCCTTATTAAAAAGTAGTGGCGGTGACTTTGAGGGAAGCCGGAATTCCACCCTGGCTTCAGAACTCCCTTTGCACTCAGATTTCTAAGTTCTCCGTATCTTGTTGTGGGGGTTTAAATGTTGATTATTTATTTTATTGTCTTTTGGCCTTAGCATCAAAAGGCTATTTTTTTATTCAGACACTGCCCCTGGACTGTTTAGACTTAATGGTCTGTATACTCTTCAGCAAAAAGCAATGGGAAGTTATTGGAAACTATGCCCTTACATTGCACTTCAAAGTGAGAAAATGAGGACTTCAGTTAAGAACTTTTCCTTCTTAGTCCATGATCTTAATAACAGAGTATGCTTCCATTGAGAAGATAAACATGTTAAGAATAAGAGGTTACAAAACAAAACTTAAGCTACTGCAAGCTACACAGCAAATTATCAGCCTATTCCTTCTGAGGTAAGCATGTTGGTTCACAGGCCAATCAGATACTTCAATCATTTATCTGTGACAATTTGAGGAAACTGTGTAACTCAGCTTGCTGGCCTGCCAAATGGATCTATGTGATTCATGGATCCTTGAGAAATAAAAATTCAGGCTGGCTAAACCTGTACAATGTTGAGAAGGCAGGCAGCGGGCAAGGACCTGGCCCTGTGCAGTATGAGTGGCAGCCCCACCCAGGCCTGTATGCAAATAACCAAGCAGGATACCAGGAGCCAATTGCTTTCCCATCTGCTATTTTCCCTTTAAAAAAAAAAAAGAAAAAAAAAGCAGAAATTCTTTTCACTCTGCATTAGCGCTTGAATGTAATGGTGCAAAGCATTTTTCATTTATCATCATAACGCCCGTCAAAGGAACTCTTAATAATGTAAATGCAGGAGGAAAGCCATTAGGGTTTATTTGCATGGCAGCTCTAAGCTCATTCTCCACTCTGGGTATAAAGTGGGAGTCAGCGGGCAGGGCCAGGTGGCCAGGTGGCCAGGTGGCACTGCAGCTAGCCCCTTCCTGAAGGGGTCTCAGGAAAATGCAAGTGCCCCACCTTGAGGACCTGAGCTGGAGATGCAGGGCCCGATTGCTGACTGTACCAGAGGAACTCCCATGTACTCTCTACAACCCCTTCCTACACAGGACGTGGAAGGTGCCACATCCCGACCAGCCATGGAGAAGGAACTGAATCCTTTGTTACTTGGAGGTGGGTTGTGCTTGTTGACCTCCATGCATCCTGCCATTTTTGAGGATTCTGGGTTGGCATCAGAAAGCACTCATGGTCTCTAGCACTTTCATGACTGCTCAACAACAAGCGTGCCTCCTAGGCAGGGAGGGGAAGCAGGACTTGCCACCCCCAAATGTGCCGCTGAAAGATTATTTTAAGCTGGTTATTTTAAAAGACAAACACAGACTCAAGAAGGGCCTTTTACCTCCCGCTTACCTGCCTCATGGACTTCAGACAGAAAACCCTGCTGAAAGGATGGGAGCTATCACCTTAGCTTTCTAGAAGGATCTAGGTGTGGCAGACAGAGAGAAGCCAAGAAAACTCGCTTAGACTCCTTTCTGGGACCCACTGTTCCTCCATAGCTTAACCAGAATCTGTTTATCCCATGTTTGCTCTTTCTCATCTACCTGGAAATTGCCCACTTTCCCTTTAAAGTCCCAGACCTCTGACCCCTCTCCTTAGTCCAGAATAGCATATAAGCCTCAACTGCCTAATTTATCCTTGGGTCCCACATTCTTAGCAAACCACCGTATGTACATCTGTAATATAATTCGTTATATTTTCCCCCTGTTATCCCGTCTCATTCTAATTTGATTAGGAGGAACAACTACTTAGAGGGGTAGTGTGAAATGATTTTTCTTCTCCACAGCAGGCACTAGCCCCCTCAGTCTTTCTATCCAGGAAGAACCTACTATGCCGCCAGGTAGTTAGTGTAGGTAGTTAGCTAGTTATTCCTAAGGAAGGAAGCCAAGGGAATCAGACATTATTATTAAGTATAATCAATGGCAAAGCACGAGCCTGCTTCCTTCACCAGAGTCACAGCATCACATACTCCTCAGGGAACCACAGGCCTGTTCCCCACAGATCATGAGGGAAGGGATAGAAAAATGCAGGGAAGCTAAGCATATGCCCAATAGAAGCAAAAGTGGCTCAGAGGAAGGTGCTTGACTATAGAGGCCTGTCAGTCTAGCCTGGGAAATAATGGATTCAATGGAAGGCTGGCCCAGTGCAAACCCACGAAAGCTTGGGATGTTTACTGATTGGTTATTTTGAAAAAGTGCATGGTCCTTCCTAAGCCCAAGATAATATAACCCCAAAGTGTTCTCTCTCTGGATGACCCGCGCTCACCCTACATGCTAGTGCAATTTCTCTCCATAACCATGTGGCCCTAACAGCCTGCACAGACTCCAAACACAGGAGCCAGGCAGGAGCCTGGATCCCACAGCACAGCACCAGATTGCAGCCAGGAACATGAGCTAAGTTAGCCCAATGATGAGAAAGGCTGGACTGGACTAGCTTTAATGTGGCACAGAACCCCTGGACATTGGCCCTATTTCTGGCCCTGATTTTTCATGGAGGGATGGAGAGAGATGGGACATCGGAAACCCAGCCGCTTTCTATTTTCACCCAAATAAATCTTACCACCAGGCCCCATCCTTCCTTGTGGGTCCCCGAAAATGCTTTTTCTTAGGACACCACAAGAGCCCCCCTTCCACTAGCAACAGTACCAAGAGAAGCTCAACAAAAACAATGTGATCCCTTTATGAATGAGCCAATAAATTGCACTCACAGAGATTCTACCCATCAGCATTTTACCGTACCAGTTTATCCCAGCAATTTCAAAATGTAAGGGAGCCAGGTATCTCTGGAGCTGAATCTTAACTATAAATGGATTCTCCACCAGATTATTATAACAAAATAGAAAATGTCTGAAATATGGAGACAGAGATAACTGAGTTACATCTCTGATCGGACTCCTATTTAGCAAATAGGACCTTGGACAATTTATTTAACTTCCCGGAGCCTCGGTTTTCTTATCTTTAAAATGGGGCAATAAGCCCTGCCCAGTGTGGGAGGCAACCAACTGATATTTCTCTCTTACATCTCTCTCTCTCTCTCTCTTTCTCTCTCTCTCTCTCTCTCTCTCTCTCTCTCTCTCTCTCTCTCTCTCTCTCTCTCCTTCTCTCTAAAATCAATAACATATATTTTACAAAATGGGACAATAATTTCTGCCTCCCAGAATTGATGTAAGGAGGACATGAAGTGATGCCAAGCAGGGCCTCTCAGGCTGACTGTTCATGTGGGCCGCTTAAGGGTCCTGTTCACTGCAGATTCTCATGCAGGAGGTCTGTGATGAGGCCTGGATGACGGTGGTTTGTTTTTTTAAAAAATCTCCCAAACAAAGTAAACATTGCTGTTTGAGCCGTCACCTTAACTTTTTATGCCTTGGTTTCCCCATAGAAATAGAACAAATGGTCCTTCCTAAGCCCAAGATAATATAACCCCAAAGTGTTATTGCTGGTCCTGGCACCACACTTTGTGCAGCAAAGACACAGTGCCCCGAGGACAATGCCTGGCACATAATACATGCTCAGCAAATGTCCATCTTTTATTGATTGATTGCCGACTGAAGACTACCTCCTTCACGGTTACAAAGTAGAAACAAGAGCCCTGAGATCTTAAGCTGACAATTTGTTCAATATTCAGCAGCTATTTAAAATTTAGGAGAAATACACTTCACATGTAAAATGCATCAAACAAGTAAGTGGATTTAAAGTGTAGGAGGAAGGAGTAAAATTGGCATCCGCAATGGCTTCCTGCATGCTGCCTTCTTAATTTATACCGGAATATGTTCCTTTCAAGGTGGGGGGAAGGGAAGAAGGTTTTGATGAGATTTTTTTTTATCCCAACTAATATTTAAAATAGCTCAGGTTTTACATCATCTGCAGGAGGAGGCGTGGCCAACTTATTTTAGAAGATACTATAAGAATGGGGAATCTGAGATTTACCCTAGAAATGTATTACCAGATAGGTTTCAGAAAGAGTACACAGCTGTGGTTATCTATTTAAATTGCACCTAATCAAACACTAATTTTTTTTTTTCGACGCAGGTATTTGACAGCCATGTCCTATCTAACACTGATTCTAAGCTCCCGATTCCAGTGGTAACGTCCTGTAATGTTAAAGCCCACACAACCGCTTCTTCCCAGTGTGGGAATGCACATGTGTTGATACTTGATAAACGGTCCTTTGTCCAGCATTTCAAATGAGAAAAGATGTTTGCTCCTCTCTTCATTTTTGATCACTTTCGTTCTATTTCTATGGGGAAACCAAGGCATAAAAAGTTAAGGTGATGGCTCAAAGTGGCTCTTACAGGGAGAGCCGAATGAGCGGAATCTTGACTGTGACTGCCATTTACCTTAAGAGATTTCCCACTCCCCAGACCAGGAGGCAGCGTGGTATGGTGGCTGAGGACTCTGCTTCATAAAGTCACACAGACTGGCATTCAGATCCTGACTGATATTCACCAGCTTTGTAACCTTGAGGGAGTTCATTTATCTTGCCAACATCAATTTTCTCCTCTAAGAGGGTAATTTTGTAACACTCATGAGGGGTTTGGTAGCGATTAAATAGATAATGTTGTTGAAGCTCTTATGATCGTGCCTGAACATATAAGTTCTCAATAAATGTGATCATTATCCGTAGTATCAGTACAGTGGAGAGGTTAAGAGTATAGAGTCAGAACTCAACTTCCTGGGTTCAAGTCTTATATCTACCACTTCCCAGCTAAAGGTCTATTGCAAGTTACTTAAGCTCCTTATGCTCCAGATAATAATGAGAATATGCATAATACCTATTTTGAAGCGTTGCTGGGAAGTTTGAGAGAGATCTTTTCAAGGACTTGGAATAGTGCATGGCATCAGTAAGCACTCTTGTGGTTTAGGAGTTACTATTATTGTCAGAACTCTCATGTCCATAGTAGCAGACTAAGTTGTGTCTCCCCATATTCATATGTTGAAGTCTTAGCTCCCCATACCTCAGGATATTTGGAGCTAGGCTCTTTACAGGGTAATTGGGGGTAAAATGAAGTCATAAGGGCGGGCTCTACTGTTATCTGACTGTTGTCCTTATAAGCAGAGGAATTTGGACACAGACAGAGAAACACTGGGGGGCACACACACAGAAGAAAGACCATTTGAGGATGCAAGGAGAAGGCAGTGACTTCAAATCAAAGAGAGAGGCCTCAGGAGAAACCAAATTTACTGACACCTTGATCTCAGACTTCTAGCTTTCAGAACTGTGAGAAAATAAATTTCTGTGGTGTAAGCACCCCAGTCTGTAGTACTTTGCTATGGCTCTGAACACACTAATACAGAAGGGATACATCTTTTACCATCTCTCTTTTAGCATCGCGCCGGCCAATAGGCCACAGGTATGAAAATCTAGAGGTCTTAAACTAGCCTGTCAAAGGTCAGGAACCTATATTGAGTCCAGAGAAACAGCAAGTGCCATGGGAAGGTTCAAGGGAATGGAAGTAGACCATGAACATGGCCAGCAGAACAGGCAGTTGGTCACCTTTCTCAGCCAAATTGGACACAGGGCAAGGGGCCAAGGGTGGGAAACCTTGTGTGGAGGAGACGCATATTCAGATACAGGTGACATGTCTAGATGGAGAATCTGGCGGGTGACAGGTGGCAAATTGGAGATCGCCACCTATCAGTTCCTAAAGTCCTTGTAAGAAAGATTCAAACGTGACTTCTATCAAATGCCACTGCTGTCCCCTCTGAACAGCCCATCAGAATCCCAAGCTCTCTGCTGCTCCGTGGAGCTGAACCACAGTTCTTTTCTTCCTCCATCAGGACACCTACACAAAGTTCACTTCATGTGACCAAAATGTGGGGCATAGATCTGAACATGAGAACTCTCTGGATTCTTCAATCCACTGGGTCTTCAACTGCGTATGCACCTGCCCACTGTCTGCTCACAGGACATGGGAACAGCTGATATCTCCAGAGAGCATTTGAATGCCTCAGTAAGTATTGAAGTAAAATGCATTTATAGGCACAACCTTACTAGCAAGGCAGTCACCATAATAAAGTTAGGAAGAAAAAGGAGACTCCTCGTGTGTATTTATAAGAGAAAGAAAATAGCTAACCTCAAATAATCATAATGCTAAATATGCCTCTCTCTGAGGCTAAGGTGCAATGTTCTTAATAAAAATATTTAGGTTAGTCGGCAATTGCTTTGTTTAAATTTGAGGTAGAGTGTGGGAAGCCTGCACCAGGCAAGTTAGAGATGACAGTTCTGGAAAAGAGAGAACCTAAATGTTGACTTGTGGCCATCACCACCCCTCCCACACACACACACAATCCCCACCGCCATCATCTTTGCCTTGAGCCCTTGGGGAAGCTGCTTGAAATGCATATGCAGTAACTCCTTATAAATGAGCCTTAATTAGCCTGTTTGGGAGACCTGTCTGGAGGGTTACCAGATCCTTACTCTTGGTTTCAGAAAGAGTCTCTGTAGGGAAAAGGTCAAAAGATCTGGAAGAATCTTCATTACTGTCCTACCCGCTTTCTTTCCTCCAGGCAGGACTGCATGCCGGCAGCCTCTGCAAGGGAAGGACCATCCAGCAGGGCAGCATTCTAAGCCTTTCTTAGATGTCTTTGTCCTTCCCTGTCACTTTCACAGAACATAATGCTAACCAAGGTCCTTTGGGCAGCCAGAGCAGGAAGCTGTGGGCCAGCCATGCCACTGGGCTTGAGGGCCAACTGCAGATCTGTGTGGTGGTTGTCAGTGGAGGTGTAGCTGCTGTCAGGTAGAAGTATATGTTTATTTCTGGGCAAATGCTTGATTTCTCAGCAAGCAAGTTGATATACTGTTTTCTGGTGGAATTTTGTTCAAGCTTGAAGCCCATCTCACATGCCACAGGGATCAGCATGCTCTGCCCCAGACTCTGAGGAGCAGACACACTCCAACTGGTTTGGAGTGGAGAGAGCCTGGGAGTGGAGTGAGGGTACAAGAGAGAAAGGCCAATGCCAGGCCCTGGGTTTCCTGGTGGTGGTGAGGGGGTGATGCTCAAGAGCATGGTTGAGAGTTAAATAGAGAAAGCTTTAAATCATTTAAGACGAGTAGACCAGGCGCTTGCCAACAAACACTCACTAGTTGTAATAAGTTATTGCTCTTGCCATTGCTACTAAAATTGACTTTTAAAAAAACAGAAAGAGAAACAAAATAAATATATTCCTTACTTGGTTTTCTGGGTTTTGTCTCTGGAGCCTATCCAGTTTCAGAAGTCACAAGGCTTGAATGCCCTCAGGTGACTGGGCTGCTAAGGCAGGCACATGACAGATGCATTATGATAACGGGAGGGGTGCAGAAAACATATCCTGACATATTAAGGGGACCTTGAACCCACACAATTTCATCATTGTTACCTTCTGTGTTGGTTTCTCATGGCCACTGTAAAAAATCATCACAAAGTTTATGGCTTTCACAGCATAAATCTACCTTACAGTTTTATGGGTCAGAAATTTGACACAGGTCACACTGGGCTAGAGTCGAGGTATCTCAACAGGGCTGGTTCTTTCTGGGAGCTCCAGAGAAGAACCCTTTTCCTTGCTTTTCTCAGCTTCTAGAGCCTGCTCACTGCCTTGGCTTGTGGGCCATCAATGCATTTTTCCAACTTCTTGTTTCCCTTGTCACATCTCTTGCTTCTGCTTTGACCTTCTTGCCCCCCTCTTATATGACTCTTATCATTATAGTGAGCCCTGGCCAGGTGGCTCAGGTGGTTGGAGCATGATTCCATACACCAAAAAGTTGTGGGTTTGATTCCTGGTTAGGGCACGTACCTAGATTTTGGGTTTGATCCCCAGTTGGGGTGCATATGGGAAGCAACCAATTGATGTTTCTCTCTGACATCTGTTTTCTCTATCATTTTCTCCTTCCATATCCTTGGGTTAGGATTTATAAAAAAAATTTTTTTAAAAAGACAAATTATATTGACCCACCTGGATAATTCAAGATAATCTCTCCATCTCATAATCCTTGACCTAATCACATCAGCAAATTCACCTGTCCCCCATAAAGTGACAAAGCCACAGGTTCCAGGGATTAGGACATAGACATAGTTGAGGAGCCATTGTTCATCCTGCTGCAGTGTCATTTATAAAATTCCATCAAGCAAATGTCAAGTTATAGAAGGACTCTGTACCTGGGTTCTGACTACCTGCCCACAACAGCCAAAAGAAGAAGAAGGCTGATGAAGACTTTCATGATAGAATCCTCCAGAAAGATTTCTGGGCACAGATGGCACAGCCTTACTTCTCCAGAAATGGCATGCCATCAGTCCTGACCCACATTCGCTCTTGTCCTAACCACTGGCATCTCTCGCCCAGGCTACTATGAAAGTCTCCCAATGTCGGCTACTGCCCTCCTCCAATTTTCTCTACACACAGCAGCTAAAAGAATCCTTTCATACCCCTGTCCCTCCCTCCAATGTCTTGCCACAGCACATAAAATGAAAAGCAGCTTCTTTTTATGGCCTTCAAATCCCTGCATGATCTGGCTTCTGTCTCCTTCCCTTTTATTTGGCTCTGCTCTCTCCCTCACCTGCCCAGCCCAACCACCCTGGCTTCTTTTAGTCTCTTAAACCATGCTGAGCTATTTCCACCTCACAGCCTTCTCTCATGCTCCCACCTCTGCTTGAAGAGCTCCTCTACCTTTCCTTCTCACCACTGGTCTCTTCTCATCCTTCAGGTGTCAGCTTAAATATCACTCCTGCAAGAGCCCTTCTCTGGGTCATTCTATCTATGGAAACCCCCCTCCACTTCACACACACACACACACACACACACACACACACACACACGCACACACGCATGCTCACTTTATCCTCTCATGTCACTCTGTACACTGTCATGGTACTGGCTACAAACTTCACATATATTTATTTACTTGCATGTAATAACAGATTCATAACATCTATATAATAAAATCATACAATTTAGCAGCTCTTTAGCTATGCCTTTTAGGGCTGATGACTCCCACACTAGACTACGAGATAATAGTAAGGACCACACCTAGGCCTGTTTTGTTTTTTGTTTTTTTTCATCAGTGTACATTGAGAACATGGTAGGCCAGGCCATCTGTTGGGTGGATGGATAAATGAATGGATGGGTGATATACGGGTGGATGCATGTAAAGACAGATAGATCTGTGAAAGCTAACCCAAAGGAGATGCTTGACTCACCTGGATTTGTGGGGTCTCTGTGTACTATCTGATAAGTGTGTGCCTGGGTGATTGCCTCTCTCCATTTAGCAACAAAAGTATAAAACTTAAATTTGAGGTGTTCCTCAAGCATACCCTGATTTTAATTCATGGCAGATTCAGTGTGGGGCATGGACCCTCCTTAATTTGAAACTCTTTCCATGTCTGTACATACAAATACCAATAGATGGGCAGACAAAACCTTGGTAATTTATTTTGCTTTTTTTCAATTTAATAGAGAACCAATGGACTACCCAGGAAAGTTTGTTGGTTTCATTGTTCCTAACTGCCACAGTGACTTCTGCCAGGGTACAAGCAATGGCTTCCACAGGACACAGAAAAAAACAGAACCCCGTCTGGTCTGAGAGTGGATGGGCAGGCTTTGAGACCAACTCCATCATAGTCCGCGGGTCCCTGTATCAGCCTCTACCCTCATCTGTTCCTATACATTTGTAGGCTGCGGCAAGCTCAGACAGAGGTACTCCTTCCTTCTCTACCACTGATTCCCTCAAATCCCAGTCTTTGAAAGAAATAGCCAATCCCCTGGTGAGTGGGAAATGGGAAAGGAAGGTGATTTGGATAGCTTTAGTGGTGTCTGACCCTTGCTGATACCCAGATAGTGATCTGAGCCAATAGCTTCTAGCCTGCATTGCCTCACACCGGCCGCTCTCCAAGGTGCTGATAAAGCTGTGGTGGTGGCTAGCCAGGCAGGAGGCTTCCGCTGGAATATTCTGTTCCCATGATTCCTCTGACATCATGGCCCTGATACCAGTTTCCTATGAGCTCTGAATTCCGTTCAAAATTGCTTTGTTGACATTTAAAGGTCTCCATCAGTCTAGTTGTGTGGCAAAAAAAAAAAAAAAAAAAAAAAAAAAAAAAAAAAAAGGGCTTGGATAGAGTCAGCTCTGCCTCACTACCTCCCCATTGAACCCAAGACAAAATGACTGCTGTCTGGAAGGCAGACCCAAGTGTTCCTTCCAGCTCTAAAATTCTATGATCCTATGATGCCTCCTGTTCAGCCAGTTGTCTGAACCCCTCTGACTGCCAATAACTCACAGAAAATCCCATTAAAAGAGCAAATGAAACCTGTAACCAAACCTATCGGGAGGCTGCCAAGGCTTAGGACGTTTTCCATCATGGACTGTTTGTTTTCCAAAAGACCTGCTCTGCCAAGGGGAGGCTTAGGTGGGACATAAAATACAGCTTCCAACTGTGTGTGCTATGGATCAAGGGAAGGGAAGCCACCGACTGACCTCCTTCTCAAGTGAAGGACGCGGTCTCATCTCCCTGTAGGAAGACGAATGATCCAGATGAATTTCGAGGGGCTATGATTGCCTTAGGTTCCTCCATTCTGTCTTTTTCTTGATAAATTTCACAGTGATTATTTCCGTTGCCAAAATGAACACCTCAAATATGATCATGAACATGCTGTTTTTCGTCTCAATGAAAATATGAGCCTGGAACAGCAGTTGTAATGTCCCTCAACATAAATTCTCTGGAGAGTTAAAACTGTGTTCAGAACAACCCGATTTCCAGGTCAGAACTAACTGCTGGACCTTCCTCTTACAGGAAAAGGGCCCGGATGATGCGAGAAGTGAACTGTGAACTGATTATGTGTGAACTTGAACTTGGGGACCTTTGGGTGACTGTGGTTTCAAAATGCCTTGCCCATGCATTGCCCACTGCAGGGATCCAGCTAGGCAATCTTGGGGCTAGGAGTGGTGCTTGCTTATGCACTGCAGGTCTGCCCCAGGGGCGATGTGCCCATAACCATGGGCACAGCCTGTGGCAGCTGGCAGGGACTCGCACACCGGATCCAGGCCCATCCAGCTACACCAGAGAACATGAATACACCTGCTCCAGTCCCCTGCAAAGCTCTTCACATCAGAACCTTTCTCCCTCAGTGATTTCGTTTTTTGTTGTGTTTTTTTTTTTAAGATATTTTATTGACTTTTTACGGAGAGGAAGGGAGAAGGATAGAGAGCTAGAAACATCAATGAGAGAGAAACATCGATCAGCTGCCTCCTGCACACCCTGCACTGGGGATGTGCCCGCAACCAAGGTACATGCCCTTGACTGGAATTGAATCTGGGACCTCCCAGTCCACAGGCCGACACGCTATCCACTGAGCCAAACCAGTTAGGGCCAGTGATTTTGTTTTTAACCTATGCATAGAGGGCTGCACACTGCTTTGGAATTTCCTCTAGACCAATGGTCAGCAAATTCATTAGTCAACAGAGCCAAATATCAACAGTACAACAATTGAAATTTCTTTTGAGAGCCAAATTTTTTCAACTTAAACTTCTTCTAACGCCACTTCTTCAAAATAGACTCGCCCAGGCCGTGGTATTTTGTGAAAGAGCCACACTCAAGGGGCCAAAGAGCCACATGGGGCTTGCGAGCCGCAGTTTGCCGACCACGGCTCTAGACCAATGCACTTCCCTCTCCAGTTCCCAATAATATCAAATAATAAATCCCTCGATATAATAATAATATTTAGCTCTTTCTGAATTCAGAAAAGCCTTTCCCACCAAGGATAGCCTTTACTGACCAGATCAAAGGGATCCCTAGTCCAAAATCATATTTTATTAAAGTTTGCCCTGAACACACAGTTTGAGTAGGTTTTGCTATTATCACTGTAGAAAGCAAGGAAATTACCAGACACTTTTTCTCCTTCTTTGTGTTAAATGCACAAGTCTATGGATGAAACAAGTAGTATTTGATCAATTGACATCTTGCTTCTCATCAGTTTGCCTGGGGTGCAATGGGTTTAAGTTGCCATTCAGATAAGCAGAGTTGTGGAAAAGAATATCAGAGCCTAAGAAAATTGAAATGATCTGTTAGTCATCAAACTAGAAGTTATCTAATTTCACAAACACCCTCACTTTACAGATGAGAAGATTGAGGATAAGAAAGGTTTTGTGCCTAAGTCCAAGTCACATGGTAATATTAAAATAGAATTGAGACTAGAAAATGGGTCTACAGACTCTCAGACAAGGACTATAATGAGAAAACATTTTTTTTGTCTTCCATTCTATTTGTGCTTCTCTACTAACACCCCCCAACCCACTCCCTAACTGAAGCTATTAAATAAAACAGTACATTAAAAACAAGACTAGATATGTTTCTTCTGATTTTCAATTCAAGTCCTAGTGGAGATTCAAGTTCATTTGGAAGATCTTGTTGGTCCCTCAACCCCAATGCTCCTACTTCTTTCCCCAATGCCTCCGCTCCTACACACACACACACACACACACACACACACACACACACACACGGTAGAACCTGAGTCTGTTTGCTGAGTCTGATTCTGTGTCTTACAAACAGGGACTTAGTTTTGTTGGTAACGCCTAGTTGAGGCAGGAACAGTTCATTCCCCAGTACAGTGAGCCCATCAGCAAACACTGGAGGCAGCAGCCAGGGCTCTGGAGTTTGCTGGGGTGGGAGGGAAGGCAGGGAGAGGCAGCCATGTGATTCTGCAAAGGTTTTCTTGGCCTCTTACTCAGCAGTTTTTATAATGCAGTGGATGTGCAAGTGAAATAATGATGGTGAAAAATGATGAGCTGGAAGGTTAGTTCTTTGCCATCTCATATACTTCAGTTCCTCTCTCTCGGCGTCTCTCACCAATATAGAAAGGGTTTGGGAAATAAGGTACAGTACTGAGATACTTGTCTGACTCTGCGTGCACAGAAGGCAGGAGAACAAGACTGAAAGGAAAATTTTCCTAATTCATGATCTGTTCCAAATACGAATGCCAGATAAAATGCCGGTGCCCAATTACAGTCAAACTTCAGATTTAAAAAAAAAAATACCTTGTTAGGAGAAGAATGTATGCATATACTAAAATAGTTTTCATTGCTGATCAGAACAACAAACTTAACGGGTATCTATGTTTTTTATTTGCTAAATCTGGAAAGCTTAATCTCAAAGTAACTAATATGGGGCACTCTGTATATTTTAAATATTTTCTGTCACCTCCTGCACCGACTACCAAAATGAACATAAAAACACCAAGGGGAAAAATATCAGGCCTTCACCCGTATAATGCTGCGGGCATTCTCAATTACTGGGGAAATTCCAGGGTCATCACAGCGCCACCACCGCAGTGGCTCTGAAGCATCAGCCTGTGTGGGCCTCATCTGGAGGCCTTGTTAAAGCAGAGATTTCTCAGGCCCATCTCCCTAGTTTCAGATTCAGTAGGTCTGGATCTGGCCTGAGAATTTGCCTTTCTTGTTTTTAAATATATTTTTTTTTAAAGAGGAAAAGAGGGGGGAGAGAGATAGAAACATAAATGATGAGAATCATCGATCAGCTGCCTCTTGCATGTCCCCTACTGAGGATTGAACCTGCGACCTGAGCATGTGCCCTGACCGGGAATTGAACCATGACCTCCAGGTTCATAGGTCGATGCTCAACTGAGACACACCAGCCAGGCCTGAGAATTTGCCTTTCTAGAATGTTCCCATGACCGCAAGGCTGCTGGCCCGGACTCTGGTTTAGAGGAAGAAACACTGGCCTAAAAGGCAACAGCCTACAGTTCTGGTTTCTGTACTGCTACTCATCCCGTGTGCAACTTTAGATAAACAATTTGGAGTCATTTTGTTTGTGTTCAATAACACAGTACATAGCGATACCCTCAGAATTACAGAACCGAGCACTGAGGGGATAAGTGAGTTACTAAAGCTCTGTCCTTAATGACCCTGACTGCACAAAAGTTGATTAACTCCGATCCATAGCTAGGGCACAAGGAGGTTTCTAAGGCCTCCGTGAGGAGCCGCACAGCAGGCTGTGGGCGAATCTGCTTTCACAGGCACGAACCTGCTTTCACCAGGCAGCCTTCTTTCTCCGCTTTGTGGAGTCTCTTTGTATAAAGGTGCCAGTCGTTAAAAACTGTCTGCAACCCACTGACTTAGAAAATCACCTCGGATCCTTTCTAAGAATCTATGATTACAGCTCAACTCCCTTCCAATTCCACCCGCTATCACTGCCCCAGATGGCGTGCCCTCAGATTTGCTCTCAGGAGCGGGTCCTCCCAGTCCCAGGGAAAGATGAGCTCTGGGCTCACACCTAATGCTGCCCAAAGTCCTTGGGATTGTCCACACTGGGTGCCAGGTGGTGGGACTGGCAGACTGGAACCTGGGAGGTCTCAGAGTTCCCTGCCTTGCCTTCCAAAGGCCTGGGCAGCTGCATTGTGCGGACAAACCTGTTGGGAAATAACAGGCAAGCCTGTGAAGGGTTAGAAAGAGCCTGCCATAAATTAGGGAAATTCACGTACAGTCTGTCCTCCAAATCTGAGGGTTCTGCCTCTGCGATTCAACCATCTGCAGTTCAAAAATATTCGAAAAAGAAAGTCGCATTGTTGCTGATGTGTGCTACGGAGTCAGGCCTGAGCTGGTGGCATCTGTTCTCAACATGCACAGACGTTCTTTCTGGTTATTATTTCCTAAACAATATAGTGTAACAACTAGTTACATAGCATTTACATTGTATTCGGCATTATAAGCAATCCAGAGATGATTTCAAGTCGATTTAGAGG
The DNA here is from genome assembly GCF_951640355.1 of Cnephaeus nilssonii. Classification (NCBI taxonomy): domain Eukaryota; kingdom Metazoa; phylum Chordata; class Mammalia; order Chiroptera; family Vespertilionidae; genus Cnephaeus; species Cnephaeus nilssonii. Next base: position 19,299,205 of record NC_137093.1, on the reverse strand, counting down.
GATATCCGTCATTTATGTGCACGTACTACACCATTTACACAAGGGACTTCAGCATCTGCAGATTTTGGTATCCTGGGGGGTCCTGGCACGGACCTCCCACAGATACTGAGCGAGAACTGTACACTGTTGGAGAAAGAGAGGCATTCTAATGGGAGGAATAAACTTGCAGCTTTTCACAAAGAAGAATGGGGAACACAACATGTGCCTCCATCCATCACTGGCAATGGGCACGCGCAGATACCTGCGCAAACCATCAACTCTGGGCAGAGGGCCAGGCAGTCCATGGGAGACAGAGGTGCATGCGTCCAAATAACCTCAGAATGTTGGCCTTGCTCTGGCCTCCTCCGAAGGACTTTGTTCTCTTCCGAATGCTCTTGAACTTCAGAAAGAAGAGATTTGGTGAAGTGGCAGGTTGGGCCTGCTGCTTCCTCCTCCACTACAGCATCTCTCGTCGAGAGACTGACTCTGATCTGGCCTTTGCCACCAGCCCATTTCTGAGGTCAGTGACCTAGGGCCTCGGCCAAGGGCAAGCGCCTCTGTGGTAGACCAGAGGCCTGAGTGGCAGATGGACTATGGGCTCAGTCCTGGGTGGGAAGAAGGAGACCTCAGCCCCCAGCCCCTGGAGAAAGGAATGTTACTCCCCCAGGGCACTTAAACTCACTTCATCTCCCAATATTTGGCAAGGGAGCTACACTCTAAATTTTTTCTCCAGAGTTTCTCTCACCTTTCATGTTATCTCACCTTTAACCAGAATATCTTACTCTCTCCTTTCTCCTACATTCAAGAACATTATAATAGGAAGAAAACTGAAAGATTCGCTTATTTTCACCAAAGGCAGATGGAATGGAGATTTAAAGAGCTTGGCCTTGCCTGAAGTCACAGTGCCAGTTAGAGTCAAACCGGGTCTCAGAACTAGGCCTCCCGTCAGGGACTTCCCTGCACCTTCGGCCACAGCAGGGCCCCTCACCCTCTCCGTCCTCCTCACAGCCAGACCCCTGCATAGTCATGCAGCTCATTTCCCCTGCCTCTTCTTCCCCATCATTTTCCCTGCCTGCCCCCGAGGTGTGGATGGCAGGAGCCTGCCGCCCATAGGGCAGGAACAGTGAGTTTAGATACGACTGCAAAAGACAATACAGCTGCACACACTATTGTTTTTAATAAAACCTCTGGGTTTGGCAACCCGGCTGTATGTGTGTCTGCCTCAATTTCATCGGATTCCTGTTTCTCTCGGGCTGTGCCTGAGGGAAGCAGCCCTGAGCTGAGCAGGGTTCCCACGCGGAGACAAGGCCGACCGGAACCTCAGGACCCGGCTCTCCCAAAGCAGGGAGCAGCGCTCTGGGTGGAGAGAGAGCAGCCGAGGGAGTGCTTCTGGGTGAGAGGGTTGGCCTGGCATTGACCTTGGGCTAAAAAAGGAGGCCCAGGCAGCTCTGGGGCATCACCACAGGGAGTGAAAAGAAGCACATCCACCTGCTTGTGACTGAAGCCGAATAAAACGCTATTAAAGGCAATCAGTCGGAATTGCTTTCAATACATAAATATTTGAGGAAATGATTAGCTCATTTTAATTACCTCCCTAACATTGATAACAATATTTTTGCGAGCAGCGGCTTCTCCAAGGAGGCGGCAAGGGGGGCGCCCCGTCTATTCCTGGCACCCCCACTCTTTCCCTTGGAAAAACAGCCATTATCTATTCAATGGGAATGTGGGGAGAGTTGGGGTATGGAGGGGACCAAAGAATTATGTCGACCTTGCAAGAGCAGACATAGGAATGCTGTCATTTTCACATTAACCCAGCAGGAGGTCCTCTTAGATTTTACATGTTCTCTGGCCGGAGACCCCAGGACGTGGGCCGGGCCAGAGGTCCAGTCAGAATCTGAAACCAACTTGGACCCGATGGGCCTCCTGTCAGAGATGCTCTCCATCTCAACCAGCAGGATGCGGACAGCTCCCCTTTTTATAGTTAGCGATGACTCAGAAACACGCACACACTCCCCGTAAAGAGGTAGCTGCTTTTGCCAAGAATTACATTTGAGTGCGTGTTCTGTTTTGAAACCACTCTGTAGGTCTTATTAACTCAACAAGCTAAGCATGACTCCTGGACGCATAAGCATAGAGCGTAGATCCCACACAAGAGTCATCAATAAACCACCTCACTCAGCAAACAAATTCATGCCTGTCTATTACTTGGGGAATTAACAAAACTCTTCTACTTCTGCTAAGTATGGACATGTCTAGATTGACATAGTGGGGAGGTGGGGGACAGTTTTGTCTTAATATCCCAATTATTATTTGGAAGTCAGGTGACAAAGATTACAGAGGTGAATATTAGGGTCACAAACGTATACACAGATAACCAGACTGTTCATTTGGTTGTTCTTCCCATACCCCTACCTAACTCATTCTTCCTTCCTTCCTTCCTTCCTTCCTTCCTTCCTTCCTTCCTTCCTTCCTTCCTTCCTTTCTCTCTCTTTCTCTCTCTCTTTCTTTCTTTCTTTTCTTCTTCCTTTCTCCTTCCCTCCCTCCTTCCCTTCTTTCCTTTCATTTCATTTCTTTCTGTCTCCTTGCCCCTATTCCTTCTTTTCTTTCTTCCTTTTTCCTTCCTCCATCCCTCCCTCCCTCCTTTTTCCCCTCTCTCCCTCACTCCTCCCTCCTCTATCCTCCCATCTTCCTTCTACCCGGTATCATCTGCATGAAACTGGAACACCTAAAAGGCCCTTCCTGCCGAAGCTCATGGCTGCTCTTTCCTGAGAAGTTTTGCAGGCCCAGACTGCTGAGCTCATCATCATTCCAGGATTAGAATCTGCAGGCTTATGAGATCAAGCAAATGCTCTGCTGCTCCTTAGCGCTCACATCGTGTCTGGGGAAAGCTTCCAGGCTAACACGGGACAGGAAAGGTGCAGGTAAAGAAATAACTCCTGGTCCAATACACAGAAGGGCACTTTGCTGTTAGAAAGTCTGGGACACTTCACTGGGCTGCACCCAGCTTTCACCTCCAGGAAGAGGGCAGGGGGCACAGGGCGTCAGGGTCCATGAGCCCTGGGCTTGAGAACAGAGGGGCAGCTAGCTGCGTTTTCAGATGTAGCCAAGGATCTGCAAAGGATCCGCACAGCTCTTCCCACACAAAGAAAATAAATGTTGCTTCGAGTTTTGTTCCCTTTGCTGCATAAAGCTGTTCTCGGGGCTCTGTTCCAAACACACAGTGTGGAAGAAGAATAGAGAAGTGACAGTCATGTGCTTCGATTTGCCCCAAATGTGCTTCGTGCTCTGTAAATCTGGCCTGGTGGGCAAAAAGGTGTCCCCGCCTGCAACGGAGCTTTAGGGTTGCTGGGGGACCCCTCCTCCAAGTTGGGGAGCAGAGCATCATTTCCATCATTTCCTCTTGATTTCAGAACCCCTCAGTTGCTAACTACAGTCGCCTCACTGATGATTGGCTTCATCAGCTCCCAAACACACACACACACACACACACACACACACACACACACACACGAAGGCCCCGCCTAAATCCTCCAGCCCACCTGTCTCTCCAACCCCTCACTCTTGCCTGATGAAATCTGGAAATCCAGGAATCCTTTCCCCCTCTTTCCCTCCTACTTTTGACTATTGAGGGGTGGCTACTGTGTAGTATTATGTCCTTGGCAATCTTTAGCATAGACCGGCGTTCAGGGTCATTTAGGTCCCAGGCATCATGCTGGAACGAAGGACAAGGTACACTCCCTCCATGCTTTGGAAAATCTCATGGAGGTAAAAAAATAAATAAATAAAAGTCCACACAAACACACCACTAAAAAGAATAGAATAAATGCACTCTGAGTGCTGTACATGGACGGCCTGCAAGCAGGGCTGAGAAAATGAATAACACCCCAAGAAGGGCTCCTGAGGCCCCACAGAGGAAGTGATCTTTGGGCTGAGTTTTAAAGGACAAGATGGGATTGGCAGGTAGAGGATGAAATGCAGGTACTGGGGGCAGAGAAACTCCTGGGGCTCTGTCATATCAGAGCACAGTCATCCAGGAGGACGGGGTGCAGGGCAGCAGGGGAGGGGCCCAGCAGCAAGTAAGAGGAGAAAGGAAACATCTGTAAAACTCAGGGCACAAGAACTGTGTGCCACGCGCGGGGTTTGGAGTTTGATCCTAGCAGACACCGGGAGCCACTGGAGGTTTGGAAACATAGTAGCAGCATATTTTGGTTTAGAAATGAAATTCTAAAGCGAAGACGATGTCAGAAATTAGGAAGATAATCTGTTTACAACAGCTTGGAGGATGTATCCCTCTATGAAAGGCAAAATAATGACAAAGACATAGGTTGATGCAAAAAATCACAGGCAGGGGGAGGAGGAGGAGAGGTGCGAGGGTGCCACCCATCAAAACCCCTCCTCACTCAGGCCCCTCCTCCAAGGAACTAGTTGGGGTTGACTGGCCACATTTTCAGACTTGCACCCCAAATGCACCCTCTCTGAGGCGGGCCGGCTTGGGTCAGCACCTTGCAGTCACGGTCCCTTCCTCTCTCCTTGTCCCTCACCTTCCTTTCTGAGGATCCCTCTTCCCAGCCCCGGGAGCCCTCTCTTCCCCCTCTCCCTCGCTTTCCTGTGTTAATTGCTGAGCTTCTGTGCCTTGGGAGGCTGCTCTTAACAAAAGATTAGCCCTTTTTCCAGGAGGAGGCGATTTAAAAAGGAGAGATTTTTGTTTTTAAGGCAGATGAAAGCCAGCCCGAGGAGATGTGTGCTTGACCCTCCAACATGCGCCTCCCCGCCTCCCTCGGCTTCCAAAGGAAGGCTCTCTGAATGCGAAATGAATCCAGGGCCTCCTGTCTGCTCCAGAAGAAAGGGAAGCCGGTCTCTCAGACACAATATTTCCTTTATGGCCGCGCTGCTCCTCCTGCCCCGCGCGCAGCACCGCCTCAGATGCCTGCTTGACCTTCTCAAGGTCACTCCCCGCAGCAGCCCCCGGTGCCTCTCCCAGGAACCTGCGGAGTTGCTGAAAGGGCCAGGTTTTTGTTTTCTGTGGCGCCTCCGTCACAGTGGAGTCCTTGCCCGGGGGCAGAGACACCTGAAGTTCCCAGCAGGGCAGTCCCACTTGGTTAGATGGGCCTCTTGGCCCGCTCCGTGGAAGAAAGGCCCGCAGCTGTGGCTCACCAGCTCCACAGTCACGCCACCTCCCCTGGGGGCCGTAGACAGTGCCACTTGGGAGCTTGAATGAGGACTCACCGTGCCCCTTCTTAGCCTCCCTTATGCACTCTCCGTCTCAACAGCCTTTGATGCCAATACTTTGCAGTCTTGCTACATCTCGCTCTGCAGTTAGTATTGACTGCACACCTGTCTGGTGTCTGCTTGCCCACATCAGTGATGCCGCCGTGGGTTGCCTGTCTCCAGTTGGGAGGGACAGCGCTCCCCCCTGTGCCTGTCTGGCAGCTGAGGAGGGTGTAGAGAGTGGCTGAGTCACCTTGGTGTCTGCCCGGCGCCAGGGAGGCACTGTGCCTGGCACAGAATTGGCACGAGCTGCATGCGATGTTGCTTCCTTTGTTGCAAATGTAATTTCTGATCCGGGCTGGATGAATCTGCTTTGTGGAGAGGAGGGTCCCGCTGGAGGAAACTGCTGTCTAAAGGAATTGCCTCAGAGACAATGTCACTAATCAACTTGGGCTTGAGTTAGGATCTTTGTGTGCCCAAAGCTGTGTGGCTTTGGGCAAAGACTGTATCATCTCTGAACCTTGGTTTTCTCATCTGTGAAATGGAAATAATGCTGTTTGATATCTCATAGGGCGCTGGCTAAGAGCTTATACTAGTCTCATAGCAAATGCTCTAAAAGTGGCCATTCTTTTTGCCCGTAAGCTGAGCACCCCAAAGTGAAGTACAAGAGTAAAGACCTGCCTGGAATCTCTTCACATCTCCATGTACATAAATCGGAGGCCTTTTTCCAAGGCCCTGCTTCCCGTAGCTTCACCCCAAGTCTTCCTCGCCCCTGGACAGAATGAATATTTTCCTTTCTTCAAAATTCCTGGCATTTCATAGCTTAGCTCTTTCCTATAGCTTTCTAACTCACAGATGATAAGCTACTTGTGGGCAGAATACGGGTTTGCCCATCTCTGTAAATATTTTGCACAAATGAACAAAAGGAAGGCGGGACCGGAATTTTGTCTCTAGCTTTCAGTAGGTGTGTGTGTGTCGGGGGGCAGGGGGGATGGTTTGCAAGCGCCTGTTGGCCATTCCTGGACAAGAGGAATCTCTTCTCGGAGCCTGCAGGACACCAAGGGCCCCAATGATAAATGATTGCCTCTCAGTTTAGGGGAGGCCCGAAAATGCCCATTAAGAGGGGCGTTGAGGCATTGCACATTAATCCTAAGCATTTCCCCTTAAACCCAAGCGAAATAACTAACTGTTGCATAATTCAGTAAGAAGCCAGGGCTGGGGGTCGAATTTACTTTCCCAGTAACCAGTGAATAAGTACCACCCACCAAACTATTTAGTTCATTTAAAATCCTGACAATTTAACACCACTCTGGCGAGATAAGAACCATTTATTAGAAGGCACAGTTCATTAACCCGAATGCTAGTGGCATAGTTGCTCAGAGAAAGGGGTGGGTGCAAACCTCACCAGGAATCCCCTTCTCTCTCCGCCCAGGAGCCCAGTGGCTGTGGGCGGGGGCCAGGAACTCCCCGCTAGTGGTATCCCTGGAAGTGTATCTGACCACGTGACTCCCTTCCCTCAAAGGCCAGTCCAGTGGGGACCATCTCACAGCATCCGAGTTAAGGTGGAGCGTGTGATAGGACCTGAGCCAGAGCAGAGCGTTCATTCCCGCCTCCCACCCCATGGCTGTGCTCCTTGCCCAGCTCTCCTCCGCCCCCAGCTGCCCTGCAAGCCTTCCAGGGCCCTGAGGCTTGTCTCCCACATCGGATCCCCGTGTCACATTTCTGTCCTTGGTCGTTGGGTTTTTTGAATGTGCGGACCGGGTGCAGCTATAAAAATATTTCACAATCCTACCAGGGCGGCAGCTGCCAGGGCATTGTATGCAGCCCTTGTATAAAAACTGACAAGCACAGGACAGCACCGAGCACGGGGCTCCCCTCTGTGACACTGTCTTTTTCTGGGCACATAACAAATCTATTTAGGATGAAAGCACGCCGAATCCCACAACAGACACGTCGAGTCACGGAGGCGCTCTCCTGAGAGCCCGGGCTTTAGGGTTCTGTTTCCATCTGGCCCTGTCACCACTCTCTAGAAAGCCTCAGGCCACCCCCACAAACAAGGACTGCCGCGGCTCTCAGGGGTGTGCCGGCGCCTGAACGAGGGACAGACTGGGGTCTCCAATTTGCAACATGCAATGTCATCCTATCTCACTCACTGTGAAAAGCCAGCTTAACTTGCCAAATGGTTGTAATCAACTTAAAAATGGACTCGGGGGAACCAAGGTAATGGGGGAAGGTGGCTCGGGGGTCGCTGCGCATCTGGGCATTTCCGGAGCTCAGGTGTGTGCTCGGGGCATGGGCAAGACCTTTATCTGATTCTCAGTGAGTCATATAATGACATTACCTATTTGACAAAACATTTGTTTGCATAAATTATTTTATTCTTGCAACATCCCAGAGAGAGAGGGGGATTTCTGTATGACCACTATACAAATAAGTAGAGAGTAATGGAGATTGAGCAAATTGATTGCTAGGAGGGACTTATATTTAATGTCTTGGAAGGATGGCATTTTTCTTATAGTCAGACGCACTGCTTTCTAGGAAAAGGGGGGCATATCTGTTCTTTCATTAATTCTAATTTTTTGGAGCAATACAACTTCCTGCGGAGCACAGGCCACTTCCTGAAGCTACCTTGTTAATTTGTCTTCTTGTATATTACTTATTTCCTCCAACCAAGATGCTAGAGTGAGGGGGAAGGGAATTGGCTGGCTCTAACACTTGGAGGAAATAAGGAATATACAAGAAAACAAATTACCAAGAGAGCTTCAGAACATGGCCGGTACTCCGCAGGAAGTTGTCCCGGAGATGTGGGAGGGAGCACCGGGCACACTGAAGCTGGCTGCTGAGAGGCCTCCCTGAGATCTGAGTTATAGAAAACCGCCCTGTGTGGGAAGGTCTGGAGGAAAAAAATTCCAGGCAGGAAACCTCCCAAACAAAAATCCCGGAAGTAAGACCAAACGTGGCAAGTTCGAGAAGCAGAAGGATGGTCAGAGTTGTTGGGGCAAAATCACTGAGGAAGGTGGTGACATGTGAGGACTTCTAGGAGGAAGGAAGGAGCAAGACATCAGAGCCCTGGGGGCTGTGGGGAGAGTGTGGATTTTGTTCTAAGTATAAAGGGGGAGTGACAGAGTTTTATTTATGCTGGAAAGTACTGTGCAGACTGCTGTTTTGAGAACGGATTACAGGAGCCATGAGGTAAAGGATGGGTGAAAAGTGTGGAAGCAGCCAAATTGACTACTGTAATGATCCAGGCAAAGATGGCGTGGTCCCTTGAATGAAGGCATTGAGGGACTGCGAGTGAAAATGGACTGGAGATTTATTTTACAGGTTGAACTAACAAGAAATGCTGACAGATTTGGTGTGAGGGGTAAAGAAAAGGGAGGGACAGGGATAATTCCTGGGTTTTGTGTTTAAGCAATATGTGTAGAAGGCTGCCATTAAGAGAGTTAGAGAAGACCAAGGGAAGAACAGTATCGCTGTGGGCTGCAAGCAGAGGAATAATGAGTTCCATTTTGGACATCAAATGGCAGCTGGGATCTATTCTAAGACACACAGCTTGATTACTACTGAAAAAGGAAAACAACAATAAGAAGACCTTTTTTTAACTGGTCATACCAGCCTCGGTAGATTTGAAGTCTTTTTCTATTACAAAGGACTTGGCAATTTCCTCTGCCTTAGGTTGAAGTGTGAGAGGCAACCTTTGTTATGTGTCTCAACAACAAAATTGTCAGCTGTGGGCATCCTTTCTGCCTTAGGGTCTACACAGCTCTTGGTTATTGTGGTTATTCTCCCACGGACAAATAGGCACTTCCCTCTTATCAAATTTACACCCTGCGGTTCTGTTTCCATACATTTCCATATACGTGACCATTTTTCTTTGAATGCTGAATCATTTCTTAAAAAAACTTTTAATGGCAATTAAAACTAGCACATTCAATACCGACAATGCCTATCACTCAGGAAGTGAAGAAAATGTGACCAAGTTTGCGCATGTGTAGGCAATGGCAGCTAAAGGACTCCACTCGGTAGGCAGAGATTATAAGATGCAATTGAATATGAGATGCATCCTAAGAATGTGAGAAAATAGGGGTAATTGAATGAATGAAGTGACATATTAAGTTTGAGGCATATTTGTAAATCTAGGACTCACAGGCGAGGTCTGGGCTGGAGATACAATTTAATAGTCACCAGGATGGAAACCAGAGTCCTACGTGAGATCTCCTAGAAAAGTGGACAGAGAAAATGCCCCAGGACAAAGCTCTTGGCAGCCAGCACATAGCGATCAAGTAAAGGAGACAAGTCCGCAAAAGAGACAGAAAATACGTGTTTAATGAGGTAGGATGAAAACCGGGAGAGTCTGATGCTGGAGAAGCCAAGAGGGAAATTCTTAAGGAGGAAGAAAGGGTCAACTATGTCAAGTGCAGCTGAGAGGAAGATTCAAGATTGGACATTGACCACTGTATTTGGTCAACAATATAAACATTGTTGGTGACTTGATGAGAACAGCCTTGGGGGAGCCCTATGCCAGACTGGAGAGTTGAAGAGTGAAAGAGCGGAGAGAAAGTGAAGACAGTGAATAAGATCCTTCTCCTGAGAAGCTTTACAGAGAAGGGGAGCAGAAAGATGTCTGCAGCTGAAGGAGGAGATGGGGTCCAGAGAAGTGATTGACATGATAGTTGCTGTTTTAAAGACAGAAGATCCTCGAGCAGGTGTGTGTGCAGATGAAAGTGAGCCAGTGGAGAGGAAAGAGGTAATGATGTAGAAGAAAGAGGAAGTTAATTGCAGGATTGAAATCCTCCAGGGAGAAGGGGAGAGACCCCAGAGCATACACTGAGAAGTGGAACTCTAAAATGCAAAGGGTGACTGTATCTGTTATGAAAGGCAGGTATATTAGAAGATTTGGTATCTGGAAGATGAGTTCAGTTCCTAATTGCTTCTATTTCCTCAATGAAATATGACTCATTCACTACAAATGGGAGCAAGGAGATTTGGGAAGATTGTAAACGTTTTGAGTAGAGGAGAGAAGAGTACAAGTTAGATGTCTCAGAGGCGAGAGAGCAAAGCTTCTAGGAATGCACAGTAGGACTCCTGGGTGGAAGTAAGCACCCACAGAGATTTAAAATGATGCCAGTCACATTGTTTTGTCCAGCAAAGTCCAAAATCAGAGAAAGTCCATAGGTGGTTTCTACCCAGCCTGAGAATTTTCCAGGGAAATGCAACAGAAGGAAAGAGAAACAGGGAGTTGAGGATGCTTACAAAGAAGGACCAAAGCATCTATAGTAAGTAAGAAGTAATGTGTAAATAGGATATGAGTGAAAAACTGGGGGGGGGGGTGCTTCAGGATTTAGCTAATGTGCTGTTACCTTTGGGACAAGGGGTAGACTGGAGGAATAAGAAACAACCTCTAGAGAAAGGAAGTGAGTATCAGCAAGCAATGTGTCCTCTCAGAGGATGACAGTCAAGGAGGCCTGAGGATCTCAGAACACGGGAGAAGTGTAACTGATGGGTGGGAGTTTCCTTTCTTTGCCATCTAACTCCCCCACAGCAGTTGAGTTGGGTTTGACCTTCTTTTGTCCCCAATGAAGAGCAGCTGCCAGTCATCCACACAGAGTATTCTTTATTTCCATTGTGAATTTGTATTTAGTTACCCCCTTAGATTTCTTTCTGCTGAACATTTATTCCCTGTCACGGTCCTGACAGGCCCTATGCTGTGGCCCTTTGATCATTTCCATTGGGCTCCTCTGGGGGACGACAGGTGCCACAGATGTTTAATAAGGGTTCTAATAAAGGTTCAATAGAACCGATATGACCACAGGGCATCCCACTGTGTCTATGTTTCTACCCTGTACTATCTGCTTTGTTTTAATAATTGCTTTGTAGATCCTAGCATTCTTTGCAGGTTTATGTTCAGTTTTTGGTTGTTTCTGGGTATCTTTCCATCCCGAGTGGCCTGCACTTGTGTCTAGATTGACTCCACCCATGTGTTGGTGTGTGTGTGTGTGTGTGTGTGTTATGACTCAATGAACAGGCCTCCATCTTCTATAGGTTTTCATGTCTTGTTTTTCTCTTAGTTTCTCACATCTTTAACCTTTCCCAAGGAATCTCATTCGCCAAACTCCATCGGGCCACTAGGCAAGCAGGATCCTCCAACATTTGGTTCTGTTTTCTCTATCACCTAGTTGCCTCTCTTCAGAGAAGAAATTGTCTCCATTGATCATTTTCTTCCAAATAACTCAGTACAGGATGCTAAATACTAGTGATGCTCTGTGTATGGAATTAAGTTCAGTAACAGCGATCACAATAATTTCCAAATGTAGATCCAATATGCTATTATTGCAGTTCTAACATGACATGCAATTTTCATGGTGTCGCATCTATAGCATTATTTTTGGAATATAATCTATGCTTAGGGCTCTGGGAAGCCAAATGTTCCCATCCATATAAATCATTGAAGATCCCAGTTTCTGCCAGCTGTCTTTCCAAAGTTGGCACTGTATTCAGAAACCATCTTAGGATGACTCTCAGCTCTCAGGGCACACTATCCCACAGGAGCAAGGGGGCTCCTGCCAAGACTTTGGTGTCCATCAGTCACAGCGTAGTCCTTCTCTTGGTGAAACTCCTAAATTCAGTTTTTAAAAAATATATATACCCAGTAGTCTGACTCAAATGATGATGAGAATAATTATGAGGTGAAGAAGATTTTTATGGCAAAATGCATCCGAAAGAAATTATTTTAGCTTAGCATGTCTAATTGTCCTAATTAGAGCATCTTGCCCAAATGCCTAATATCCTTAAGCAGGAGAGAAGCAATGGTGACCATTAGGGCATCCAATTGAAGAAGAAATAAGAACCACTACTGACACATCTAAATATCAAAAATTAAATACAGTGTCTCTATGTATTAAATACCTACTATATATCAAGCAATGTCATCTATTACTTCATTTATCTTTCTATCAACACGAATACAAAAGTATTGTAGCTACATTTAATGAGGCTTACAGAAATCAGAGGATATATCAGGGATGTAAATCCTTGTCTACTTGTTTTCAAAACCCATGTTTTAACCGAAGAAATAAGTTGAGAAGAGAGATCTCAATAGTCTGTCCTGAGAAAAATGGATGGCAACACACTTTCTCCTCAGATGCTGCACATACCTTAATAGAATTCAGACCTATGGTGAACAGGGAAAGCTAGATGACCAGGGAGTTTATTCTTTATGTGATGTAGGGATGCTTTATAAGGCCTATGGAATTTTTTTTTAACTGTTGTCTAATCACTAATTGGTTTTGTTTTGTTTTGTTGCTTTTGGCATTCTAAGGGTTTTAATATCTATCTGAATATCTATCCATTATCTTTCTCTCTATTCCTCTATTTCTATCTCTGTCCATACCACTTCCCCTGTCTTTTTCTCTCTGTCTCTAAGTTTCTTTTTTTTAAAAAAAAAAATATATTTTATTGATTTTTACAGGGAGGAAGGGAGAGGGACAGAGAGCCAGAAACGTCGATGAGAGAGAAACATCGACCAGCCGCCTCCTGCACACCCCCTACTGGGGATGTGCCCGCAACCAAGGCACATGCCCTTGACCAGAATCGAACCTGGGACCCTCCAGTCCGCAGGCCGACGCTCTATCCACTGAGCCAAACCGGTTTCGGCATCTAAGTTTCTTTCTCTCATTTCTTTTTCTTTCTTTCTCTCTCTCTCTTTTTTTGTATCTTGGTATGGAAGAAGGGCTATGTTTTAGGGAGGTTTAGTATTAGACTCCAGATATTTAGAAAACTTAAAAGCCACATTGTTAGGGCCAGAGAGAGTGAGCAGAAAACAGGTTTTACTCTAAGCTCAAGAAAAAAGAGATTAAATGATAAAGAACACATGACCTAGATTTCCTAAAATATGCCTTAGTTCAAGTGGTGTGTTCCATTGTTCACATATACCTGCCCTTGAAACTTTGGGGTAATGTACAGTTCAGCATGTAAGGCTTCTGTGTGAAAAGATAACCTTCAGACTTCCTTCTCTGGCATCCTTTCCTGGTCACCAATTCAGAAGAATGGGCGGGGGGAGGAGGAGGGTGCAAAAATGTGTTCCATGCCCATAGTGTACTGCCACTTTTACATACAGTCTAGAACTTAGCCATCGAAATCACTTTACTGTGAATAAAACCAAAGCTGAGGGAGAATAAACTGCTCAAGCTCACATAATAAGTGTTAACATCAGAGTTCAAACCAAGGTCCCTCTAGTTCTAAATCCTGTACTGGCACTGCATGGATTTAGGGCGGAGACACTGTCCAGAGATATAGGTTCTGCCTCTGGAGGGAGCTCCTCTAGTGCTTTTCGTTTCAGAAGAGGAGGGTGGGCTCAGCATACGGAGATAAGACCCCAACAGAAGTCCTCAGCAGGCTTATAGAAACAGACAAAGATGCAATCATTTCCAGTTAGCTGGCAAACTTGAGGGGACATGAAGAAAGATAGGAGAGAAGGGACAGGTAATGCCCTAATCATATTCATTACAGCTTCCTCATCCTCCGATATTCTAAGTTTGTGGGGCTCCTTTTCAGCCTCCCTATGCTGGCTGGAGGGGTGGGCAGGGTGGTTAGATATTCCCCTTCCTCACTTTATTACAATATGCTACGTGAAGGCCATCAGGCCCCATAGATATACTAGAACACATCTTACATCCATGATATTAGACCTCAAAATGGTTGAATATTGGCAATTTGGTGTGGTCCAATCTGATACTGTAATCAGGATCACCCATAAACCTCTTGGTAAACCAGCCAGAGCACAGAGTCCAGTCAAAACAGGTTGCTTCCTGGACCACCCACCAATTTCTATGCAGGAAGAGGAGCCATCTCAGTGATTCTGGGGAGCCAGCTGGTGAAGAGGAGGGTCCTAAGACTCCGAGATTGTTCCTCACCCCCTAACTGGCTTCTGAATGAGTGGTACAGATAACAAAAGCTGAACGCACAAGGATCACGAACCACCTGCTTCAGCACTCTTCTCAAATGTCCAGGGAACATTGAGTGAGGGAGGCTGTGTGCGCACAGTAAGAGTATAAGATTGGCTGCCATGCCTCAAGGCTCAAATCCCTACCCTGTCAGTAGTTTCTGTGTGAAATTAACTTCTGTCCTCAGCTGTAAAGTCATGATCAATGTAGCACCCACTTCATTGGAATATAATAAAAATTAACAGAAGTAAGAGACACATGGCAATTAAGATGGTACTAGGTACCTAGTAAGCAATCATTTAAAAATTGTGGTTATTATGGAAGACTGTTATTTTAGGGAGTCATTATATAAAACTTACTGCAGGCCGATTCCAACTCTCAATGTTCAGAATATTCATCTTATCTCTCTTCTACCTCTCAGCACCCTAACATTCAGCAAAGATAACTGTGGTTTCCAGGGGTTCTAGCTTGGGATGACAATCCTGGCAGAAAACTGAAGATGCCTTCTTTTTAAAGGACACTGGATGCTAGTTTGGAAGGCAAGGGTTTCTAAAAGAGGGTTAGGACCCATGTGCGTATTAAGCATTGTCAAAGGATGGAATAGGTAATTTTCAAACATATACCACTTGTATTGCTTCTAAATGCATATGGGTGCTGCTGTATTTACATTCATACACATTGTTTAGAAATGCTACAGAATTTATAGTTTTCATTGTGTGTGTTTTCAATCATTGGATACCAAAAATAAAGTTACTTTCATGCAGATACACAAGACATTTTTCAAGTCCCTCTATTGAGAAATTCGAAGACTGCCATATAATGGAAGAATCGTGAAACCAAGCAACAAAAAGACCTGACTTCTGGCCTGAGTACTGCTCTTCTATCCACCATGGGGCCTGGAGTTACTTCCTTTCCCCATGCCTCAGTTTCCCTGAGTTCAATAAAAGAAGTGATGATAATAGGATTACTAGTAATCTGGCCTAAGGAAATGATCATAAGACTGGAATACGATTATATCCATAGAGATGTTCACTGAAACATTATTTATAACAGCCAAAAATTATAACAACATAAATGTCCAAACATTCCGTAATGGTATTGTACATCTACTTGATGTAATGTAATGAAACCAATTAAACTTATGTTCACTAATACTATGTAATGACATGGAAAATTGCTTCTGATCTATTCTTAAAAGAAAAAAATGAGATATAAATGATATGATTATAACTATATAATAAAAACCATGGCAAAGAATAAGAAAAGGATGGAAAGAAATATATTAAATGCGACTGTGCATGAGTGACTTTAAATCTTTTTAGAACTACTTTTGTACAGTTTCCAAATTATACTTAATAAGAATATATTACTCACACTAAACAAAATATATCAATAATAATCAACTGAGAGAATTGGGTTAACTGTGTTCTCAGGCCCTTTCAGTTCTAAAAATCCAACTGCAGTCAAGAAGATTTAAAGAGATAATAGATTCGTGAAAGCCCTTTCAAATGTGTGCAGCATCGCACGATTAGAAGGTCTTATTATTATTAACTTGTACCGAGCAGAAACCAACACAAATCCATTAATAAAAGCAAGTCGTGAAATGAAAAAGAGGCGGATGACACACATTCTACTTGCCGTTAGGCTCTTTGGGGCGGAAATATTCTTGACACAACCTTTGGAAGAGTGGACCTTGCACTGTTTGGGGCCGTGCATGCTCCCTGCCCTTTGTGCTGACATAATTGTCAGCAGGTTTTGCTGCGTTCTCCAGTGACAGCAGGATAGATGGCCCAGCCCCACGTGGGGACTGGTGTCTGCTTTGGTGTCAGTGATGCTTTCCAGGGCCAGGGGAAGAGCGGCAGGACTGTACCTGTAGGAAGCGGGCCTGGGACCACACAGGTAGGCACGGGGAAATGACAAGGATGGTGGGTGGGCTTCCCTGTTGCAAACCCAGGGAAGCTTATTCATACACCGTAATGCCAATGTGAATGGAAGCGCCTTGAGGAGTCAACGCAGGAAGCAGGTTTTGAGCCCAAATCACAGGTCACTAGTGCACTTCCTGCCAGAACAGGGGCAGCTGCAGAGTATATCTTTATTTTATCCGAGTATCACCTCATCCTCACCCCAAAAAAAGATGAAGGAATGGGCAAAATATGATCAAATAATACAAAACAAAAATCTGAACTTAAACTCAACAGCTCTGGGTTTGACCTGTGAACCTGTAACGTACCAACCACACACACATTGGCCTGGGCACATGCCCTCTGCGCCTCAGTTTATTCCTGCATAAAATGAGGTTAACCTGCTTTGGAGGAGTATTGAAAAGGATCACACGGTACAATCTAGGAGGTGCCTGGTACCTGGTAGACCCTGAGGGGTCATCTCGGCTTAATAGGTAGATTCGAGGAAGCTGGAAAATTAGTTCAAGTTCTGAATGCTTAGCAGAAAGACAGCTGGTGGTCAGAGACAAGAGACAGTGAGGCAAAGATGAATGAAGTATATATTGTCTAAATCTACTTGTGTTGGCTTTTGTTAGAGTTCCAAACTCTGGGGCATCTTTCTTGACAAGACAAGAAGCATCTAATGCTCAGAAGGGCAAAGGGACCGATTTGTCCCTGTTGGGCCTGAGTCATACCATGGTTCTCTAGGCTGACTCACAGGGAAAGCAATAAAAGCACAGGATTTACCAGATAGAGGGGTCTTAAAACAATGAAGTCCCAAAATGAGAGAAATGAGGCTCAGAAAGACAAAGTAAGTTGCTCAGAGTTGCACAGTTTAGCCACAGAGCTGATATTCACATTTAGTTCCCCCATTTCCAATTTAACAATTTTGCTACTGCACATATTTTTTTAAATATATTTTTATTGATTTCAGAGAGGAAGAGAGAGGGAGAAAGAAACATCAATGATGAGAGAGAGTCATTGATTGGCTACCTCCTGCATGCCCCACACCGGGGATTAAGCCCACAACCCGGACATATGCCCTGACTGGGAATTGGACCGTGACCTCCTGGTTCATAGATCAATGCTCAACCACTGAGCCACACCAGCTGGGCACTATAATGTATATTTTGATGATTCAAAATATACTTTTCTGCCTTGAGAAGTATGATATAAATGCAACAGAAAGGGAGGTTTGAGCATATACACACATGAGTATGACTGACGACAGGGTACTGCTGGAGCAGGAGGTTGAGATATATGTGTGGAGTGGCAGATAAAGGGAAGACCTGATACTCACAGTTTTTAAAGTTTAGTGTAATTTTAGCTCCATTTAATCTTTGCGGATTTAAAGGTATCAGTTATACAGGACAGATAGGGGCCCATTTTGTAGATGCGGAGGGAGGTTCAATGTTTTCCCCAAAGACTCACAGTCATTAATGGCAAAAAAATGAGGCAAGGGTGAGCTCTCTGGATGGGAAGGAAAAGGATCCTTTGCATGGTGATGCTTGGCCTGCTTCTTTGGAGCAGATTCCTGAGTGTTGGCAAAACCACAGGGACAGTTCTCCGCTCCATGTACCTCTGGAGTCCCGCAGGCTCCATCACCCTTAGGAACTACAAAACCATGTCCCATGTTCCACACAACACTGGGTCAGTAACTCCCCACAGGTGTTGCCTGGGCCCTGGGAGTCCAAAGATATCAGTGTTTTATTGGCCTGGAACTTTAAGCCACTGGGCTTTTTATATATATATATATATATATATATATATATATATATATATATATATATATATATATATATATAAGTATAGACACCCTAGCTGGTTTGGCTCAGTGGATAGAGCGTCAGCCTGAATACTGAAGGGTCTTGGGTTCGATTCTGGTCAAGGGCACATGCCCGAATTGTGGGCTCGATTCCCCAGTGCGGGGAGTGCAGGAGGCAGCATATCAATGATTCTCTCTCGTTATTGATGTTTCTATCTCTCTATCCCTCTCCCTTCCTCTCTGAAATCAATAAATATATATATATTTTTTAAAAAGATAAGTATAGGCAAGCAAAGAACAGAGGGGTTGACAGGTGGAAGAGGGGGTAGAAGTGGAGAACAAAGGAACACAGAAAAGGAGGCAGCTTTATCAACTCCAGCAGGCCTGGCCCCTGGCGGGCAGTGTGGAAGGACCAGCCACTTGCCTCTTTACAGTTCTAACTAAAAGGAGCATTCCAGAGGTGAATTAACATTTTAAAAGAATGTAAAAACTCAGAGCTGTTCTAATGATGATTAATGGAGAGCTATAAGGGGGCCATGACCTGCCTGTGTCATTAAATGGATTGGCAGGTTTCTGAGCATTAATTATAAATAGCCACAGGAGTTCTCCTGCTTCACACAATGAGGATAAACCCAAGTCTCTGGGAGAGAAAGAGAAAGGAAAGCAAAAGGGAGAAAAGTTGGCCCGGGAGTGCCGAGTGCCGGGCCTGCCTGTGGCGGGGGGAAGGGAGAGGGAGAGAGCAGAGGGAATGAGATAAATGATAAATTAGACCCTGCCAGTCAATCACATTTTCTAAATGTTTTATGTCCCAAAAGCTATAAAAGCAATATTCCTTTCTGCCCTTATTGGAACCATTTCTGTACAGCAATCACATCCATTTCCTTGGGGATTTCAAGTAAAATGTGCTTTGCCTTTTCTTTTTACATTTACTCTCCAGCCTGCGACCAAGGAAGGGTCAAAGTCCGCATACAAATGGGCAGGACAGCGACCTGGCACCCAGGAGGGGTGGGCAGGGGTTGTGAGAGGAGGGGCCTGGGGCCCTGGCCCTGAAGAGGCCCACAGGAGAGTCCAAAGTAGTAGAAAAGTCTTGGGTTCTGTGCTTCACAGACTCAACCATCCCAGGTGGGATATAACATAGAGTGAGGGCTCAGCAAACAGTGTGCTGACTCCATAGACTGCAAGCAGCATGAGGGCAAGGACGGGTGGATCTGTGCATCACCAGAACCGCCAGCAGTGGCCTGGCCCCGAACAGTCCCCTGTCAATATCTGTTGAATGAATGAAGGCGTGAACAAGACATTTGTCCATGGCTAAGGATGCACAGCAGGCCTCATTTGACACACCTGGGCTCCACAGAGCCTCTGACAGGTGCAAGGTCAGGTAATGCTCACATCCTTCATGCAGAAGCCCTTCTTTGGCGCTGAAACGCTGTGATAGCAGCTTCGCTCCTAACCTGCTCTTTGACATCCCACTCAGGCTCACTACATCTTGGAGCTGGAAGGGAACCCAGAGAGGGGAAGAGACTGGCCCACAGTCACTCAACTCCCTAGTTTAAGAGCCAACACTAGGTCCCTTCTAAGACCTGTACCTCTCTCCGTCTCCCCTTCACCTCCAAAGAAGCTGGCAAAGCAATGGGGACCTGTGAGAGCGGTGTCAGGTGAAGGCTGGGCAGGGAGGGGCTGATCTCCCTGACAGGCAACAAGACTCCTTTGGGTTTGGTTATTACCTGTGGTGGAGAAGAGAAAAAGGAGGGTAGGCCAGAAAGGGAAGGAAGAAGGAGAGAGAGAGAGAGAGAGAGAGAGAGAGAGAGAGAGAGAGAGAGAGAGAGAGAGAGAGATCAGAGAAAAGATATGAGAAAAAGAATCCCCAAAGTAGGATTTGGAAAAATGGATAGTCCCGGATGATGTTATATTTTTTGTGTGTCGTTATTTTTCAAGGCAAGGCTTTCTTCTGCAAGTCATTATTTTAGCTGATTGGAAAATGGTGTTGAAAGTCCTGCTTCTCTGGTACAGTTTTCTTCATATCCTATTAGTTGCAATACAATTACAGAGAATACATCAATTCCTGGCCTGCCCGCCGCGGCTGCCGGAGCCGCCTATTAAAAAGAGGTCTTATTAATGGAATTGTACATCCAGGATTAATCGGCTTGCACTGGCCATTTACATTTCTCATTCCACAAGCACTTTTGTTTGCTTAATAGGCTGAAGGAGGTAGGAAATGACACAACAAAAGCTTCTTCCAATTGCCAGGCGTATCACTGGTGGATATTAATGCTCCCTCCTCCTTTCATCCTCAAGGGCCGCCGCCCTGGGATCAGATCTGGCACTTGCCTCTGGGGAAAAGCCAGGCGAAGCGGCAGGGAAATGCTGGTTGGTGGCAAGAGCGGGAAGGGAGGCGGGGTGGAGAGGGAGGCCTGGCCCAGGGAAGGACTGCGCTTTGAGGAAGGAACACAGGCTCCTGCTCTGTGCCCTCTGAGTGGTAGGCAGGGGGGGGGGGGGGGGGGGGGGAGGCCCAGGAGGCAGGAGGCCTGAGGGAGGTCAGGGTGTGGAGGGAGGGAGTTGACCTGCATTAATGGGATGGATGCACCCTCCCCCTTTGCTCTGAGTGGCTTCTGCAAATTGTCTTTTCTAGCGCTGAATGGTTAATCCACAGAGCCCTCCATCATTTCCCATTGAGGGCTTAGTCAGTTCCAGGTCCCTCTCGAACTAGGCCAGCAAAGCACAATTTCACACGAAGGGAGTGTTGGGGGCGGATGAGGAAATCTCACAGGTCCGCCGGGCTTGCTTTCTTGCTGGGAGCGTGGGAAACATAAAACTCGGGCCTGGGTTCCTTTTCAGAACTCAGGGAAGGAAACTGAAGGGAATCGAGGCAGAGTTCTCCAGGGGATCCGGCAGCGGTGTGCCCGGGAGGAGGAGTCCCGGAGACAGTGCCAGCCCCTGGGAGTGGGAGTGGGCCAGCACGTGCGCATCCCTGGCTGCAGGGCGGAGAGGAAATTAGGGCAGAGGGAGGCGCGGCTGCCGCAGGCTCTGCCTTACCCATGGGCCTCTAGAGAGTGCGAGCGACTCCACTCAACCAAGTGAGTGCGGCAAGGCCCCTGCCCGCACACTGGCCTGCAGGGGGTTCCCTGGGATATCAGAGAGCTGGAGACCCCTCAGGGATAGAGACCCCACTGGCTGGGCAAGGGGGGGGGGCGCGGGGGGAGACCTTGAACCCTTTAATTAAGCTCCATCTCCAGAGAATTCGGCTTTTCAAGAGCAGGATGGAGACTGAGAGGAAAGGCACAGGTCAGTTCGGCCACTGGGTGGGGCTTTAGCCCTAACCATCTGGAAGGCGGTCTGCTTGGTGATGGGCAGGGGATGGATCTCCAACCCGGGGCAGGAGCCAGGCTTCCCAGCAGGGCCAGGCACCCACCTGACTCCTCTCTCCTCCGGTCCTCTCTTCAACCTGCTCCAAAGGTGATCCTCCTAAAGGCTCATCCTTCCACGGCGATGCTATACTGCGTTTGCTTTAGCTTTTGTCTCTGACGGGCTGGCTTCCCCCTTGACCCAGGGAGGTCTGTGCAGGGCAGACGTGATGGACAGCTGAGGCCTCGGAAGCCCAGCCCCCTCCCCAGCCAGGGCTCTGTGGGTAACTGGAGGGCTCCGGTCTCTGGGCGGGCATGGCCTGGGCGCAGAGCCCATGTACGTTGCAGCGCTGTAATATACAGTGACTTTTCCCTTTAATGGGATTTTTCTAGACCACTAGGAGAAAAAGATTCCATTAACGACACTACAAAGGCCTCTACTTATTAGTATTTTAGAATAGTGGCAAAACATTTTGTGAATCTAATTATTGCTGACAAATATGAAAATTGAAATCAAAGTTAAATTTTCAGCTACAGTGCCTCCTATGCCACTCTCTGACTTCGACGATTGCATCGACGCATTTATTCTTCCAGCAGTTTCAGCAGAAGATTGGCTATTTTCCCTCTCCCCTACTACCGCTTGCTTCCTTCCCCACCCCCACTTTCTCCCCGGCCGGGACCCTATATATTTTGAAGCATTAAATCTGACATATTCATCTTGGTGGCTGGCACGAGCTAACCAACCTCATGTTTACCTGTCAGCTATAGAAGCGGGCTGAGCAGGGGGCTGGGGCAGCCGCTCGCTCCTCACTCCCTTCCCCTCTCCTTCCACCCCCAGTCCTAGAGCCTTCTTCCCCACATCCTCCCCTTCTCCCCTCCCCCCCCCCCCCCCATAAAAGTCATTTGACTGATTTCAAATTCCTCCTGATATCAGGGCAGAAAAAAAATAAAAGGCTTGTCAACACCTTTCTTTCTTTTCCCCTATTAAGCATACTGTAAAAATCAATCCCTTTTGTCACTTCTCTCTGCTTGCGAGAATGTTTAATGGATGTCAGGGGAGCTAATGATCGCTGGGAGAAAATTCATTTCAGATTTGCTATTTATAAAGTACTCAGTGCTCAGGTGGGAAATTAACATGAGGAAGGAGCCGGTGGGCGGGGGAGCGACCGACGTATAGAAGAGCTGGTGGGGCCCTGCCAGACTGGCAGTTGCCACCTTCGTGTAGGTGGCACGCAAGGCATTCTGGGGGCCAGGGGACGCATGTGTCAGAGACACTGTGTGGGATCCTGAAAAGAGTACAGGCGCAGGAGACACCCAGACCTTCGCAAGTTGACGTTGCTGAGCCAAACTTATCCCAGCAATAAAATCACACCTAGGAGGCCGAGCTCACAGGGCTGTGGAACGGCTTGACTACAATATCACACATGAAATGTTGACCAGGGCCTGGCATTGACTACTGGTGCGTGTTTAATAAGCATGAACTTCCTTCCCACGGCCCCATGGCCCCTGCAGGGATCAGGACAGGGCGGGTCAGCACAGAATTGCGCCAGGACCTGGAACAGGACACGGGGCACTCACACTCAAGCCCACATAGCCCTGAGGATCATCTGGGACCTTCAGCATCCAGGTGATCCCATTAGCCTGTGGTTCTCAAACTTGAGCGACCATAGCCAGCGTCAGAATCTCCCTAGGGCTTCTGAAACTCTGACTGCCTGCCTCACTTTAGAGTTGCTGGGAGTCTGTAGCTCTGGGGGTGGGGGTTTAGACTCTACATTTCTGACAAGTTCCAGGTTAGGCTGATGCTGCTCGTCTGGGAGCACACTTTCACAACTGAGGTTGACAGACAACTGAACTGTGCCCTGAAATTTCACCATCCAACCAGCGCCCCCAGATACAGCTAGTGCTTCCCCACCAGCCTTTACCCCCCCCCTACCATCCCCGCCCCCAAACCAGTACAGACTCAGAATTTTGAAGCAAAACACTAAACGTTAGTTCATTTGCTGCCAAATTGTACATTCCAGGTCAGTGAGGCGAGTGCTGCGGTTAATCTGGTTTGCTTCCATGGGAAACCAAGCCTCAGTTTCCCCTCTCCATAGCTGGTGCCTCCCCTGCTCAGATGGATCAACTTTGCTGCTGCTCCAAAAAGTTCCCCGGGCTGCACACGGAGCTCCAGGTCAGAAAGCCCTAGGTCCCCCTCACCATCCTAGTCCTCCCTCCGTGGCCTTCTCGCCAATACTTCTGTTATAGCTGGATTAACCGCAAATCTCCTTTGATCGCTCACTCTGGGTTGAAACAGACAACCTGTTGCCACGTGTTTGATTACTGCGTCCCAGGGGAGTTCCTGTTTGCAAGGCAGCCAGTGACTGTACACGGGCATTCCACGCAGGCGTTGAGCTGCTAATTCATTGTCTACGAGGCTGCTTTTCGGGTTCTGATTTTTCAATAACAGGCTTCTCGGGACGCCTTTAAGCTTCAGAAATAAGCCCCAAAACTGCTTTTCCAGTCGTTTGTAGAAACGCACGTGAGTCAGGAGAGGGGGAAGGGAGTCGTTTCAGGAGTTATTCCTGGGGCTCTGTTGGTGGATGGCATGCTCGCTGCAGGTCTGGAGGCCCAGCGGGAAGTGGGCTGGCCCACAGGCACCCGGACACGGAGGCCAGGGAGGAATCCTGACAGGTCTCCTGACGCCTGGCTGCTGCTTCCCGAGGCTGGGTGGGTATCCTGGGCGCCAGCAAATTGTCCTGTCAGCAAGCCGCTCCCTCAGCTGCATTTTGTTAGGAAGCCTGTCGTTCCTTCTCTAGTCACTGCCCCACAGTCCCACCCTCTGAGGGGGCTTCATGTCACCAAGGACAGGGAAGGAGGTGGCTGGGAGAGCCCTGCCCCAGAGCCAGAACCCCGCGGGAGGAGCTCCATCTCCACGGAAGCTTGCTCCACATTTCTCTCACGGGGGATGCGCTTGCAGTGTGTGAGCCATAGTAGGTGCTCAGTTATTTATTTTTTTAAATTTATTTTTATTGTTGATGGTATTACAGATCTCTCTCATTATCCCCCTATCTTTCCCCCCCTCTTCCCAGCTCCTACCTACCCTCTCCCCAGGTCTTCACTACCCTATTGCTAGTGTCCATGGGCTATGCATGTAAGCATATACATTCTTCTCATCCCCCCCAACCCCACATCCAGGTATGTCAGTCTGTTCCATGCCAGTTATTTCAACTGAGGGGAGGAACTTTCTGGCATTGGGCCCCTTTCCACCACCATCTCCTCTCTCTCTTCCAAATGTAGATTTCACAAATAATCCTATCAGCCAGAAAGAGCAGCCATTCTGTTTCTGCCCTGCCAAATCATATCCTTCCCCAAGAAAGAGTAAAAGTAAAAATAAAATGCAATTAAAAACAAAACAAATAGAAAGCTATTCAAACTTACTTCTCCCCTTCAGACACCTGATTCTGATCAGACTATTGCCCTTAGAGACATAACATTATGAACGAAAGTCAGGTTCCAGATCAAAAGAGAACAAACAAAGCAAAACATGCCCCAGTTAAGTTTAAACTTCAGATAAATAACAAACAAGGTTTTCGTATAGGTATGGGCTATGCATAATAAAGAATTATGGGTTGCTTATCTAGAATTCAAATTTATTGGGCATCCTAGATTGTTATTTGCTAAATCTGGCAAACCTAGAAAAAGGGAATATGCATTTACTTGCATACTTCACATATTTTCATAGGTTTCAGACTACAAGCTTGCTTTGTCCTGGTGGATTTTTTTCTAAGGTGGGAATATTCCAGAGAAACTACTGCCCCTCCAGTGACGGTAGGACCCATGACTTCTTCCCTGCACCCACTCACCCACAGAGCCCAAACTGGGAGAGATCAGGGCTCCCTCCAGCTCCCTCCCACCTCCTTAAGTCCTGGTTCTCAGAATGTAGTGTCAATCACCTGAAGGGCATCTTTTTATTTTGCTTTGTTTTTTTTTTGTTATTCCTCTCATGAGGAATTTTTGCCATTGCCTTTTTTCTTAGAAAGAGAGAGAGTGGAAGAGAGGGAGGAGGGAGGGAGAGAAACATTGATGTGAGAGAGACACGTCAATTGGTTGCCTCTGAACATGCCTCAACCAAGGCCAGGTATTAAACCTGCAACCAAGGTCCGTGCCCTTAACTGGGAATTGAACCCAAGACCCTTCGGTTCAGAGGGCTGATGCTCTAACCACTTAACACTGGCCAGTGCCTGAAGGGTTTCTTGAAAGGCAGACAGCTGCATGTCAGAAAGGTCCACACTTTCTGGTTCAGTGGCCACACTTGGACAGCCACGACTCTAGCCACGTTATGTGGCACAGACCCCTTCCTCTTCCCCTAATGCAGATGAAACAGGGAAATGGCTGGGAGGGCTCCATCTGAAGGCTGGGTACAGAGATGGGGAGTTAGAGTAGGTCTCAAAACACTTGTCTACTTTTTTAGCCTTTTTTATTCTTGCCTGGCCTTATTTATGCCATCCCCTCAACATGGAAACACGTGTGTACAGTGTCACACTGTGCTGATCCCGTGGGAAGGGTGTTACCTGCAGACAGAGCATGTGCAAAGGCACTGTGCTGCGGAGGGCATCAGTGCTGGAGTCAGTGTTCAGGGCCAGTGTCCAGGATGAGAGAGGCAACATGAGGAGGATGCTGAGAGACAGAGCAAGAGAGAGGCTGGGCAAGAGAGGGAAGGACATTCTGTGCTGAGGTAAGGACCTCGGGCTTTATCTTGAAAACCAGTGAAGGTTTGAAGTAAAAGGCTTAAGGTGACAAAAGGTGAGGGATGTTTAGCAAGATCATTAATTATTGGCAATATGGAAGCTGGCAGCAGGAGACCTATGAAGAGGCTTAATCCAGTAAGCAGTGATTTAACCTCAAATGAGACAGTGGCAAAGGTGGGAGAGGAGGGGCAGACCCTGGAGAGCGTTCACAGGCAGAACGGAACCAAGTTGGTGAGTGCTTGTAGCAGGAGGATGAGAGGGAGGGGAGGAGCCCAGGAGGACTCCAATGGGGAGGTGCATCACTAATACCCGCACTGTTCACAAGACCTTGCAGGATTGTTGGCTTTTGCTTCTTCGATATATGTCAAGTCACAGGTTTCATGAACATAATTCAATTAAACAGGAAACTACATTCCAAGGAAGTTTAAATATCCCATTTTACAGATGAGAAAAATGAAGGCTTCGGTGGGGGGGGGGGGGGGGGGGGGGAGACAAAAACACTAAATCCAGAAAGCTAGAGTTAATCATAGAACTGGGATGAGAAAAGAATATTCTGATTGTTGTAGGGATCAACAAATACATTTGCTCTAAATACCCTGTGTAAGCTGTAAAACTATCTTTGTCATTCCTTTGGGAGTTGACTTAAGAAAGGAGTTGGAGATGAGCTTTGAGCATGCTCAGGGCATGATCTGCTACCTTCTCTAAATGGTAGGGCCAGAACCAGAAAAAGAGATGGAAAAATAAGGCAGGGGTAGGTCATACTGTATCTTAAAAGTCCAGAAAAAAAAGAATGCCACGAGGAGAGAAGTGATTAATGCTGCGTGGACACTTTCTGATGTACGCGTCAGCTCTTTTGCTCCTTATACAAGTAACTTTTTCAGTTCTTTCCTGCTTTCTGAAAAGCCAGTCTATAGAGTTGTAGACACACACATAAACCTGTACAAACATGTGTGTAAACACACACCTTCCTTGAATTAGGCTCAGAGGAAAAAAGCCATCAAATTCAAACTCCTTCAACTTCCTGACACCAAGCTTACACCTTTACCTGAATCCACACCACGCCAAGGACAGCTAATTGTCTCTATCTCTTTTTAATTTTTTTTCTTTATTGGGGTAAAATATACATAACATAAAATTTACCATCTTAACCATTTTTTAGCCTTCTCTCCAAAACGTCTGTTATATTTGGATTAACTGCAAATCTCCTTTGATCTCTCACTCTCTGTTGAAACAGACAACCTGTTGCCATGTGTCTGATTACTGCGTCCCAGGGGAGTTCCTGTCGGTAATGCAGCCAGTTACTGTACACTGGCATTCCACGCAGTGGCATTAAGTACATCCACATTGTTGTGCAACTATCATCACTATCCATCTCTACAACTTCTCATCATCCCAAGCAAAAACTCTGCATCCATTAAATTATCACTCCCCATTCTTGCTCCCCCAGCCTCTGGTAACTCCTCCCCTTTCTGTCTCTTGAATTTGCCTATTCTAAGGACACCAAATAAGTGAAAGCATACACTATTTGTCCTTTTGTGTCTAACTTATTTCACTTAATGCAATGTTTTCAAGAGCCACTCATGTATTAGCATGTATCAGAATTTCATGAAAGTGATTAATGTTTGATTGTATGTATAGACCACATTTGGCTCATCAATTCGTTCATTGATGGATACATGAGTTGCTTTACCTTTTGGCTATTATGAATCATGTTGCTAGGAACATTGATGTACAAATATCTGTTGAGTCTCCTTTCAAATTTTAAGGATATATACCTAGAAGTATACTAGTAATTATGGAATTATATAGGAATTCCTTGTGTTACTTATTGCAAAACCACTATTTTCCACGGTGGTTACACCACTTTACATTCCCACAAGCAATGTACAAATGTTCCAATTCACTTTCCCCACATTCTTGCCAACATATGATATGTATATTTAAAATAATAATCATCCTAATTGATGTAAAGTGGTATCTCATTATGGTTTTGATCTGCATTTCCTTAATGACTGTAGATGTTGAAAACCAATGGTTAGATGCCCCAAAGTAGATACCTTAATCATATGTGCGTCTTCTGGGCCTATGGACAGACCTCCGTCCTCGTCAAGGGGAGTTCTAACTGTCCCTCCTTTCATACAACATGACAGTTGTCTCTTAATATTCATCCTCTCTTTCTTCCATAGTGATAGGCCCCTGAATTTGTCTGGGCAGGTGCTCAGCCAAAGTGGATAACACCTCCCACCTTCCCTTGCATTGAAGTGTGGCGATGTGACCACGCTCTGGCAGAGGGGATGTGAAGCAGAGTGCCACATGAGGGCTCTCAGAAGGAACCTTCCTTAGGAGACAGGACACCTGTGCATTCTGCCCCTTCTTCCTGCTCTCCTCTTGCATCCCGCTGCCTGGCGCACAGATATTGTCATCTTAGACCACAGAATCAAGGCCACGTACAACAGACCCAAACCACAGAAAGACCTGGGTCCCAGAGTCTGGGGCCACCATACCGGCCATGAACAAAGAGGAGTATTATTTTAACCAGAAAGATAAGCGTCTATCTTATTTAAACCTCTTTTGTTGTGTAGTTTTTGTCATTTGCAGCTGAATCCACTCATAATGGATATTCTCAATCATGTTCTTTCTTCCTTATTTAACTAGTAATGGAATTGGCCTTGGTCTTTCTCCTTCTCTTCCAGAGTCATTCTTCTACCTGAGCTCAAGATACATGACTCCTCCCCTCCCCTCAGGCTCTCACATTGCCTGAGGGACCTCCCTTGGCCAGTCATCTCCTACGTCTTCCTTTCATGTTTCTGCTTTATTAGCTGCCAGCCATAAGCATTTGAAGAGTTATTTCCGTTATTTCCTATCTAAAATGCAACAACAGTCTCTCCAACTGCAACCCCCCTTGTCTTTCTACTGTCTCCCTTTTTTTTACAAAAATTAAAAATTGAAACAATTATCTAAATGTTTTATATCCTCAACCCACCCTATGTCTACTCCCCCCCCCCCCGCCCCGCCAATGCTATGACTCCACCCCACAAAACTGTTCTCCCAAGGGGACAGAGATAGTCTCGTTGCTAAGTATAATCTTACTTGATATCCCAGCAGCATTTTGTTTTGTTTTTGTTTGTTTTTAAATCCTCACCCAAGGATATTTTTCCATTGATTTTTAGAGAGAATGGAAGAGAGAGGGAAAGACAGAGAGAAATATTGATGTGAGAGAGACACATCGATTGGTTGCCTCCTGCACGAGCCCAGACCTGGTATGAGCCCAGACCTGGTCCGGGCCAGACGGAGCCTGCAACTCAGAATCAAACCCAGGACCCTTTGGTCCGCAGGCTGACATTCTATCCACTGAGCCAAACGGCTAGGGCTCCCCAGTAGCATTTGATGCTGCTAATGCTCCTGCCATCCTCAGACAAAGCCCTTGACCTGAATGGCATCATGCTCTCCTGCTTTTTCTCATGTGTTTTTAGCCGATTTTTGCCAATCAATGGTCTTTCCAAATTTTCTTCTCTTTCCAATCTTTAAATACTAGTGGCCTGCCCTCATTTATCTTAATATATTCTCTACTCTCTTCATGGGTAAGTAATGGTATCTGTTGAAGACCATCTTTGTCCAAGTTCAGGCATCTCTCCACAGTTCCAGATCCAACTTCATCCAGCCAACTTCATATGCAAGAGCTCTTGTCTAGCAGTCACCTTCAAATTCATAATGACCCAAGTTTCATTCACCACAATCTCTCTCAAACACACCTGGGTGCCATTTACTGAGAAACTGGAAGTCCTCTTTCATTTCCCTTTGTCACTTGTTTTCCTCTTTCCTCTCCATCTCCAAGTCATACCCTTTACCTCTCAAACCCTCTAATACTCCCATATCTCTTCATCTCTGCAATGCTCACCTGGCTACCTCAAGCCTGATTGGCTGCAATAACCTCTAAGAGGCTCCTTGCCTCTATTCTTGGCTTCTTTAAATTCATTTCCCACACTATACCTAGGGTAAGATTTTAACATTTTTAACTAACCCAAAGCATGCTATTTGACAATTAAAACTGCAAATATGATCATATTACTATCTGGCTTACAACTATTTAAAACATTCCCTTCCTTCAGTATAACATTGTTAATAAGACCTGCAAAGCTAGTCAAGGTCTGACCTCTGCCTACACCTCTACCTACATCTCTTGTCTTTTTACCTACAACTTCTTCTCTTCCCTTTGAGACTCCCAAACCACACAAATGTACTCAATCTAGCCAGAATGGATATTGGATTCCTAAATTCCTACCATGCTCTCCTGCCCCAAGGTGTTGGAATATGCAGTTTCCTCCATTGTAACACTAATTTCTCCTCCTTCCTGGTTCAATCCAGTCACCTTTGTGTCTTGATTTTAACATCTCTTCTTTCTAGAAGATTTCTCTGACCTGAAAAATCTTCTAGAAGCTGCCATAGCAAACATGACTTGTTTCTACCCCAGCACTTAACATGTTGTATTAAATTGTCGACTTCACTGAGTGTAAGAACTATGTCTTGTTGTTTATGGTTAGTATACAGTACGGTCTGGATAAATCATTCTGAAGTGGATGAAATATAAGTGCAAGTAAGAGCTTGGCCATGCCCTTGGATCTATTATGTTGCCTTTTTTTTTTTTTTTTATCATTCACCTTGATGATGCGGGGATGATATTTCTTTATCATTTGGGGATGACACAAAGCTAATGGTGACAGCTCATCAGAATACAAAAATAATTTCAATTGATTTAAATAATGGGCCCAAGGTACAGAGAAAGTTCAAACACTTAAAAAAACATTTT
This sequence comes from Cnephaeus nilssonii, assembly GCF_951640355.1. Lineage (NCBI taxonomy): Eukaryota > Metazoa > Chordata > Mammalia > Chiroptera > Vespertilionidae > Cnephaeus > Cnephaeus nilssonii. The sequence continues at coordinate 19,268,493 of NC_137093.1, read as the reverse complement.
TAAAAATTTACTGTAAGCAAGGATAGGAAAAGTCTTGTATAAAAGCATTTTTTGTCAAGTGGAATGAGTACAACATCAATGTGAGCCAGTAGTGTGGTATATCTGGAAAAAAAAAAGATAATAGACTAGACCTATAAAACTATAAAGTCCAAAATATGGTGTGTAATAGTCTACTCCCCACTTTGCCCATCAGGCTGCTTCGGGAAAAGTCTGTCTGGTAATGCCTTTTAGTGGATCATTATTAAACTGGAGCCTGTTCAGAAGATAATGATCGGAATGATTAGTGGTCTAGAAGTTGTACCTATGATATTCATGAGAAGAAACTATGAACGTCAAGATAAAATAAATAGGGTCCATGATAGCCATCTCTTAGCAAGTGGATCACATAATATTACTTGTGTTTTGAGTTGCTCTAATTGGTAGAAGTTAGGAAGAGGCAAATTTTTGCTCCATGTAGATTTATTAGAATTATATTAAGCTGCAAGTAATAGAAACCTAATTAAATAAAGATTTTTTTCATGAGTGATAATAAGTATGGAAATATGTATTCCAGAGCTGCTCCAACTGCTATGTCATCTTGAGCCTGAGGTCCTTCTATTGCTGAGTCCTATCGAAGTATCAATACTCAACTATTTTCTTAATCCTCACCTGAGGATATGTTCATTGATTTTTAGAGAGAGAGGAAGGGAGGGGAAGAGAGAGAGAGAGAGAGAGAGAGAGAGAGAGAGAGAGAGAGAGAGAGAGAGAAGAGCTAGCTCAGTGTGAGAGAGAAACATCACTCAGTTACCTTCTGTGCATGCCCAGAATGGGGATTGAACCAGCAACCTAGATATGTGCCCTGACTGGGAATTGAACCCACAACTTTTTTGGTGTACAGGATACAGGATAACACTCCAACCAACTGAGCCACCTAGCCAGGCTATACTCTACTATTTTTAATTTATCAAAACATCAAGTCCATTTGGTTTACCCTGAAAGCTTCCTTCTTTGCCATTCTTGAAGTGTGTTGTTTGTCCCTCTGTTTGCAAGCTAGCTCCTAGAACTCCACGGAGTATGCCAGTCTCTCAGTCAAGAAGAGGGGGGAAGAGGAGGTTTCCAATAGCGCAGGTTTCCTCACTACAATTCTCAAAACCCCACCCAGAAAACGTGCGCTTATATTCTATTAACCTGAACTACGTTGCATGGCCATACCCAGCCATGAGGGGGTGTAGGAGACAGGCATTTTGAATAGGCACATTGCTGCCCTGAACACATTTATAGCAGTGTTTGTAAAGAAAAAGGATAGAATTTGGTATTGTGGAGGCCTCATAAATGCCTGTGAGAATAGCGTTTTCTCACAGTTTATCAGCTATGTAAAGGGGTGCTAACAACACTTGTTCTCAGCTGTATCTGCATGATATAATCATCTGTAGTTATTCTGACCTAGTTAATGAGAAATGTTGTGAGCCGGGACCGAGGCATCTGCATATCACAATCTCCACAGGTAATTCTGACAACCAGAAATGGGGACCACCACTCCGGTAGTGCCTGCTCACTGGAAGTCTCTGAAACTGTTGAACAGGAATTAGTGAACATCATTCAGGTCCAAGTGTGTGGCCTTGGGTGGAAGACTGGGCAAATTCCAAGGTATCTCGCAACTCCAGGAGTCTGTAAAAAGAGCTCTTTGATGTGGTGATTAAATTTATTTGGCCTTCCAAAGTGCAAGAAAGTAGTAAAAAATGGTGAGAAGACATTTAGATCCTTCTATTAAGAAGTTCTAAGGAAGAAGGAAGGAGAAATATAGAACAGTTAATTATTTGTTTTCAGAATTAGCAAAATGGTTTCTCTAGCTACGATGTCTGTGCATCACCAATCGCAGTGAGAAAAAATAGCTATCAATTAATCTTTTCTAAGCCTGGGCCAAGTTTCCTTCTGACTGTTCAGGGGAAGAGTCAAGTGACCTAATGGAAAGTTTTGTGGAAGAAGGAGAAAGAATCAATTTGAATAGCAGATAATCAACACTTAACCACTCCATCTTCTCCAACTAAATAGATCCATCCAGTCCCCTGTCCTCTATTCTTAGACCCAACCTTCGCTTGCCCCTGTTGCTCTCCCTGATGCCAACATTAAGTTCTTACTCATCTGATCTGTTGACCACTAGGAGTGACTATTTTCTCTTCTTGGGAAAGTTTAGCCAGAAATACTGAGCTCATCCACCATTGTCTAGGCGGCTAGAACATGTGGCTTATTATTGATTATAGCCAGGTGGGATTACTAATATATGGATTACAGATTCAGGGTCCAAAAAAAGATCTTGTCAGAAAGAAGATGTGAGTTGACTCTAACAAGGTGATCTCAGAGAAGGTAAGTTCTGAGGTTAGGTTGTTGTGTACGTAGTAAAACAGCACAGGTATGGGATCAGGAAGGGTTGAATTAATAACAGTTCACTGTAAGTGAGCAGAGTTACAGGGCTCTGGAAAACCTAATGGGATCTCAGGTTTCTCTCTTCTCTCTTTCACACCCTCCTCCCTTTCTTTCCACCAATAAACACGGAGTGCCATATTGTGCCAAGAACTGTGCTGGGTGTGCTGGGAATGTAAAGATAAATAAGGCAATTCCTGACCTCCAGGAGGTCACAGTCTGGCAAGGGAGACAGACATGTAAGCAGGTAACTACACAAATGGGTGGTGAATATGACGTAAATACAAGAGTAAGGAAGTCATCAAAGAAGAGATAAGGAGCTTCAAAATGATGCTGAGCCTAGCATTTTGTACCGATTTCCAGTATTTGCCAGGTCAGCAAGGGTAGCCCTCAGTGGAGGGAGCAGTGAGCACCTGTGTCCTGAGGAGAGGGAGGCAGAGAATGCCCAGGAGTCCATGGAACTAGGAGAACGTGGGGTTAGGAGAGAGGTTGGCAAGACCTTGGGGACTCCCCAGACCTTTTCAAAGAGCTGAGACTTGATCCTGTTTTAATTTAAAATCGGGAGAGGCCATCTTCTGTAATACTTTGGGTTGCTCAGAGCCGGGGGGAGAAGAATTCTTGAAGAAGAAAGCAGAGTACCCATAGTAACTCTAAAAAAAGGACAATCGGCACCCTTTCTATGATGATTATAGAGAAAACAGGAGAAAAGCCTGGGATATTTAACCTAGTGAAGAGGAGCTTTGAGGGAGAAGGGGAGGGAGTCATGCTTTCAAATATTTGAGGAAAAGTCGTGTTGAAGAAAAATGATTCGTAGTAGCAATCATAACGCTATTAGGTAATATTTATTGAGGGCTTACTATGTGCCAGGCAATGTTCCAAGCACTTTATCTGCAGTAACTTATTTAATCCTCATAACAGCCTTAAAGTAAATCCCAGTTATCTCCATTTCATAAAAGAGGTAACTGAATCACACAGAGGCTGATTAAATTGCTAAGGGTTTCAAACCAGGAAGTGACAGAGCCAGCATTTGAGCCCAGCAAGATTACACTCACTTTTATAATTCCTTTCCAGACAAATTCTCCTTTGTTTCCCTTTTCTTCCTGTCTTCCTGAAGGGTCAGATACAATAAACTATCTAGAGAGATGTAAGTCTACCCTTATTGGAGATGGAAGCTGGGGGGCTACTGCAGTTGCATTTTTGAGGTGTTAGAGCTCAAAGAGAGGGATTGGAATAAATCATCTTGAGAGTTCCTCAGGGCTTGAGCTGGTTGGGACTCTGGGGTTGGCTGACACAGCAGTGTGAACACTTGGTGAGTTACCCAGCCAGGGCCCTTGGCACACAACTGCATGGTAGCTCCATTCCGCGTGTGCCCCTAGCCCTGCTGACTCTACCCAAACAGAGGAGTGTCCATTCCTGCATGCACTGCAGGAAAGGACCTGGCTTGGAAGAGAGAGCCAGCAGGACCCCTGCCTAACACGCTAGCTGCACCATTGCCACTGAGATTCTGGGCCTGAGCCTTTGCTGGGAATGAGGAGAGCGATGGGAGCTCCAGGCTGGATAACTGACTCCTGGGGTGGGAAACAACGAAGGCTGTGACAATCTTCATATGAATGGAGCTTGCTTAGCACTCTCTAAATCCAGCGCTAGCACATTCATTCTTTATATATGCATATATTGATTTCAGAGAGGAAGGGAGAGGGAGAGAGAGATAAAAACATCAATGATGAGAGTCATTGATTGGCTGCCTCCCCCATCCCCCCTACTGGGGATCAAGACCCAAACACCCAGGCGTGTGACCTGACTGGGAATTTAACCGAGATCTCCTGGTTCATAGATAGATGCTCAACCACTGAGCCACACCCGCCAGGCTAACACATTCATTCTTGACCCACATTCAAATGGCTCTGGAACCTCTCTTACAGGATTGATCAATTAAGAGTCAGTATCATTTCTGATTCTTGGTACCTGAAATGCGGTGACTAGTTAACCCTTCTGCCCATCCTAAGAAGGCTGACCATATAAAGATATAGATGAATGTATGGATACGTGTCACAGTCTACAGGATGCGGCCTGCAGCGTTTGTGGTGCACACACACTCACACGTTCTGACTTCGGTCGCCAATCTGTGAGGAAGTTTATAGTCTTAGCTTCCTGCGAGCAGAAACCGCTGCTGGGTGTTTTCTTGTAGCACCACTACCTTTCAAGCACTGTACTCAAAAAGGCTATTTTCAGGATTGCAAGATGCTTAAGTTGAAATGAAACTTGAAAATCTTTTAGACCCCCTGCTTTATTTTAGAGACGTGGCAACTGAGGCTCCTACTCGAGCTCAACGAATATTTTCAGTTGACTGTAGAGCAGTGGTTCTCAACCTTTCTAATGCCCCGACCCTTTAATACAGTTCCTCAGGTTGTGGTGACCCCCAACCATAAAATCATTTTCGTTGCTACTTCATAACTGTAATTTTGCTACTGTTAATGAATGGTAATGTAAATATCTGTGTTTTCCGATGGTCTTAGGCGACCCTGCTAGCGGTTCTAAACCTGTGGGTCACGACCCACAGGTTGAGAACCATTGCTGTAGAGCAGGCGTCCTCAAACTACAGCCCACGGGCCACATGCGGGTGTTTTTGCCGTTTTTTGTTTTGTTTTGTTTTGTTTATTTACTTCAAAATAAGATATGTGCAGTGTGCATAGGAATTTGCTCATAGTTTTTTTTAAACTATAGTCCAGCCCTCCAATGGTCTGAGGGACAGTGAACTGGTCCCCCATTTGAGGACCCCTGCTGTAGAGCCTAAGACCATCGGAAAACAGATATTTACATTACGACTCATTAACAGTAGCAAAATTACAGTTATGAAGTAGCAACAAAAATAATTTTATGGTTGGGGGTCACCACAACATGAGGAACTGTATTAAAGGGTCGCAGCATTAGAAAGGTTGAGAACCACTGCTGTAGAGGGACGTTTTTCAAACCTGGCCCCAGATTAGAACCCCTTAGAGAGCTCTTAAAAATATTAGTGTGGGGCCCCATCACGAGGAGATTCTGATCTAACTGGTCTGGGGTGGAGTCCAGACATTGGTATTTTTATAAAGTTCTTCAGGTGACTCTATGATACGCCACGTTTGAGAACCACTGGCTTGGAGAAGGAGAGTATTGTAAATACACCTTGTAGCTACCCCCCAAGACCTACCATCTTCTGAGAAGGGGTCAAAGATAGAGAATTACTCTAGTCTGCTTCACTGGGAAGAATCACAGACCCATGAGAAAGGTTCTTCTACATGAGAAAAGTTAGGAACAATCACCTCCACCACTCCAGAAATGCAGGGGGAGGCAGTCAGGTGAGCGATCGTCCTAACCATTTAGGGGTGGCTACAGTGCCCGGTGCGAGCATAAGAGAAGCGATGTTCCCTTTGGTACATAGAGCTGAAGACACAAGTTGATGAATTGAAAGATGTATGTCCCAACCACAGCATAGCACCAAAGGAGATCAAATAAGTGATGAGTTTATTATTCTAGGAACTTTCAATTAAGGTATATGAGTGGGTAGCAAAAAAAAAAAAAAGGTTCTCAAAAGGATGTCATCTTAAATGAACCCCAAAGTATGAAACCTCACAGAAGTTCCCTGAACTTCATTTCCCTCATGCAGACTAGCGGCCTGAGGCAAATCCTTGCCCAGTCTTATATGTGTTCTTCTCTTGCCTCCTTCGCCCTCCAGTTCTGTGCAGAAGGCAGGTCACAAAGAAGCAGACAGGCCAACAGACAGGGTGTAGATGGTGCCAAGCATCAACCAGTAACCTGAAGGACAAGAGGCCATGGTGACAAAGCCAACTAACTCCCACCATCCACATACTAACTGAAGGTGCCTCCGACATCCATGCGCCCCTGCCTGGTGGAGACATCCTGGAGCAAAGACAGCATCTCCTGTTGTTCACTAACGCGGGGCTAGAGCTGTGCATCCTCCCCCACGGCTCCCGACCTACACACAAGGACCAAGGGGCAGTTGCTTTCTTGCCACCCATCGGCATTTGCGCAAAAAACCAGAGGCTGTGTCCCTGAGCCTTCCCCTGTTTCTGGCACTGCTGTGCGGCTTCCAGATGTATTACAAAGGAAGGTGAGCCAAGCCCAATCTGGGAGAAGGTACTCTGGTCTCATCCTTTAGTTGGTTCTAGTCACTGCTGTGTTCCCAGCGCCTCAAATAATACATGGAACATAGTAGTTGCTCAATAAACACTTGCTGGTTGATTGAACCAATGAACCAATGAACATATGAACAATTACACAGTCTGGGGGTGAAAATTAGTGGCACAACCAAGACGAAACAAAGGCTGCACCTCTAGAAAGTGAGGTTGAATGAGCAAGGGAAGCCAAAACCAGCCAGTCTTTCCATCAGTCTATTATTGTAAAAGGCGATACTCTTAGAGAAAAAAAAAAAAAAATCAAATGTCGTTACCTAAGGTGTCCTTAGTAACAAAGCTGAAGAATGTATTTTCCAATATTTGATTTCTTAGCTTGACAGTCTCTCTTGAAATACTCTCTTCCCCGCAATGAAAATGTGGATCTCTGTTGGTTGGTGTTGCAGTTTGCAAATGACTTACAGAGCTCTCTGGCAGGGTGGCTGTTTCTTCTCGCAAATAAACAAAAGGCCGTTTCTCTAATAGGCCTTCCACGGGGGAGGTGATCTGCTGTGGTTTTGGAAGGAGGAGAAAAGCAGAAGAGCAAAGGAGGGCAACGTTGAAAAAAAAGAATGAGGAATATTGGAACAAGCATGGCATAGAAGGTGAGCAAAAAGCAGGAAAGAGGCAAGGGCAAACTGGATATGGAGAATTCCTGTCGGGAATATCCAGTGGCTGAGGACTCTGTCGCCAGTAGGACCCCAGCTCCCTTATTGGGGATGGCTCAGCTGGCCCACCGATTCGCTGGTCTCCCCTCCCTCCTACTGCACCCTGTCACCTGGGCTCCCTGTGAACTGGAAAGACAGTCTGTCCCCTCCTTCTCCTGGGCAAGCCTGCGGGAAGCGGAGCAACCCCTGCCAGCTTGACCTAGATCTGTCAGCTGATCAATTATTTTTCCCATAGAGGAGAAGGAAAAATGAAAAGAAGAAAAAAGGTGTGTGTGTGGGGGGGAGGGGGATGCGGGAGGGGACAAAGGAGGAAAGAAAAGGGGGGAGAGAGGGCAGAGGGAGGAAGGGAGGGAGGAATGGGGAGAGGAAAAGGGGGGAGAAGTGGGGAAGTGGGGAGAGCAAATGAACGGTACCGTGGATCAAGACATCTATCTTTTAAGTTTAAGCTCTTTTAAGTTTAAGCAGCGATCGCAAGAGCAGGCTTAATCCAGAAGGTTGCATAAATAAATACATAAATACATCAAATAAAACCTAAAGCTCTCAGGGGTTACTGAACAAAATCATAGTCAAAGCAAAAGACAGTCCTCTGTTCCAATCCAGTTTAGAGCTGGTTGTCTTCCCTCTCCAACTCCTGGCTCCATCTTCCGCCCTCCCCATGCTCCTCCTGTCTGCCATTCACCCTGCCAGCACCGCCTCTCCTTCTGCAAATGGATGGGAGGCAGGCTCCCTGCTGCTTCTCAGAAGGCCCTCTGGTCTTCCCCAGTGCCCTCTCTAACGAAAGGGAAGGTCAGGGAGACACTCGCTCCTGAGGTCAGGATGGCTGCAAGAGCCCAGCACAGCCCCATCCAACCCGCATGCCCTTGATCACCTTCTTTTTGCATGTTTTCTTTTTTTTTTCTCTTTAATTTGTTTTATTGAATTTCAAATGACTATAGACATAAAGTAAACATGTAACAAGCCAACAGAGCAGAAAGGAAGTAAACTGCATAAATACAACCCGTCTCAGCATGGAGTTCCACTTAGCACCACATGTCTGGAGTGTTACAGGCATTAATGAGTCCTTATAACACCCAGGGGACGTGGTCCCCAGCCTGGCAGGCAGGTGGGGAGACAGGCTCACACAGGGAACGATGTTCCCCTACAGAACACACAGCGGGCTCTGAGCTTAGGTGTCCAGGTGCCCCCTAGCTGGGCTCAGGACTGGCCTGGAATCTGGCCGGCTGTGGATTGGACTGCTGGAAGATTCTGCAGAGGTTAGATATAAAGCAATGTGTTTTTTGTTTTGTTTTGTTTGATTTTGCACATTCTAGTTGGTGGGCTAGAGCAGGCCGTTAGCTCCAAACTGAAAAACCTGGACCGGAGTCAAATCCCAGAGGAGACAGTCCCATCCAAAGTGTCGTCACCACGAGCCGGCAGCCAAGAGCCTTGTACCTCTTCCCAGCACGTGTTTCCCCACATGCCCGCATCCAATGTCCCGTGGCGACTTAGAAGTGTTGTCGCTTCTTAGGATGTCAAGGGAGCTCACTCCCACCCGAGGGGCAAACTGTGGCTGAAGCCAGCAGTGGCTCCTGCAGCCCACTTGTGACGATCAGCGGGGGCTGGTGTGTCTCAGGGCTGCCGACTGCATGTATGCGGAGGACAGGGCCCCGGGAAGTGCTAGAGGACAGCCTGGAGCAAAGCACCGCAAGCGGGGCACCACGACCCCCAACGACACGGGGCAGCACGCCTACGTACAAGCACCGCGGGAGCCGCCTACTGAGAACCAACGGAAGTCGGGGTTAGGGGTTGAAGCTAACACTTTGCGCTGCTATTTGGCTTTAAAAGTGCCAAAAAGGCCCAGCTGGTGTGGCTCAGCAGTTGAGCGTCAACCCAGGAACCAAGAGGTCACCAGTTAGATTCCCAGTCCGGGCACATGCCCGGGTTTTAGGCTCGATCCCCAGTACGGGGTGTGCAGGAGGCAGCCGATGGATGATGTTCCTCTTTCATTGCTGTTTGTATCTCTCTCCCTCTCCCTTCCAATCTCTCTCTAAAAATCAATAAAATCATATTTAAAAATAAATAAAAGTGCCATAAAGGAAAGACCAGCACAGGGACTAGGCTTGACACCTGGAGACCAGAGCTGCAATCCCAAGAATGGCCTCTGTGCAGTGAGGCCTGCTGCTCCCTGCAGCCTGGCCCGGGCTCACGGGCCACCTGGGTAGGAGGATGGAGGGGCACGGCCTTCTCTGTGCTGTGTTCAGCTTGCCCATAACCTGCCCCGACTGGGCAGCTCTGAGCACAGCAGCTGGGATCCACTCTGTAAGCTTCTGTCCCTCTTCCCTGCCTTGGTTACAATTTATTTCTTCACTTTATTTGTGGCCATGCTTCCAAGCGCTCACAAAGGCCAGGATCCCATCATCCCGAACTGATTTTTCACTTTGCCAGTAAACATTGTTATGGTCTCAACCGCTTCCCTCCCATCTCAGCAGCACTGCCCAACGCAGGCTGCTGCTGGCACCCAAACGCTGGCTGTGAGTGGCAGGAACTTGGCCGGGCTGCCCAGCCGAACGGACTCCATGCCGTGGGCACTGAGTGAAGGAGAGTGTGAATTCCGCCCTGTGTCCCTTCCCATCTCTGCCCTGCGCGTGGCTCAAGTGGGCAGAGAAGCGGATGTGGAATGGGAGGGAAAATGAGAAAGGTAAGACAGGAATCTAGCCACGCTCACCGGAAGGTGTTAAAAAGAGTAGCAATCCTTCGAAAGAGAAATGGTTGGGTTTCTAGAAAGAGAAAAGCTGCAGTACAACCAGCCATTCTTTCAGAGCCTCTGGGTGGCAGAAGGTGGGCGGTGTGCTGAAAGGGACAGCGCCCAATCCGGGGTCCCCCCCCCCTCCTGTTCCCAGGGAGAGGAGCGCTGGTTCATCAACCCAGGCTGCCCTAGGGCCAGAGCCCCAGGGTGCTAATCACCCCTCCCTGCCTACCTCCCTCCCTTCTGCCCATCACTAATCACCCCTCCCTCCCTCCCTCCCTTCTGCCCATCACTAATCACCCCTCCCTCCCTCCTGCCCATCACTAATCACCCCACCCTCCCTGCCTCCTGCCCATCACTAATCACCCCTCCCTCCCTGCCTCCTGCCCATCACTAATCACCCCTCCCTCCCTCCCTGCCTCCTGCCCATCACTAATCACCCCTCCCTCCCTGCCTCCTGCCCATCACTAATCAGAGAAGATTCCCTCAGAAACCTCCTCCTCCTAAGTTGGATCATGGTTGCTGGTTGGGGCGGCGGGGAGCAGGTCAGACAGGGGTCTATAACCTGCCACTGGCCCGCACACACCTTTTCCAGAAGGCAAGCAGCCCCAAGTAGCAGCTCGAGAAAGAGCCAGCTTAAAACAAAAACAGAGGAGGAGAAAAAATTGCCTCGGAATGTGTGCTGCATTCTAACTAGTCCCACTGGGTCAATGCAATAGGGGTGGATTATTGCAGCCAAGACCTGGGCTGCCTCCGTAATTCTGCAAGTTTGATGAGAGATAGCTGGCAGGTTCCCGCTCCCATCCCTGAACGAGAAAACAGCCGCCACCTTCGCTGGTCCGACTGGCATGTGGTGTGGGGGTCTCCGGGGGTCCCTCTGCCTTAAATACGGGCAGCCTGGTTCTAGACGACAGGCTGAAGCCGGTGTAGCGCTGGCTCTGAGGTGGGGAGCACCGGGAAGGCCATTATTTTCCTTAGGAAATTCGGGATTTGGGAGCCTGCGAGGAGGTCAGAAGCGCCCCCGTCGCCTCCATCCCCGCCCCAAGATGGGAGCAAGATCACAAAACCAGACTGCACCCTGGGGAGGGGGGCACCAGCACTTTTCACTCGTGTATTCACAGATGATTCAAAGTCTAAGCAAATATTATGCTTCCCCGCATTTATTTCTGATGAAAAAATAATCACGTATGCTAATTTATATGTAAATTCCGTTTGGCCCCGGGGCTCCTGGCATGCAGCCAGTGGGGCTGACGACGACGGTGGAAGTTTGGCTGTGGTCTCGGGTTTGATGTTACAGATAGAAAAGGCACAGATCTCAGGACGAGTGGGGAAGTCATCCAGGACTCGGACCTGCGCTTTCCCTTCCTCGTTTCTGTGCTGAGCACCACAGGAGCCATTTCCCCAGGAGAGCCAGGCCCTGAGATCACTGAATCCCCACGGCCAGGGCTGGGGTTCTGATCTCACTGTGTGAGTCCTTGCACCCCGAACAGGCTGGGTGCACACATACCCTGCACACACAGAAGCTCACACACACACACACACACACACACACACACACACACATGCTGTCGCTGCTCCATGTTACGTAAGAGGAGTCATTCAAGGATGCCTCCAAGTTAGCTCCTCACTCTCCCCCCACCGACGTCTCCATGGGAGAGGAGAGAGGTCCCGAGGCTGGAGCGGCAGGCGCCATCGAGGCTGTCCCGGCAAGACCCACCACTGTGACTTCCTTGCCATCTGACTCAGAGCCCTCCAGGCCCCCTTGAGCCCCAGCCAAGTGTACACGCACATTCGATTCATCCCAGCCTGGTCCCTCTGTCCACCTTGGGTGCGTCCCCATGGTAGCCCCTGAAACCTATGTCGAGGGGACAGCAGCAGTCCCCAAAGCCTACCCTCAGAGAAGGGTCAGGACCAGAGGTGGGGATTCAGTGGAGACCCTGAGAACCCCATATTGCCCTAGGAGAAGAGAAGAGGTGGGTGGGACTCCCCAACCTTTTCTCCCCTGAAGGACCAAACTTTCCTCTGGGAACACAGCTGTCCAGGTCAGAGCTTCTGCCTGCTGGACCACCCTGGGAAAGTTTCTCTGCCTGTCTCAATCCCTACGAGTTCGGCTGCCTTTAATATGAAAAAAGGCAAGTCAGACCCCCCGAAGGGCAGGGTGGGTGGGAGGAGCAGGTGAGCAGATAACGCCGCTGCCGGAACGGAAGAGCTGGGACAGAGTGTGGGGCCAGTCGGTGCAGCAAATGGACCCAGGACTGAAGCCGATTCCAAAGGCACCCAACACAGCACCGTCAAGATCAGAGCACGCACTTGGCCCAGGAGCAAGCCCAGCCCTCAGCTGCAGCCCATAGCTTGGCCTCCAGACCAATAATAAACAGAAAATTAGCATTCGACTCTTATTGCCTCTCTCCCTTCAACTTAGAAAAGCTGTTCCGAATTTCAGAGCCCCGTGCAATGCGTGCCTGTTCCCACTGCTTCTCAGCTGCTCGTTGTCTCTCCCCCACCCCCACCGCCATCCCCACAACCCCCCCTCTGCCACAAACACACCCCCAAACACATTCAAAACTAATGCAGTTGTTCACCGCGGCTGCAAACTGATTCATCCCTTCAAGCTGGATCTCTGGCCAGAGCCGTGCAGGATGCAGTTACCTGATTATTTCTAGCCTGCCTTTTCCTCGCCTCCTTTCGGAAGCTTTGCAAGTTTACTGGCAGATATTTTAAAGTTTCCTCTTGTCATTTCTTCCCAGTAACACAAGCAACACATTAGCGACCCTGCTGCCCTGGGAATCTGTCATTTCCCCCCCTGCTTCTGCGTGTGCTCTGTCGTATGTGCGTGTGTGTGCAAGAATGTACATAAAGCCAGGGAGAGCAGCACACAGCCACGCACCTAAACAGGAGCCAGACACCTTTTACTTATGCATATACACCCCCCATTCCAGCAGCAGCCAGAATCGAATCAATATTCTCACAGCCTGGTAGGGAGGATGAAGTCCCAGCCATGCTGTTTAAACGCTCTCTCCTCCACCTGCAAACCGCGCAGCAGAGCCGACCGGGAGTCTGCGAATCGCATAAAGCTCTCTGTACCATCCCCGGGTCTACTGTAGGCAAATCAATAGCAAGCGCTTACCTTGAAAGAGAAACAGAGCAGCCAGCCCCGTGAAGATTGCCCAAGAGATAGAATTGTGCATTTTTGCCTGGATGGTTTTCATGCTTCTTTTTTTTCTCTTCTTCTTCTTTTTCTTCTTTTTTGTCAGGTTCGGTTTTTTCTTCCTTTCTTTCCTGACAGATTGCGTTGCTCTCCAGCTCCTGGAAGGAGATGTAAATCCACTGTGTTGCTGAAGGACACAACAAGAAAGCCAGCCGAGGGTGTGAGAGAGTGTGACTTCTCAGTAATTATCTCTACTCATACTCTGGCACCGAGACACATCGTACAATCTGGCCCTGGACAGCCCTCCTACAAGCTGCAATCATTGGTTCTAATCCAAGGATTGACAGAGCTACAACACCCGCGCGCGGGCACACACACACACACACACACACACTCAGGAATCATTTACTGGGCAAATCAGGCTAGCTGATTAAAGAGACAGGAGCCTGGAGAGATGGAATGATAAATGCCACTTTGGCCCTTCTATATTACTTTCATTTTTTAAACTGACAGTCTCAGAGCCCCGAGCATCAAAATCCCTTTCCTTCTGGCATTCTTTGGCCTCCTGAACTCAGATTCCCTTTGCACTGGAAAAATCCCACAGCCAGCAACGGCTTACGGGAAAATTTAAAGGGACATTTTCATGCTCAGTGAAACTTGCAAAGAGAAGTCAAATCTCATTTCTTGGTACCTATTTTCTTCTCTGATAAAAATATCATTCAATGACAGGGTTTTTTCTCCCCCCTCTCTCTTCTCTCTCTCTCATTTTCCCAATCAACCTTCTACTTAGTTGCTTTGAAAATAATAAAACAGTTTATTTTCTTCTCCTGTCGCCCTTGGTTCAGTATTATCCTATTTTTCATTCACTTAATTTATTTCCTAAAGTCATCCATGTGTACATGATACCATGTAAAGGAATAAGGCTTCTGAGATTTGAAAAGGACCTGCAGTCTGAATACAGAAAAACCTTCTCCAAATGAGAACAAGGGATGAGTTTATTCGACATGCCTCAGTTAATCTACATTCACTAAAAGGAATAATGTAAGTGCTGCGGTTTAAACTGCAGCAAGAGAGATTGAAGTTAGACATTCGAAAGGACTTTCTGAGCATATACTATGTGTGTGGTTATAAAATGTCCCCAGTTGCAGACATTCATCTCTTTGGTGATGGGTAAGAATAAAAATCAGACAGAAACAATCAAATGGGTGTACTGATTTCTTTTTTTAATTTTTTTTTTATTGATTTCAGAGAGGAAGGGAGAGGGAGAGAGAGAAACATCAATGATGAGAGAGAACCATTAACAGGCTGCCTCCTGCATGCCCCCTATTGGGGATCAAGCCCACAACCCGGGCATGTGCCCTTGACCAGAATCGAACTGGGACCCTTCAGTCCGCAGGCTGATGCTCTATCCACTGAGCCAAACTGGCTAGGGCTGTACTGACTTCTTGAGAGACCTTTTAACTCTTAAGGCCCTAGCAGTGAATGATTCAAATTTCTAATTCCTTCCTATGGGACGCACGTTATATGATGGGAACAGAAATTCTGGAAAACAACTCCTCACGGAATCATCCCTGGCTGATTGGGACAAATTCAGGCCATCAAAATACCTCAACATACATGTTTCAATCATTGCTTCCAGATCTCCACAGCTAATTATTATATTTCCTTGCAACCGCATAATAACTTTAATGTATATATTCTTTACATAACACAAAAGTACGTATGTCTGCTGTTTATATTTAGGAGAGTACGGAAATGGTACTGCCCTGCCCACTTCTCAGAGGCGCCATCCACCTGTGTTCTGCATGGGTGTGGCCCCTGCAGGTGTGTGGCCCAGGGACCCTGAGCGGAAGGAGCACTGGGGTCTGGAGACCTGGATCCCTGTCTCATCCCCCACAAACCTGGGGACTGTGGGCATGTCATTTGACGCCTGTCAACCTTGGCCTCCCGTCTGTAAAATTAGACAATTAAAATAATGTCTAAGGCTTCTTTCCATTTTAAAGCTGTTTTATGTTAATGGATTTCCCCCCTGCCACTGTGTTCTAATTCACATGTCCATCAAAATGTGCTTGATTTTGTGAGCTCCCAGGGAACAAAGTTTTTATCTCCCTACTAGTCTTCCTGTGCAGTGTCCAGCATACAGACATGCGCAGTGCAGTGCTTCGGAGTGGCTGTGGCAGGGGCGTTGGCAGCCCAGAGCAGAAGGAAAGATGGCTTGCTCTTACCACCATCCCTCCCCCTCCAGATTGACAATGGAGATCATCCTCTTTCGTTCCTACTCAGATAGGCAGAGACACTAACGTTTGTACATGCCCTTACCCTAAACTGCAATAAATCTGTACATGTCCCAATTTTTTACTAAGCAACCACACGTGTGGCAGCAGTAACACATTACTAAGTCTAGTTGATATTTATTGAGCCTTTGCTAGGTGCCAGGCTAGAAAGTCCCCATTTTGCATGCATTTTCTTCATTAATTCCTATGAAGGGGGGCTAATTATCCCCATTTTTTTAGATTATGACATTGAGTCACAAAGAAAATGTGTCCACAGCTACACAGCTGGTAGCAATGGAGCCAGGATTCGAACCCAAACCTTTGTCTCTCAGACCAACTTCGAAACTACTGTCTTCTACTAAATACGGTGAGGGATTCAAGCACATATCAGATATTCTTATCTATAACCTCTTTGCTATTTGAACAGCATACGAGATTACAGATGATATGAAACAGCACATATATCAATCGAAGTATAGGAAAGCCAATATGTTTCTTTAAGGATGAACTGAGTTGCGGATGGTTGGGACACGTGGTCACTCTGATCAGAATGCAAAGAAGTGATGGGTGGGCATTTTCTAGGATAGTTTTTAAAAGTCCAATAGATATGGTGAAAGCAAGGTAGAGGCTAGGTCTAAGGCACAGGAAATACTGCAGGCAAGGGACACCATCAATTAAACTAGACATGAGCCCTAACCTGTTTGGCTCAGTGGATAAAGCATCGGCCTGCAGACTCAAGGGTCCCAGGTTCGATTCCAGTCAAGGGCACGTACCTTGGTTGTGGGCACATCCCCAGTAGGGGGTGTGCAGGAGGCAGCTGATTGATGTTTCTCTCTCATTGATGTTTCTCTCTATCCCTCTCCCTTCCTCTCTGTAAAAAAATCAATAAAATGTATTTTTTAAAAATAAACTAGACATGAAAATAGACCGCCTACATCTGGGCTCCTGAAACCTAAGATCCCCCATCTTGCCCTGCTATGTTGTAATAAAAAAAATTTAAGAGATAAAACAATGTACGCTGGCACAGTTTCCAATCCATGTTAGTTACCCTCTCCACACCAACATGCCTGGCACATGGCAAGCACATTCAGCACATACTGGTCATCTTCAACGTGGCTTGTGGACCAAGACCAGGCTGCAACTGGCTAGGTTCAAACCCAGCTCTGTCCCCAAGGGCCTATGGGACTTTGGTGGAGTCATTTCAAGCCCATCTCTGAAACGGGGATGGCAGATTACAGCTCCATTACAACCATCACCATCCGTCATAACGACCAGCTCATCTTCACTTGTTTTACTGTTTTAATCAGAGTGAGATGGATGCGGTCTTCGGGGTGTCATTGGGAGGAGCGACGGGAACCCAGGCTCCTGCCGAGATTCCTCCCGGAACTGTGCTTTGTGCCTTCACTGAGGCTGAGTATATCCTTGGGGACTGCCGAACCAAAAGTCTAATTTGGACTCTGAGTGCTGCTAAGTGCTAAACCATCCTGAGAGCCATATCTCTTTCAATGCTCGGAGTTACCACACAGAGAAACATGTCCCAGTGGCCTTCAGGTTTCTCAAAAGCACGCGGTTCACCTCCTGAAGAGGCCGCCTCCCCCCCTCTTTGACATGGAGTGCACCCCAATGTCACCCCCACGGGCCTGTGGATCATTCGGCAGCTCGCTGGTGTCATTGCACATTGCAAAGCTGATCCTGGCCTATCCACAGAAGGCTTTCATTCAACCTAATGAAATGGGTCACATTGACGCGTCAGCATTTTTCCTTTCTATTTTCCATTTTTGCTTCAGGGGCTCTCAGGCCTCAGCGCTGGGCTACTGTATTGCTGCAGCGGCCTCCCCAGTGGGTACCTTGGACCTGGCGTGTCAGGGTGTCTGCGGCTGGGCTGAGGAATCGCTATGGCTACGAGTGACGCAATGGCTCGAGAAGCTGATTGGGGGAAGCTATGATTGGAAGGGGATGCTTTGAAATTGCAGTTCCTTACTCAACAATCAAAGTTCCTTCCTCTGTGTCAGGAGGCTCAGGCACGTCTAATCAGGTGTCTGCAGGACTGCGTTTGCCTCCTGGATCGGCCAGATGCACGTTCTGCACCATTTACTTCCCAGTTCGGGGGTCAGAGGAGGATGAACGGTCCTAAGACAAAAACGGATGTCAGAAAAGAGACCTCACATTCCAGGCAGAATGGTATTCTCTCCCGGGGCGTTCTTGACGTTCAGAGAACTCTATTACAGAAATGACTTTTCCGTTTGCAGATAAGGGCTAAGGAGGAGACGGGAGAAATAAAGGATAAGAAAAGGGAAACAGAGGAGGTATTTAACTTCAGAGGAAAGGGCAACTCGGATGGCATTTCATAAACCTCTCATCCTCGGGTAGCTGAGGATTCTGCATGGTGTGTGGTGAGCTGGTACAAATAGGGATTGATTCTCTGTATATGGCCCCCACGCACACCTGTCACCGCCTCGAACCACAGAGTGAGTCCTGGCTGCCCTGCTGTCCAAATGCAGCTGAACCCTGACAGCCGCACTCAGCCCTGGGAGGGGGGGTGGCCAATCCTACACACATGGTGGACAGGCCAGACGACTGGCAGAGGGCAGCCCAGTCAGGAAGAGGAGAAGGAGGAGGAGGAGGAGGAGGAGGAGAGGAGGAGGCAGGTGTGTGTGGTGCAGGGCGGTCGGGGGGGTGGGGGTGGGCAGTGTATTTTCCTTTTCTCCGCTATTATGGAAAGACCTGCGGGAGCTTAAATCTAAAGAGCTGCACTGAAATAATGTTCAGGACTTAACAAAAGCCAGTGCTCCGCGCTGCCATCCGCCCGCTGTGGCCAGCCAGCCTGGCTGAGGCTCAGAGCTGTGACAGATCTCACATGCTCAGAGGCTGGGACAGCCCAGCCCTGGGGGAGGGAGCTGGCCTGCCCTCCCCACACCCAGGGTAGGGCAGGCTCCGGCTCTGACTTGCCATGTCACGTGGAGGAGGGAGAAAGCCATGGCAGGAAGAAGGCAGTCCCCTATCTCTTCGAGGGGCTCTCCCTGGAAAGCCATCTGGGACACGGTTCCACAGCTGGTCACTTTAATGGGCATGGAATGGGTCTAGGGTATGAATAGTGTCATTATGTGGGGTCTATTTTGAGGATTTGACTCCGAGCAGGAACTGTCCCAATTTATTGATCATTTGCTTAAGCGAATAGCGAGATGAAAGTCTAACTCTTCAGAGCACAGAGATTAAGGACACCGAGATTTAAATCTGTATTCCCACAAAAGAAGCAATTTTAGTGTTTCCCAACTGGAATTATCGTCACAGTCATCGGGCCTTGATTTCTATGAATTATCATCATCATCATTTCACAAAGGAACAACAGGGCATGCTAGGAGTTTAAGGGAAAGAATTTAACATTTAAAAATCAGAAGACCTGGATCTGAGTCTAATTCCATTTATCAGCCTCAATTCTGTGGTCCTCAATTTTCTCATCTCATCTCATCTCCTCCCATCTTGTCCTTAAAGTGGAAATAATGACACATCTACTTGACAGCGTTGATGTGAATTAAGCAAAATGAGGACTATGAAAGCCCTCGTACAACATCTAACACACATCGGCTCCTGTGTCTTTGCAAGCAGCTTACTGGGGGAAAGCGCATCACTGGACTGGAGAATACTCAGTTAGAACTTCCCAGAAAGGGTCGCTGCCTTCAGGATGCTTATTGCCACCAAGTTTCCTCTGGGCTCGGCAGGAGACTGGGGGCTCTTGTGTTTGGGTGCCCAGCACACTCACCCACTGTTCACCTCAGGGCATCAGTCCCTCAGGGTTAGATTGGGGCAGCCATCTTCTTGCTGTAGGAGTGAGCTAGCGACCCTGGCCTCCTCCATTTGTTTTTCCCCTGAGAGTTTCATAGGTGCTTTTCAGGTTTTTTTGTCTGCTTGTTTTTGTGGGGTTTTTTAAAAATATATTTTTATTGATTGCAGAGAGGAAGGGAGAGGGAGAGAGAGATAGAAACATCAATGATGAGAGAAAACCATCAATCGGCTGCCTCCTGCAAGCCCCCCATTGGGGATCGAGCCAGCAACTCTGGCATGTGGCTGGACCTGGAATCAAAGCGTGACCTCCTAGTTCATAGGTCAATGCTCAACCACTGAGCCACACTGGCTGGGCCCTAGGTGCTTTTTGGAAAGAGGTACTGCTCCCAGCGGGATAGCTTTCCTAACAGGTAGAGAAAAGTCTGCCAGGAAATTAAGTCACCAGAAATGAAAGTAGAACCGAGAGAAGAGGGCATCACTGTTGGTGGGACCAGTCAGATTTGGGTGGTGAGTACACAATCGAGTATCCAGATGTTGTATTGTAAAGCCATACACATGACATCTATGTAATGTTCTTAACCAGCGTTACCCCCACACATTTAACTACATAAATAACCAAACAAGAAAGTGGGACCAGTTCTGCTTGAAGGCAGACACACCCCCTGCGATTTCCCAGTCCCTTACTTGCTTAGGTTATTTTTCAACTTTTACTTTTTATGGTTTAGTTACAGCCGGCATACAATATTGTATTCGCTTCGGGTGTACACTGCAATAGGTAGGCATTTATAGAACTCGCAGTCACCCCAACAGGTCCAGTGTGCCTCTGGCCTGAAAGGGTCCATGTGGAGAGCAGGTCAAGACAGACTTCCTTCGCTTCCCTCTCCTCCCACAGTACTTTCCCTGACATATTATTGTAAATATCTAGGTACTATCCAAAACCTTAGGTAGAGATGTAGGCATCTTGAGGCCCTTTATTTTTTTAAAAATAGTCAGTGTGATTATCAAGCTGGAACTAAAATAAAGTTATAGACAGAGTCAAGACAGAGCATATTCTTCCTCCTCCAGAAGGCTCAGTGGAGGGAATAAACCACATACAATGAACCTCTCCGCATGCCAGACCCTGTGGGGCATTTAGCACACGCCTTCTTTCTTAGCCATCATAGGGTCCCTACACGGTGAATACTATTACCCCTAATTTGCAAGGAAAGCAGTTAGCTAAGTTGTCCATCGCGCACAGGTAGTGACTGGTCAGGCCTCCTGTATACGCAAGGCCCTGCTCTTTCCCCCACACTTGGCTTCGTGTCAAAGGAAACTGAGACTCAAAGCAAAAAAAGACCGGGGCAGCCTGGCGTGGTCAGTGAGAGCTACCAAAAGGACACCAGCCTTGATCAGCGTTCAATAACAGAAGGTGGGAGCTCGTTCAACTGCAGAGAATCACTGAGCAGATGGTCAGAGATGAGCATGGAGTTTGTAGAGATCAGGGTGAGCCACCTTGGGTGGGTGTGAGTCTGTGTTTTCAAGAGACCAAGAATGCAAGTAGTTTGGGCCTAAACTGCAGGATCTCGGATGTCTAAGAGGTTTGAAATACATTTGAAATACATATGTTTAGCTGCTGTTGATTCCAAGAGGGGGGAAAAAAAAGTGAAAACAATAAAAATTGATATTTCTGGAGGAGAATAAGGATGAATGCACAGTAAATGAAGTCACGCCCTCAGAGGGGTCCCCCTCCCCAGCCTCTAGTCTAGGACAGCTGCCCAGCTCCTGCTTCTCCCACGCTAACTGGGCAGATGTGGAGGCTTTATGCAGGTTACACACAAGTGACTCTGGCACACACATGGGCCCTGGCAACCTCTTCTTTGCAGTCTGCTGCCCACCAGACAATTGATCATAGAGCATAGTGCAATGGTGGGAGTGAGGCTGAACTCAGAAGAAGGTGGAAGGACTGGGCGGGGGAGGGGGGGGAAGTCCCTGGAACAGCTCCACTGTCCTCCATTGGGGTCGATGTTTATCTGACAAGAAACTGTAGCTAACTTATAAGCTTTTGACCACTTCCCTCCAGGTAAATGTTTAATTTGAAGACTTTATGAGGAGGGGGAATCTGGTCTGAGAAAAGATTTCTATAGTTCTGAATAATTTGGCCTCATATTATATTAATGCTATCTAAAAATATGCTGAACTCTACCAGCAAATTTGGGGAAGATTGGAGGTAAACAGAATCCAGGGGCATTTCCATTTTCCTCTGAGAACTGCTGTCCAGAGTGGGCAATCACATGCTTAGATTCATACCCGTTAGAAGCAGAACCGGGAGTAGAATTAACATTTTGGCTCCTTGTCCAGTGTCCGTCCTTCCTTCCTTCCTTCCTTCCTTCCTTCCTTCCTTCCTTCCTTCCTTCCTTCCTTCCTTTTTCTTTCTTTCTTTCTTTCTTTCTTTCTTTCTTTCTTTCTTTCTTTCTTTCTTTTTCTTTTTCTTTCTTTGCCTTTCTTTCTTTTGCACAAAGATTCCTTAGTTCAAGATTAGATTGAATGGCTACTTATAAAGTCTTCTCTTCCCAAGAAGTATATCCTGGCTGCCCATGTATCCCACAATTGTTCTCTCTGGAACTGAAGGTTCTAATCTTTAAAAATGCAACCATACCTGGTAAGGGTGGATCAATTAACTTGTCTACCATGGACATCTCAGGGTAGAGGGCTTTCAGTTTCCTTACGCAGCCTATGTTATGAAAGAATGTGAGAACAAAGGAGGTGGGGAAAGGGAAGGCAAGGACAAAGTTTTGCCAACAGTGATGAGTGACTGGGTCTTCTTAGTTATTCTGAATATTGCTTTGCAAAGCAGGAAAGCAGAGATCTAGTGGGAAGAGGGCATGGTGTAATACTCCTATCAAACACATGACTTGTCCATGTGCTGCCCCCCTAAACTGCACTGATGACTTTGCAGGCGAAGGAAAAATAAAGATTCTTTGAGGAGTCTATGTGGGAGGTGAATGGCCTAGGCAGAAATAACTATTCATCACAGACATTTGACTGATTCTAACCCACAGTAGGGTATAGAAGACACATATAAAGGCTTAAAATCAAATCATGTGTCATACTGAAGAATAATGGTACTTTCTCTAAAGTGTGTGTGTATATATATATATAATTTTTTAAATTTCTGAGTGAATTAAGTGCCTATAAAAGGTGTTGAGTTGGCAGCCTCAAAAGCTAGAGTCCTTGATTTATCGTCCAGAAGAAGAAGGACAGAGACTGTTGCTTGAATCACTGCTATGCACTCAGAGCCACTCACCCATATACTCTGCCCTTTGCTGCTGAGAATCGTGACCCAATGTCCACTGTGTGCAGGTCATTCCCACAATTCTGTAGAAGCTTTAGATTTGGATGATATAAGGGATAAATGGTAGGGACATAAAATCAATGAATTTGAGGTCCCTTGCAAACAAATTATTCTGTGACCACCCTTTATGGGCAGATCTAACAATACTAACACTTGTGCATCTTTCTCCAAGTAGAATTTCTATTTTCAAAGTATGCTTGCATATTCTATTTAATAATCTTTCCATAAAATATTAGCAATCTTTGTTATTGTCATTTTCATTTATGGATGGAAGACTGAGTCAGAGAAAATGGATCTGAAAATAATCTTGGGGAGATGATGGGACTAAAATAGGACCTGGATTTCCTAAAGAGATTGCAGATGAAGGGAGAGGCCCTCAGTCAAAAACGATGTGGCAGCAGTGGAGGTAGGGTTGGGACCCAGGTTTGCAGAATCCCTGGTCTCTCTCCACTGGTCCATTCATCAGCAATCATTATCTAATGCAGAACACAAAAATACAGACAGACACACACAAACACAGATCATGTAATGACAACGATGAAAACATTAACAAAAATAATACCTTATGAGAGAGCGAAAAGTATAAAGATAGATTAAAGGCCTAGAGAAAGACCAGATGTGTGGCTGTTGACATGAGGTTCTCCCTTTAGTCCCCACTTATACATTGCTTTTTCCTTGCAGGATTCTTAAGGTGCCTGGATAGCAGAAGCCCTGTTACTGAACTGGGAGAGTGAAAACAACACCATAGGTTCAAACATAACACAGATGTAAAGACGTTGGCACTCAGTAGGCACAAAGTATATATTAGTTCTCCTACTAGAAGAGCATTATTCTTCACTAAGGTAGACAATTATAATTATTTTAGGGAGGGAAGTTTTTAAGTAAACAAAATATTGATTTTACATTAAAATGTTCATTTTTGGAGGTTCAAGGTGGTGGTGGTGGTGTAAGAGGATGCTGAACTCACCCCTTCCTTGAGCAAAATCAAATATACACATGGACAGGTCGCAATTACATCCGTGAGGCAACGGAGCACTGAATGAACAGCTTCTGGCAACGAGTAAGAAAATGAGATGGAATGGAGGAGGCTGGGAAGCCTAGGGAGCCTCTGGGAGCAGACTTCTTCCGGCTGCAAGATGCTATCCCAGAGGTCCCTTGAGTGCATTATGTTATGCCAGAAGTCCCTTAAATTTAGCATCCTAAGCTGGGAAAGGAACAGACATTCAGGTCCAAGAAGCACAGGACTCCAAATAAGATGAGCTCAAAGAGACCCCACACCAAGACATATTGTATTTAAAATGACAAAAGTTAAAAAGCTCTATTCTGATGCTTTGGCCTACCTGCAAGATTATCTGGGCAGGTGTTCCACTGGTACATTGCCTGGAGCGTCTTGCCTCCAACAAAGGGAGTAAGAGGGAACAATAGGGCATTCTTACACCCTCCTGGCTTCCCTGCTGAGAGCTGCTCCAGCCCAGCAGGTTCTTTCTCCAGGCTTCTGAAGTGCCTACTCAGCTCCAAGCACCTTCCCCAAAACTACCCAGCACATACGGCCTGCGCAGAGAGTGCTTCTACACAAGACCACTTTCTGTACAATAAGCAGTAAAGGAACTGCAAGGAGAAGACTGGGGAGACACGGAAGCTCTCCAGGAACTGCAAAAATTGTCCAGGGTGGGAGGTGCATGTGAGCATCGTGGTTTATATCTCCCTCCACCTCCATAAGGTAGGTGGGGAGGTCTATCCAGGTGCTCTGGCCCACCTGCAAGGTGTTCGAATCACAAAGCACATCAAAAGATGTACACAGGATCAATAAGGATCATTATATGCACCTGTCCTCCCCACCTGGAGCCAGTGCCTCAGATGCCTTAGTCACCCACTTGCCTCCTACTTGACTACCAAAACCACAGGTACCCACACTTATACATAAGGCCACAGAGAGCTATCCTCTCTAATTCATATAAACAAATATAAAAAGTCAAACAAAATGAAAAAACAGAAGAAGAATATTTTTCAAATGAAGGAACAAGAAACATCCCCAGGGGATTTTTTTCCGGGGGGGGGGGGTAAGGGGGAGGAGGGAACCTTAACAAAATAGAAATAAGTAATTAGCCTAATAAAGAATTCAAAGAAATGGTCATGAGGATGCTCAACAAACTTCAGAGTGGAACAGAGGAACTTAGGGAAAACTTCGAAAAAGAGAAAGTATAATAAAGAACCAGCAGACCTGAATAATACAATAACTAAAATAAAAACATCAGAAAAAAAAATCACAGCAAGTTAGCAAACACAAAACAAATAAGTGAGCTGGGAGACAGACAAGTGGAAATCAATCAATCAGAAGAACAGAAAGCAAAAATGAAACAGGAATTTTGGGGGGTGAAAAAGACAGGTTTTAGGAAATTTTAGAAATTTTGGAAATTAAGGGGACCATGGAGGAAGCACAGGGATGCAGAGCAGCAGAAGGTACATTTCCATAGAATGGAGAAGCTGAAAAGCTGCAACAGGTCCATTTCCATAGAATGAGGGAGCTGGGAACAGCAAAAGGTCTATATTTACAAAATAAAGGAAGGAAGCCCTTCATGCAGAAGGAGAAGAAGAAAGCCCAAAGGGAATAGGAAAACAATAAGGAAGGAGGGGGGAGAACCTCACATGTCCCAAGTGAGCTTCAACCTTTGAGCCCAGGAGTTACTATAGTAACCAGTCCAAGGGAATAGTGACCAATCAGAGGGGATATCAAGGCATCAGGATCTGTAGCCTTTATAAGCCCTAGGGAAAAGGAACTCAGTGGGACTCTTTCCCCCTCCGTGGGAGTCTGTACTTGTTCTTTAATAAATTTCCACCTTTGCTATACCATCTTCTGTCCGTTGATTCATTCTTCGATTCCAGCGGACAAAGAATCCGGGTTCCAGTCCAAAAATTCTGCATAAAAAAGAATTTGAAAAAATGAGGACAGTTTAAGAGACCGCTGGGATAACATCATGCATTCAAATGTTTGTATTACAGGGATCTGAGAAGGAGATGAAAGAGAAAGAGACATTTTATATATGTGTGTTTGTATGTATATATATATATGAAAAAGGGGGGGGGGGGGCTGAAAATTTTCCTAACCTGGGAAAGGAGCAGACACCAGGTCCAGGAAGTTCCATACAAGATAACTCAAGGAGACCCACACCAAGACATATTGTATTTAAAATGACAAAAGTTAAAGATAGACAATTCTTAAAGGAGGCTAGAGAAGAATGAATTACATACAAAGAAAACCCCACAAGGCTACTAGTATTAGCTGATTTCTCATCAGCAACTTTACAGGCCAGAAGGGAGTGGCAGGATATCTTTAAAGTCTGAAAGAAAGGAACCTATAAGGCAGAACAATTTACCCATCCAGGCTAACATTCAGAGTTGAAGGAGTGATAGAAAGTTTCCTACACAAGCAAAAACTAAAGGAGTTCATCATTCAACCAGCTTTATGAAAAAATGTTAAAGGGTCTCCTTTAAGTAGAAAAGGAAAGGCCATAACCAGAAATAGGAAAACATGAGAAAGGTAAAACATCACAGGCAAAGCCAAATATTCAATAAATATAGTAATCTGACATTTGAAAGTTAATACTATGATTTAAGAAAGCATCAAACTAAATTCAAACTACAATAAGTAGAGTAGATACACAACACAAAAAGATCTAAAATGCAACATCAATTATATAAAGCATAAAGGGGAGAATAAAAATATAGTTCTTATAGAAGATATATCAGCTTAAATGACTATCAGCTTAAAATAACCTCCTATACATAAAGATTGATCTCACAGTAATCACAAACCAAAAACTTAACAAGAGATATGCAAAGAACAATGATAACAAAACCTAAACAACACACTAAAGAAAAACAGCAAACCACAGGGGGGAAAGATCAAAAGAGAGGGACAGAGGACAACTATCAAAGAAACTAAAAACAATTAACAGAATGGCAATAAGTGCATACTTATCAACAATTACTCTAATGTAGATTAAATGCTATAATACAGCTGAATGAATTAAAAAGCTTGACCCATCTATATGCTGCTTATGAGAGACTTCAAATACAAAGCAACATACAGACTGAAAACGGAAATTGTGGAGGAATGAGAATTAAAAAACAAACAAACAAAAAACAACAACACACTGCATAAAAAAAAATAATAGCCCTAGCCAGTTTGGCTCAGTGGAGAGAGCATCAGCCCACAGACTGTAGGGCCTCGGATTCCATTCGGGTCAAGGCATGTACCTCCATTTGCAGGCTGGATCTCTGGCTCTGCTTGGGGTGCCTGCGGAAGACAACCAATTAATTTAAGTGTCTCTCTCACACTGATCTTTCTCTCTTTCTCTCTCTCTCTCTCCCTCCCTTCCACTCTCTAAAAATCAATGGAAAGATATCCTCAGGTGAGGATTAACAAAAATACATACATACATACATACATACATACATACATCTGCCATGTGATCTAATAATTCCTCTTCTGGACATTATTTATTTTTATTTGCTTTAACTTTTCTTTCCCTTTTGTATATTTTTAAAATAATTCTTTATTGTTGAAAGTATTACATATGTCCCCGTTTTTCCCCCCATTGACCTCCTCCAGCCTGCCTCTGCCCCCTGACCCAGGCCCTCACCACCCCATTGTCTGTGGCCATGGGCCATGCATATATGCATTCCTTTTGTATTTTTAATTAAATAGATTCTTGACTTGATAGATTAGGCTTCAGTATGTCTTCCTTGCATGCAGTCCAGAAAAGCCTTCTAGGGTGGTATATATTGACAGAACAGCAAAGTCTATTAAAATTGGCTACTAAGTCCTGGCTGATTTGGTTCAGTGGATAGAGCCTCGGCCTGTGGACTGAAAGGTCCCAGGTTCCACTGCGATCAAGGGCATGTACCTAGGTTGCAGGCTCAATCCCCGGTCTCCGTTGGATTTCTCTTATCCTTGGGTAAGGATTAAAAAAAAAAAAAAAGCTACTAAGATATGGGAGAAGTGATTCCAGGTCGAATGTTGCTCTCTGCATCCTTCCCATCTAAAAAGCAGGTCTATTCCCAGATGAAGGGGATTGCTCAAAGCCCCCTATGAACAACTTCCTGCCACTGTGAACAGGAACGAACGAGCACACAAGGACATGTCCACGCCTCCTGCCGCGATCCAGAAATCTGATCTCACCATCCCAAAGGCTTCTGTGGGGAAAGGTGGCTTTACGGAGTGTGTTTGTGTTTGATGCTATTGAAAATGAAATGTTTGTAGAAATGTCACTGCACAAGTAAGGCATCTACATGGGGCAAGAAATGTGGTTCTTTTTTAAAAAATATATTTTATTGATTTTTTACAGAGAGGAAGGGAGAGAGATAGTTAGAAACCTTGATGAGAGAGAAACATCGATCAGCTGCCACATGCACACCTCCCACTGGGGATGTGCCCGCAACCAAGGCACATGCCCTTGACCGGAATCAAACCTGGGACCTTTCAGTTCGCAGGCTGATGCTCCATCCACTGAGCCAAACCGGTTTTGGCAAGAATTGTGGTTCTTAACAAAAGCCGGAAGTACGGTGAAGCTTACACACACACGCAGCACAAACGCACTCTCCCTCTTTCTCTTCCAGTTGTGTTTACTTCACTTGTAATAGTTCAGTCTCAATCACATGCGAACGTGAAAGTACTAAAAATACAGCCAGGATTTTAATATGTTTATATTGGTTTTTATGGCCTGCTGTGCTCACCTTTAATTTTCTTCTCCATCTTACAGATGGGGAAAGTGAGCAGCAAAATGATCAAGGTGTCATTGTATAATCAAATGAGACAGGAAACTCCTGAGGTCTCACCCTCAGCCCTCATGCTATGGCTGATTCCATATCAATGTGCCCACTTTAGAACATATTGCAAAATGTCGAATGGTTTTATTCCTTTAAATGGAATATAAAAGGGTTTATTTTTCTCTGTCAAGTTAGAGACTTAAAGACATAGTCATAAATCAAGCCATCAACAAGCATTTATTAGGCCCAGCTGGCGTGGTTCAGTGGTTGCACATCGACGTATGAACCAGGAGGTCATGGTTCGATTCCTGGGCAGGGCACATGCCCAGATTGCAGGCTGGATCACCAATGGGGGGTGGGGAGGGGGCGGTGTGCAGGAGGCAGCCAATCAGTGATTCTCTCTCATTATGGATATTTCTATCTCTCTACCTCTTCCTTCCTCTCTGATATCAATAAAAATATATTTAAGCCCTAGCCAGTTTGGCTCAGTGGATAGAGCATTGGCCTGCAAACTGAAAAGTCCTGGGTTCGATTCTGATCAAGGGCACATGCCTGGGTTGTGGGCTCCATCCCTAGTAGGGGGCATGCAGGATGCAGCCAATCAATGATTCTCTCTCATCATTGATGTTTCTATCTCTCTCTCCCTCTCCCTTCCTCACTAAAATCAATGAAAAATATATTTAAAAATATATATATATTTAAAAAAACAAAAACAAGCATTTATTGGGCCCCTACTTTGCTCAGACATGTGATAGGCCCTGTCCCATATAGATAGAGTGACAGTGCATCCTTGGCTCCCTGAGGGGCACATTGTTTCATCGGATGGATGGTCCAGCACTGGCTCAGCACCTGCTGTGAGCTGGACATTTGATAGATACAACTATTAGTCCATGGTTGGGGGTTTCCTAAAGTGTTTCACAGCTTAAGTGGCAGACTGACCATCAGTTACAAATGTAATGGATATTGAATTAATCAAGATGAATGACATGAACTGACACAAAAAGGAAGTCCAGAATCTCAGTAGCTTAAGGCAAAAAAAAAAAAAATTACTTTTTTAAAAGCTCATTCTAAGCCTCAATGGGGCCACAGAGACCAGTTAAGAGTCAAAAGAAGAGTTTAGGCTAGAAGTGAGAAATCCCCAACCATGGAAGTGAGATAGCAAGCAGAAATTGTATTCTTAGAGGTACCTCTTAGAAGGCACCAAGCTGTACAACACTTTTCACTAGATACTGGTAAATATCAGGACAATTTTACTGAACACGATGATTATTATGAAAAATAGTAATTATTATTCAGACATCATGAGATTCCTTTCTGGTTTGGTTATACAAGGAGCTAGACA
The DNA here is from genome assembly GCF_951640355.1 of Cnephaeus nilssonii. Lineage (NCBI taxonomy): Eukaryota > Metazoa > Chordata > Mammalia > Chiroptera > Vespertilionidae > Cnephaeus > Cnephaeus nilssonii. The sequence goes on along the minus strand of NC_137093.1, from coordinate 19,238,882 downwards.
AGCATATTCTAAGTGCCAAGGTGATACAGGTCTGAGTAATAGTCAAGTAGAAATAAACCTGAGAAGGCTAACTAAACAATTACTAAGATTGATAAATACAAAATATAGAGGTAGATGACTAGAAAAAGTACTAAGATTTTAGTACCAATAAATATTAAGTATATTAACTTTAAAAAAAATTTATTGCGTTTCTTACAGAGCGGAAGAGAGAGGGATAGAGAGTTAGAAACATCAATGAGAGAGAAACATTGATCAGATGCCTCCTGCACACCCCCTACTGGGGATGTGCCCGCAACCAAGGTACATGCCCTTGACTGGAATCGAACCTGGGACCCTTCAGTACATAGGCTGACACTCTATCCACTGAGCCAAACCGATTAGGGCAAGTATATTAACTTTTGTAAAATACAAAGATTCACAGGTTGAGAATGGCGACCTGGTTTTAAATTTTTTAGTAAAGATACATATAAAATAAAGCAATACAGAAGTTTGAATAATATACTAAGAAAATAATAACAAAAACAAATATAATATCTATATCAAAAGAAACAAAAGTCCAGGGGGAAAGAGTAATCATGAGAAGGAGTGGTATTCACAGAATAAATAGTATGATCAGACAAGAGGAAATAATAGTCATGAGTTTTAGTGAAATCAACAATTATTGCAAAATAAAAACTTTTTTATATACAAGGATTAATGGACAGTTCCACAATTAAAGTAATAAAAATATTAATACAACTCTCAAAGGAATGAGGGGACAAAGAGGAAAAAAAATTACTCAGAAGATTTTAATAAGAAAATTAACAATCCAAAAATAAACGAATGTAATAGATGGATAAGTAGACACAGGTGGATACATAGATAAGCAGATGTTAGATATAGACAGAAAGAAAGGGAAAGAACTTTGAATTAAAAAATAAAGATAATACCCTGGCCAGTGCGACTTAGTGGATTGAGCATTGCCCTGTGTACCAGGAGGTCACTGTTGGATTCCCAGTCAGGGCACATGCCCAGGTTGTGAGTTTGATCCCTAGTAGGGGATGTGCATGAGGCAGACAGTTAATGTTTCTCTCTCATCAATGTTTCTATCTCTCTCTCCCTTTCCATTCTTCTCTCTCTAAAAATAAATAAATAAATAAATAAATAAATAAATAAATAAATAAACATATTTAAAAAATAAATAAAGATAATGCTTATCCTTGGCAATCACAATGGAATTTTCACAAACTGACAATGGAAAATTGACAAATCTTCAAAAAAGAATCTCAATACATTTTAATTGTCAGAGTACTATGGGCCATGGTCTCAAATCAACATAAAATAAACTGAGAAATTAATAAGAAATAAGGGAAACCATCTATCTGAAAAAAGAAAAATCCTGGCTTAATCAGGAATTCAGCTGAAGATACTTATACAATGAAACATTATATATTAAATCATATTAAATACAGCCAAGTAAATTTATAATCTCAAATGACCTTATTAGGCAATAAGAAACATTAGGAATAAATTCAGTAGACATATTCGTCTGTTAGAAATCTTTCTACAGCTAACAAACAAACAAAAACAATGTAGTGCCTTAAATGAAAAAGAGAACCAGTTGTTGTTATTGTTTTTCTTTACTTATAAAGAAGTCCAGAGGTGGGCAGTTACTGGCATTTGTTCAGAGGTTAAACAATATCAGGGTCAATGGTTTTACAATTCTATTAGTCTTTGCTTTATCTCTCAAAATGTCTGTTGTTTCCTCAGACATTACATTCATATTCCAAGCAGGAAGGAGAAAAAGAAAGAATGTATTAGCCTTTGTCTACCTCATTTTATCAGGAAAACATGTGCTTTCCCAAAATCCCACTCATTTTTATGGGCCAGAACTAAAGCAAATGGTCAATGCTAGCTACAAAGGAAAACTTGAAAGTGAATAGTTGAGTCCATGGAAGAAATGAATAAGCATAAAAGAAGAAAGATATAAAATAAACAACAATAAAAACAAAAATCTAATCAATACAAATAAAATGTGGTTATTTGCAAAGATCAATAAAATAGATAAAACTCAGGCTAGTGTGATCAAAAGAAATATATTATACAAGCAACATTAGAAATAAGAAAGAGGGCAAGAATTAAATTTTAAATATGAGGAGAATGCTAGGGACAACTTTAAGCCAATGCTTTTCAATATCTAGATGAAATAGAAGGTTTTTTTTAGAAATATGGAATTGCAAACATTGACTCAATAGGCAAAAAACTTAAATAAATATAAGGATAATCATCAAATACATTTCAAAATGTATCTAACAGCATATTAATCAGAATACAATGAAGTCTCATCACATGAAAAATTATATACAATCAAAATTATTTTAAAAATCTCTCAGGAGTCCAGCATAACCATTTTTTCCCTTCATAATTGGAAGAGTTCGCCAGCTCTTGGAAGATGGTTCAGAAATAAAGTTGCTTGTCTAAATTTAGAGCCACGGTCCTAGCTATAAAGCATTGGCCTGTGGACTGAAGGGTCCCAAGTTCCATTCTGGTTGAGGTCATATGCCCAGGTTGCCGGCTCAATCCCCAGTAGAAGGCATGCAGGAGGCAGCTAATCAATGATTCTCATCATTGATGTTTCTATCTCTCTCCCCCTCTCCCTTCCTCTCTGAAATTAATAAAAATATATTTTTTTAAATAAAAAATAAATAAATTTAGAGGCATGTTTCATGAAAACACATTGTCTTTAGTGTCTAGATATTAGGTGACATTCATCTTCATGAAATGTACACAGGAATGGAAGCCAATTGAAGGAACAACACACTTACAACTCCCATCTCATTCCTACTCTGGGTCTGGAATAGAGTTTAGAACAAGACTTGTGCGCTTACAGGAATTTAGTTTATAATAAAAATGGCATTTTCAATCAGTAAGGAAGGAATTGACTATTACATAAATGATATTAGGTGGCATTGGTTAATAAAATTATATAGGTTTCAGTTGTACAATCCTATAATTCATCATCTGTATATTGTATTATGTGTTCAACAATCCAAGTCAAGTTTCCTTCCATCACCATTTATCCCCCCTTTATCCTCTTGTACCTCCCCCTACCCCTCTGTCATCACTATGCTGTTGCCTGTGTCTATCGTTTTTTTTTCTTTGTTTGTTTGTTTGTTTGTTTGTTTTACTTAATCCCTTCACCTTTTTCACCCAGACCCACAAACCCCCCTCCCCTCTAACAGCTGCCAGTCTGCTCTCTGTATCTTTGAGTCTGTTTCTATTTTGTTAATTTATTGTGTTCATTAGATTCCACATAAAAGTGAAATCATATGGTACTTGTCTTTCTCTGACTGGCTTATTTCACTTAGCATAATAGTCTCCAGGTCCATCCATGCTGTTGCAAAGGGAAAGAGATCCTTCTTTTTTTACAGTTAAGTAGTATTCCATTGCGTAAATGCACCCCTATGTTCATTCTAGTGTTATTTACAATAGCCAACATTTGGAAGCAGCCCAAGTGCCCATCAGGAGATGAGTAGATAAAAGAACAAAATTCTTAGTCTTTGAAGAAAATATCAGAGAACATATTTTTAATTTGTATATCAGAAGGCTTTTGTAAGGTACAAAACCTAGAATTTATAAGAGAGAAGACTGACAGGTTTTTCTGCAGAAAAATTATAAATTTCTGCATGACAAAAGACTCTATAAACAAAGTAAAAAAGACAAGTAAAAGAAATATTGGCGCGGTGGAATAATATTTTGATATAATAACTGATTTATTTCCTAACTTCCTGTTATACCCAGCACTTATCCCCACCAGCTGGCCCCCTCCTCAGTGGAGCTGCATCAAGGGTGTTGTGTTCATTGTCACAGCAGAATGCAGAATAGAGAGAACAAAGGAGTCAGTTCTCAGTGTTTGAATCTCAAAAGACCAGGATGTGGCATAGAAAAGGCAATTGGAACAAAATGTGTTTGTAACCTTCTCAATTTCAAGATTTGATTGTCTCAAGATTCTGTTGGCTTTGGGTAGAAAGGGAGTTGAAAGGAAACTAAAGAGAATGGAGAAACTAGAGGGTGTTTGAGAAAGACTCTGCCTCCAGCTCCCTGGCTAAGCATAAGCCTGACATTGCAGGGAGCAGTTGTGTGTGTGTGTGTGTGTGTGTGTGTGTGTGTGTGTGTGTGTGTGTGTGTGTGTGTAGTGAGGGGTCCTAGGACAGAAAACTCAGGAACAGTCATTCTGGGGATGAGCAACTCTACAGTGTTCTTACTCCTTACCCCGCCCCCTGTTGTGAGAGAGCAGTGGAGTGAAAACACCAGTGTGGTGTGTCTGGGAGGACAGACTTGGCATGTTCTCACAGATATCTCCCATACCTAACATGCACAAAACCAATCAAATCATCCCAGTGCACCAATTAATGGCACAGAAAGAGAAGTCAAGTCACTGTGAATAGGAACAAAGGATGATTCAAATGTAAGGTAAGGATCAAGAACCAAGGAACACAAGGTATTTCTCAGGGGAGGCAGTGTAGAAAAAAAGGGGGGGGGGGTGCTGAGGACCAGAGGCATCCTGCCACCAGCACCTTGGTGCTCTTATGCCCCAGGAACTTGGCCCCAACCAAGGGAAAGCAGTGATAAAGGTCAAGTCTGAGGTCCAGAATACCTGTGGGGCTCCAACAAGTCATTCCGAGGAAGACAAGCAGCCTGCCACGCGTCTGGGAAGCTGACTGAGATGGAGGGTATTGTAAGGGATCCCTCTTCGAGTTTCAGCCCCTGGAGCGGCTGGCAGCCCTCCCACAACTTGGCAGTGCATCTCCAAACTCATCAACATCCCAACCCACAAACAGGCCACTGGCAAACAATACAAAACACAAATGAATAAAGATACTAGAAAATCTTCAAACTGACTAGTAAGCAGAGGTATTTAAGTTTAAATAATAATTAGATTCTCCACTCTACCCCTGGCCATAGGCTGACAATATTTTTCAAATGGTGATAATGCCAAGGGTTGTAGAAGGTGCTAGAAAAGCACATTTTCACACACCGTTGGGCAGTGTCTATCATATTGTAAATGTGTGTTCCCTTTTAGTCCACAACTCTGCTCCTAGGTGCCATCCTCAAGAGAAATCCCCAGGCCACAAGGAAACAACCACAGTGTGTTGGCTGCAGTCCCGACTGTAATAATGGAAATGAGGATCACCGAGGTATCATTGGAGGAGATAGTTTAAAACACATTTTCCTTTTCCATCCTTTAGAATGCTATATAGTTGTTTAAAGGAACAGGGTATAGCACTATGTGTCATATCATGGAAATAGCTCTGAATCATATTATTACATAAAAAAGGATGCAGTGAGTACAGTTTTGTTTTTATTGATAAAAGATGTATACCTGCACGTATGTAATGAGAGGGGACTGAGGTGATGAATGCACAGACATTTCTTACTATGGGGGTGGGATGAAGGGAGGGTGAGGAGTGACTTCCATATTGCACTCGGTATATTTCCATACTCATTCTTTGGATAATATGATCATAAAAATGTTATATAATAAAAACTAGAGTCCCAATGCACGAAATTCATGCAAGGGGCTCAGCCCTCGCAGCCCCAGCTGCCTCCCTCAGCTGGCCCTCTCAGAAGGACGTCCAGAAGGTCGTTCGGTCTAATAAGCATATTAACTTTTTATTATATCTACACTAATAAAAGAGAAATATGCAAATTGACCATACATCCACAGCATCCATCATCCAATCAGGAGAGAGTATGCAAATTAACCCAACAAAGATGGTGGGTTAATTTGCATACACAAGCGCGGAACGCCTGGGCGGGATGCCTGCTATGAGGGGGCAGTGGGAGCTACAGGAGCAGCCAAGTCTTCGCTCCTGGGCGACCGGGAGCAAAGCCAGGGGAAGGGAGGCCTATTCTTGCATGAATCTTCATGCAATGGGCCTCTAGTAGGATTATAAGAGCTGAGAAATTCACCTAAAATTAGGAAATAGTTTGCTTTTGTTTGGGTTACTTATTTTCTTTTTTAAATATATTTTTTATTGATTTCAGAGAGGAAGGGAGAGTGAGAGAGAGAGATAGGAACATCAATGATGAGAGAGAATCACTGATCTTCTGCCTCCTGCATGTCCCCCACTGGGGATTGTGCCCTGACCAGGAATCAAACCATGACCTCCTGATTCCTAGGTCACACTCAACCACTGAGCCACGCCAGCCGGGCCTGTTTGGGTTATTTAAAGAAACAAATACTGAGCTGTGTATTATTTAATATCCTCAGCACTTGGCTCCTGGCTCCTGGCTCATCAGGACGTTCTTCCCAGAACTAAGCATAGAGCACAGAGGATAAAATCGCCTCTCTGATGCTTCCTCGGGGAGCCATCTCCTGACTGTGCGGCGAGGCAGGGCAGGTGAGGACACTCTGTGGGGGCAGGAAGAACCAGCCGAGCTGGCTGATCATTCCCAGGAAGGTTGTGGGTCTGTTGGGCCCAAGAAATGAGGCAAATAAACACACAAACAAGCAAAAGCAACTAAGTAGAGCAATTTGGAGTCATACCTGTCACTGTACTTGGGTCTTGGGATTGTGCTCTTTGTTGGGAATTCTTTACAGATATGTCTGCCTCCCCTTTTTCCAACTCAACTGTACCAGTAACTACCGAAGGACCACGTTTCTGCTTTCTTCTCCAGGATCCCCAGTATGTATGCCTAGCACAGGACACTGCGCACATAAATTCCCTGATGGAATGGATGGGTCTATCCCAATATCGCCTCTGTTGCCTCAAACCCCTCCCAGTGCACAGGCACTACAGGATAGCGTGGTATAAAGACAATAGACTCCCCCAGTGGAAACACTCATTCCAAGATCACATGGCAGAGATGAAGAAATTGCCATTCTTTTTAAAAATACATTGTTATTGATTTCTGATAGGAAGGGAGAGGGAGAGAGAAATAGAAACATCAATGATGAGAACCACTGATTGGCTGCCTCCTGCAGCCCCCTACTAGGGATTGAGCTCGCAACCCTGGGCATGTGTCCTTGACCAGAATTGAACCTGGGACCCTTTGGTCCACAGGCCAACGCTCTATCCACTGAGCCAAACCAGCCAGGGTTGAAACTGCCATTCTTAATGACCGTGCATCTCTGCTGCACTGAATTCATCTTGAGAAGCAGTTTTACGAAAAGGATGTTTCATAAGGTGCGATGCTGCCTCTCTGATCTGCAGTCGGGGAAAACTTTCTGAAGGAGCTCAGTCTGAGAGATGGCAGGTGTTTGAGGATGTTGCTGGCATGTTCCGGGGTAACCGATGCCTTGTAGGCACTCTTTGAGGCCTGAATTGGGAGTGACATGAGTGGGAGAAAGAGAGGAGATGGACATAGAGACATTTTGCTGAGCTTTTTGCAAAATCAGAAAAGCTCACAGAGGAATATGGAACAGGACACAGAATAAAACCCCGGCCACGGCAGTTGGGTCCCATAGAAGATGTGACACAGAGATGAGCAAATGTCGGGGAGAACCTGAGAGTGTTCAGGTTATTTAAAGAAACAAACAGTGAGAGTGTTCTCCCAGTTAACACTAGGGAGATAGTGTAGCCCTGGCACCATGAGTCAGAATAGTAAGAGGCATACATTTGAGAGGCAAAAAGTGAGGCGCCTAACGATGATGGGGCCCTTGGAGGGATGCCTGGGACCAGCACTGTAGATAAAGCATCTCAGATGAATCTGATCCAAACCCAAAGTCTGGCTGCTTGGATATACCTCAGGATTTATTCAAAGTTGCTGAATAAGGTCCTTCTCATGCCTGAGAAACTCCCTGGTTGTATTCCTGGCTGCGCTGAAAAAGGACCAGGCTCTTCCAGCCCTCCATGCCATTCAGTAAATTGTTCTTTTCTCTAATCAGTAAAACGTGGGAGCTTGAGAAAAAAGAATATTTCTTCCATGGGCGACTTATTTACAAGTATAAGTTCCAGGCGCCAGAAAATTGCTCCTAAAAACGTTGTCAGATATAAAGAGAGGCAGCATCTATTCTGCATGCTTTCTTCTGCAGGTGCCCACCTAGAGTCTACGCTCCTTGGGGCTCTTTGGGACTTCTTGTTGGGCTACAGCTGCTAACACAGGACCCGGAAGACAGTCAATGTTCCTTGAATTGATCTGAGCCACCTCTGCTTCTACATTTATTCTGTTCCCCCAACTTAGAGTGGCCTCCTCCACAAAGCTATCACCAAGAGCCAGTCGGCTTGCATGGGCATTTCACACCATCTCTTCTCACGGTTCCCTGTGTCAGACATGTGGGAGTGGGTTCTAGCCATCGCCTGCTACACCATGTGAAGTCTGTGTTCCTTGCTAACTATGTGACGTACATGGAGTCAATTATTCTTTCTGGGCCCATTTCCTCACCCGGAAAGTGAAATGAAAACTACACATCTCACAGGATTTTTGCTGAGATTAAAGGAGATGACACACAAAAATAGCCTCGCAGGGTGTCTGGTCAAGGACACTTGGAAGTACGAGCTGCTTGTCCTTTCTTGGACTAAGTCCCCAGTTCAAGAAACACGTCTTACACACATCTGTTTCCCACAATGCCTTGCACAGTGCTCAGCACAGAGTAGAAAAATCACAGAATTATGGAATTTCAGCCTTTCATACTTTTATTGTAATTGACATTTTATATCCGGACACACTGCAAGTGTATATGTATGTATGTATCCTGAAATATTTATTCTCGTCTACTCCATTCTTTAAAAAAAAAAATGCTGAACATGGCCCAATAAATTGATTTCGTGACCCATAATGTGGCATGACTTGCGGTTAGAAAATAGTTATGTAGGTCCTAGATCAACCACCCAGGAGACGTACATACCCTCTCGACATCATCCGCTTTATGATGACTGTCCAGCATTCGTCCACTCAGATAAATATTCCGTACTGAACAGTGTGCCCATTTTGAGGCACTAAATATAAAATGATGCTGAGGCCACAGAGATGTCAGCAGGCCCACCCGACACTGCTGTGAGCATGGACCAAACAGCAGGCAGGCAGGCCCCTCCTCTCAGAGGATGTGCTGGTTGGGGCCTTTCAATTATATATGCGGGTTCTGTGAGGGTTCTGACTAAATGAAGTGGCTGCAGCGAAAATACCATGAATTCTTCATAAGTGCAGGCAAGGGAATGCCTGGAGCCTTCTCTCCATGATGCCTCCTAGGTGCATTCTTCATTACTCCTCTGTGTGCACGCTCTCACACTCAGCTGGGATGCATGTGGTAATGGGGGTATATTCATCACTGACAATGCTTCCTGCAGTCCAGAGTGGGAGCTGCCTCATGCAAGGCAACTGGGCAGAAAAGGTGGGCTTTAGTTTCTCCAGAGAAAAAAGGACTTCCTGCAGGTCTTGGAGACATGGGTGCCCATTAGCCCCCAGACCAGGATGGAAGACACCTTTCCAGCAAGGATATGTAGCTTTCCCAAAATGTGACCTGAACCACTCTCCAAAACACACCTGAAACCCGGCCTATGGAGGAGAAGGTCAGCGCCCTCCTGCTACTGCCATTTATGGTATTTTTCTTTCTGAGAGTCCCTCCTACCGCTCATCCTATTCGAGGTAGAGAGGATCCTGGCTAAGGATGCAGAAGCCTGGGCAGGACCACGTCGCTGCCTTTCTCCCAGCAAAAGTGCCGCTCTCTGGCTGAGCTGGTGCAGGAACAAGTTCCTCCTCCCCTTCCGCACTCAGGGAACAGGCGAGGGTTGTGCCAGCTGGAGAAGAGATGTATCCAGGGGAAAAAAAGGACATTTTCTAAAGCAGGTGAGTTCATCTACTTGGGCTTCCATAACAAAACGCCATGGACTGGGTGGTGTCAACAACAGAAATGTATTTTCTCTCAGTTCTGGAGGCTGGGAGTCCAAGATCAAGGTGCCCACATTCAGTTTCTGATGAGGGCAGGCTTCCTGGCGTGCAGAACCTCTTGCCGTGTTCCCACATGGCCTCTCCTCTGCGTGTGCACAGGCTGGAGGTTTGGGTTAAGGGAAGGGATCTGATAGCTCTTCCTCTTCTTAAAGACACCAGTCTTATTGGGCTAGGGCCCCACCCTTGTGACTTCACTTAACTTTGGTTACCTCTTTTCAGGTTCTAACTTCAGATACTATTGTAATGGGGGTTAGGGCGTCAGCTATATATTTTGGGGGACACAATTCAGTCCATAACAGGGAGATATGCGTTTATTGGTGCCAAGGCCAAGAAATGTGGTCCTCTCGCAATTGCCTGTTGATGTTGCTAATAATGTTGTCTGGGACAGAGAGACCTGTATGATCAAACCTTGACTGGGCCAGGACCTAGTTTTAGGAGGAGAACTCACTGAACATAAGTTCTGGAAGATGTTAAGGTAAATGTTAATAGGATTTTGATTGGACTCAATCATGGTAACCTGTGATTTAATGAGTTACTTATTTTAGTAAATATTCATGGAAGACAATGAGAAGATCTTCTAACTTCATGATTCCCTGGGACCCTAGAACAGCTTAACAGCTGCATCAGTGAGACAAGCAGCCAACACCAGACCTTCTGGAGGAGTGGCTGAGTGATAAACACTTCACTTTGCATCCTGAGAGCGTCCATTTCCTAGTGTTATTTACATGCTTCCTGGACAGGCAGGCTGAGGATGAGGGCCAGGACTCCTGGGCCACTTCTGCACTCACGTGTGATCCCTTCTGATGGACTTAATCTACCTGCTGTTCAGAAGGCTGAGCATTGATTAAAGATGAACACTTCAAAAGGAGCCACCTCACTTTCCAGAGACTCATTATGATCCGCACACAATTCTCACAACCAGCTCACTCCAGTCTGAGAGGAAGTGATGAAGGAGAGAGTTGAAAGGGTAAGGAGGTTTTTGAAGGAGTGCCAGGGGGGTGGGGGGAAGAGGGGTCATTCTACCAACTTATTTCCTTGTTAAGTCTCAACTCCAAACTTTTGCCCTGATCTATGTCCCATCTATTCCCCCTTTGCTTCAGAGAGAGCTCCCTTCCTTCTTCCTCCTGGCCAACGTCTCTTCCCCTCCACCTCTGCTCACTTTTTATCCCCACACTTACTTTGCCTGAGAAAAGGAATATCTGTCTTTTAAGCAGGATCCCAGGGTTATTATGTCCAAAAACTTGCCTGCCTTCCTCCCGCTTGGTTGGGTGCACTCCCTTGTATTTCTACATGTCCCGGATTTCTTTCTATCACAGCATTTACCACTTCCACGTTTTATTTCAATCATCAGCTTCCTGATCTCCCTCTGCAAATCAACTGTGAACATTTTGAAATCAGAGTTCATGTCTCATTTGTTCTTGTACAATGCGTGCCTAACATAGTACTTGGTATATGATTAGTATGTAATAAGTCCTGAATAAATGAATAAATTATATTTTTACTTGATCCCTACCATTCCCTTAGAGATCAATCATAGCATTTTGACCTGGCACAGAAGCTCTGGTGTGTGTGTGCGTGTGTGTGTCCATGTGTGCACTCACTGGAGCATGTTGTTGTATGGATGAGAGAAAGAAAGGTGGTTTTCTTTGGCAGTGACTGAGGCATCACTGGAAATAAATTTTCAAAATGAAACTTGGAGATATGCCTACCAGCCATCCTGGTTTCCCTGAAACTGAGTGGTTTCCTGGGATGTGGGAATTTCACTTTGAAAACCAAGGCAATCCTGGCAAAACTAGGATGAAGGTCCTACCTGAAGACCACATGATTCTCCAACTATAATGCTTCTATGGTAATAACCCTCTATCTCAGGTACATGAAACAGGTTTCATCTGATTCAGCTTCCGCAGATGAAGGGCTAACCATTTTTTGCAAAGAATTTTCTAAGCCTGGCTGGTGTGGCTCAGTGGTTGAGCATCAACCCATTGAACTAGGAGGTCATGGTTCGATTCCCAGTCAGGGCTCCATCTCCAGTAGGGGGTGTGCAGGAGGTAGCCAATCAATGATTCTCATCACTGATGTTTCTATCTCTCTCTCCCTCTCCTTTTCTCTCTCTTAAATAAAAATACTAAAAAAAAAAAAAAAAAAAAAAAAAAGAAAGAAAAGAAAAGAAAAAATTCCATCATCTAGATGCCTAAAATGATGTCTTTGACATTTTTCCCACTCCAATTTCTTTACCCAGGGTCATTCTGTTCTTTCTTTTCTACCCCATTATCCATTCTTCTCGTTTAGCAATAACTCTCGTGGATTTTAGAGACTAGAGAACTAGAGCACTGCCTTGGATTCAGAGGCAGATCTACATGCTGGGGCTGGCAGAGCTGCTCCACAGACTCTGTGCCAGTGACCTCTGGACCATTAGGTGAGGAAAGAATAATCTTCTCTTTTGTTTAAAGCAATGCAACTTGGAGTCGTGTTATTACAGAGATTGCCATCTACCCTAAGTATTATATTAGCCAAACACGACTTTTTATCTTCAGAGCTCATGATCATTTACCTGTTCTTACAACTCAGAGAGTTCCCCACTGCAGAAATACATAGAAACCAATAATAACCAAATCAACTATAGCCACTACTGCCATTTAGTGAGCACTTACTTAATGCCAGATGAGACCTGGGTGAGAGGCCCTTGGAATACATGAGACAATTTTATCTTCATAATTACCCTTTGTGGTGAGTTTTCTTTTTTCTATTTTTCATATGAGAAAAAATGAAACTGCAAGATGAAGTAATTAGTTTAAGCCATACATCCACTAATGGAAGAATCGGGATTAGAATCTTGACCAGGCTTTCAAAGATAAACTATAAACAATCAAGTTCTTTTTCCTAATATTTAATTCCTTAGACTCACTAAAGATAATCAAAAATTAAATGAACCTCCCTCTTCTCCCAGTCTCCTGCCAAGACAAGTTTCTTGACCTCCATGTTATCACCCTCTCTGCAATGCCCTTTAGCCTTTTCTACCACCTATGTTTTCTCCACTACCACCAGAGCTGTGTGTGGCAATCATGACCTACTATCCATCTACATAAAACTTTTAATGCCACCCCATTGCCTTCTGCAGTTATTCTTAGCAGGGTGAGAGTCCAAGATAAAGGGAATATTGAAATCATGCCTAATATCTCCTATTTCTTCTGTACCCTGCCCACATCAACATTTTTCTATATGTAATACTCTAGCCTAAAACAAGAGCAGAAAACAGCAACAAAAACAGCAATATTTATTGAACACTTATTCTTTACAGGCAATGTGCAGTAGTATATGTCATCTGATTTATTCTCTTAAATATACTAGCTGCATTTGCATATCTTATCTCATCCAATCCTCATAAATGTTCGATGAGAAAGATATTATTATCTCTAGTTTTAAAATGATAAAAGAGACACCTAAAGAAAGTAATTCACTAAAGATCTTATAGTAGTGATTTTTGGAGTCCAAATTGATCCTAGATCTTGATTCCAAATTCACAGCCCTTTCCATAACAACACTCCCTAAATGTGGCATGTAAGACCCTTCCCCATCTGGAATTAACCAAATCTCTTTTTTAATCATCTCACTCAGCTCCTTCTCACATAAGGCATGCAGTGTATAACTCCATTCATTAGGATGTGCAACTCACTGTGCCTGGAATTCTCAATTTAATTATGATAAGCTCTGTTTCCTCCTCCTTATCAGTCCATCAGTTCCCTCTTGTCTTTATTCTTTCCTCTATTCAGCAAGACCCTCCTCCCACCCCCATGGCCTAACACTTCAACCATATTCCTGTCAAGTTCTTCAAATGTCCTTGCTTCTTTTCTTTCCATTGTATTGACCTGGTAAAAGCTTCCACCCTGTATCCATCCAAGTGAAATGCCTTCTCCCTTCCTACATGGGAGCTACTCAGAACCTGTGGAGGAAATCTTAACTCACAAACTATCTAATGGTCTCTAACTTCCACTGGGCCCTTAACATTGCATGGTGATATTTCTATTCTTCCCTAGACAACCGTCTCCCCCATCATCATGCTGGGCAGATGACCTTGCCTCCTATTTCACTGAAAAACAAACAGAAGTCATTATTCATTCACCCATTCATTCAGTAAGTATTTATTGAGTCCCTCCTATGAGTCAAAGATACTTCTAGGTTCTAGGCATTCAGTAGTAAACACAACAGACAAAACCCCTGACCTTGTGCAGCTAACATTCTAGTGGAAAGTGACAGAGAGTAAACAAATGAACAAGTTCACTACTGTAGAGTATATCTGATAGTGAAGTTGTCAAGGAGAAAAATTAAGAGATTAAGGGAAGAGGCAAATACATTTTAAATAGATGGCAAAGAGAGGTTTAATGGATAAGGTGATACCTAAATAGAGACTCCAAGGGAATATCAACCAGAAAATTGCTCAAATTCTTCTCCTTTGCCTACTAACATCCTTGTATCCACACCCACTGGTGCTGCCACAGTGGAAGCCATGGTTTCCTTCTGCTGTCATTCCTCAGTGGTCCGGATTGCATCTTCATTCCCCTTCCTCTCCAGAGGATTCCTCCCCTCTATTTCCAACCTCTCTCCTTTGCTAGGCCTTTCTTACTGCCATTTAGATGTGTCATGATGCCTTGCTTTTGAAAATCACAAAGTAAAATCCCATCCTCATCCTCTGTGTTTGTTTTCTAGGACTGCCATAACAAAGGACCGCAGATCATGGATATGAACAACAGAACTGTGTGGTCTCACAGTCTGAAGACAAGGAGTCCAGCATCAAGGTGAGCAGGACCACATTCCCTCTGAAGGCACAGGGGATGGGTCTGCTCCAGGCCCCTTTCCTGGCTGCTGAGCGTTCTCGGGCTTGTGGTAGCATCACTCCAAGCTTCCTGTGGTGTTCCATATGCATGTCTCCGTGTCCAAATTTCCCTTTCTATAAGGACACCAGTGATACTGGATTAGGGTCCGTCCTACTTCAGAATAACCTCATCTTGACTAATTACATCTGCAAAGACCCTATTTTCAAATAAGGACACATTGGGAGGGGCTAGGAGTTAGGATTTCAACATATGCATTTGGAGGAGCATAATTCAACTCATAGCCCTTATGTCCTCCTACCTACGCTTTGTCTTACATGGTGCTTCAAAGCCACTGCACCTGAAAGAAATAATTCCTGCACTATTTCTACTTAATTATTCACACTGTTTTATTGTCATTTTGTCTTTGTTTGTTTGAAATATATTTCTATTGATTTCAGAGAGGAAGGGATAGGGAGAGAGAGGTAGAAACATCGATGATGAGAAAGAATCATTGATCAGCTGCCTCCTGCATGTCCCCACTGGGGCCTGAGCACACAACCCAGACATGTGCACTGACTGGGAATTGAACCATGACCTCCTGGTTCATAGGTTGATGCTCAAACACTGAGCCATGGGGACTGGGCTAATATTCTTTATGCCCCAAATTAAACCCACCCTCTTTTCCCCACCCCTAAGCCTAATCCTGTACTATTTCCCTTGTTGAGAAAATGGCATCATTAATCATTCATTGCTCCTCCAGAAACCTGGAAATACTTGGTTTTCCTATCTCTACTTTGCCCCTCATCAATTGTAATGTTTTCTTGGTTCCAGAGTATCTTTAGACCACATTCTTTTCTCTCTGCTTACCCTGTCTTCAACACCTCAGAAACATCTTTTTTTTTTTTTTAATCCTCACTGGAGGATATTTTTTCCATTGCTTTTTAGAGAGAGTGGAAAGGAGGGAAGGAAAAGGAGAGAGAGAGAGAGAGAGAGAGAGAGAGAGAGAGAGAGAGAGAGAGACATTGATGTGAGAGACAGACCAATTGGTTGCCTCCCACACATACCCTGACTGGGGCTGAGGGTGCTGGGAACAAACCTGCAACCCTGGTATGTGCTCTTGACCGGGATTCAAACTCACAACCCTTCGGTGGGAGAGAAGCATTCAATAAATGTTTGAATGATTGAATCAAATCAGCTCTCAGTTTAAATCAGCATGTATTATATTGATTACCTTCAGGGTGCCAGGCATTTTCACCCTAACACCTGGGATTAGAAACTAGGCAGTCTCCAAGGTCAGTGAGGGTAAGAGAGAGGGAAAGGCAAGGACAAGAACATTTCTGTGGTTCTATCTGGAAGCGTCACACTTGCTTCCCTGTAGGCAGCCTTAGGGCCACTTCACTGGTCTCTACTCATTCAAATCCACTCCTGCCTGCACCTCGCACCCCAAGAGCACAGCTCTCATCTAATCTCCCCACCCAGTTTATTGCTCTGCACTGCTCAGCTCACCAAGCACATTTGTGTTTATTGTGTGATTAGTGCTGAGTACACTGAACAAGGTAATGACATGCAACAAAGGCCAAGAAATGATGCCCTGGCTCTGTGCATTGGTTACTACCTCCGTAGAAGGAGGCACGCCTCTCCCTCTGAAGCCCAGCTGCATTAAGTACCCAAGGCCCAACCACAGGCTCCGAGGAAGGCACCCAGTGGAACGCAGCCTAAGGAGCATTTCAGAGGCAGACCCAGTAATTGGCAGCATCAATGACTTGGAGCAAAGAGCAGTATTTTCCATGGGATAGTAGCCAATTGGAATTTAGTGTTTGTGGACAATCTGACAGGATCTTCCAGATACTGAGCAAGAGGAAGACAGAGGCTGGATCCTGAGCATGCTGATGTTGAATTTAGGAAAAAGTGAGAATTCAGAACAGCGTGGATGGGAAAGAGGGCCGGGAAATCATGGGCAATGCTGAGTTATAACTTCCCACCATGGATCAGGGTCAGGCAACTTCTACCCTGAAGTTGAAGAAATGATATTCCTGTGACTAAACCATTAGGTAGGGTTTTTAAGGCCCAGGCCACTACCTTCCTTTCCCTACCTAGATGACATAGTTTTTATACCCTCTAATTCCCCCAGACAATAAATACCATCTACTCCTATAATGGCCAGCCACCCTACCATCTTTTATATATCTGTGTTAAGAGGGTAGATTCAAACATCTCCCTCCCTGTTCTTCCCCTAGCCAGTCCATCTATTGACCTAATGCGTATGTCACTGCAGGGGACAAAAGGAACACCAATAAGCACTCATTCATTTAATTCACTTCACAAATAACTGAGACATCTACTAGATGCCAGCCCTGGCTGTACACCTTTGAATAAAGTAAACTGTGCTATTATGAAACCTACAATCTAGTGGGAAAGAGAAAATTTAAGTATGTAAACAAATAAGTACATACATATGGATTGCGATAAGTGTGATCAACACTTCTTTCTTCTTTCACAACAGGAGTTTTTCTGAAGGCTTCACGGGAATTATACATGGGCTTTGGGAGGTTCCATTGATTCCTTAATGTTATATGCAAAATTTCTTATCTATGTGGGTAGATGGGGTTTTCTTTCCTCTAAAAAATACCCAGGGCTTTCATCAAAATCTCAAAGAGGCCTATGATTTCATAAAAGTTAAGAACTGATTCTTTGCAGTTCTACCAGACAGGATTTCCTCTTTTTTCCATTGCCCAGAATTGATTACATTTGAAGCCACCATCTCAGAAAGCATGGCTAGAGAGACCCATGCTGTCTCCTACTCAGTCACGTGAGCAGGTGAGGGAGCCCGTGCGGCAGTGTCCACCATGATGCCAATATTGGTTGACTTTGGGGAGTGGAAAATAGGGGGATGTTTGTATTCTTTTCTACAAGCTTCTGTGCTCCTCAGATTGCTTACAATAAACAGGTACTGATGCTATGATCAGGAAAATGAACACATTAAAACTATTCTTATTCGGGGAAAATTATATATTTTACTCCACGTGCATATCCTTGTTGCCTAATGGAAAATATTATAGCACTCTTCCAGGAGTTGTGTTTTCCAAAAATATACTAGTAAGTACAATCCTTGGCCCCATGCCATCCATCTTATCTGAAGACTTTTATCCCCAGCAACTGTCCACCTGTCACATCCTATTGCACAGAGCAGGAGAAAATGATAAAGAATGCATGAGCGTGTGGGAGGTCGCTCATGGTGCAGGGGGCTTTCAGGGCAGAAAGGGGGTCTAGGGAATGGCAGGTCATTTGTCTGCAGCTTCTGGACTGTGAGCTCTCCCACAAGGTAGAGCCAAGGGGTGATTATTGCTGTTATTTATAGAGCAATTTTCTCCTTCATTTAGACACACAGTCTAGTAAGACTCCTAGACGCACAGATAAATAATAGCTAACAGTTCTGCCTAGACATTGTTCTCGAAGTTTCATTTATTTATTTATTTACACCCTGAAATGAAGTGGATGGTGGTAAAGCTAAGGGGTAAAGCAAGATGGCCCATTTCTGCAAGAACAAGGGGAATGGATGATAATGGCCTATGAGAACCCTAAGTTCTTAACCAGGGTATGAAGGAGAGTCTGACCCTATCAGTAAAGAGGGAGAGGGCATCTTTATTTTTCCATGTTTGATGACTATTTGTTACAGACTGTAAAATGAAAAACCCAAGTCAGGGTCCAATCTCACTCTGCCTCTGTGTCACAGTGGGTGAGCACTAAGCTGCTGGTCTATGGTTTAGACTTCAAGTAAGTGTGAGATTTAGACTCGATCAGCATTTCCCAAGTTGTGTTCAACAGAGCATTAGTTCTACAGGATGTTAATAAGCTTTAACGTCAAGAGGGGAAAAAACAACAACACACAAATCAAACAAACAAAAACCCAGGGTTCTGTGGTCAATTACATTTGGGGAATGCTGGGTTAAACAAAGTAATAGGTTTCTTCACTGTAAGGATTCTCAGAGCTTTAAATATACTAAGTGACTATACATAAGAGAAACTTTTCCCCAAGATTTATTCATAGAATTTGGGGGTTGTTTATTAAAAAATCACTTGGTCTTTGGGGTTGATATTAAATCCTGAAAGGTAGGGTGGTAGTCATTTGTGTTGACTATGGATTATTTCTCGTTCTCCTAGGACAATGGTTGGCAAACTCATTAGTCAACAGAGCCAAATATCAACAGTACAACGATTGAAATTTCTTTTGAGAGCCAAATGTTTTAAACTTAAACTATATAGGTAGGTACATTGTTATTAACTAAATTAGGGTACTCCTAAGCTGGCCTTTGCTAAAAACTCAAGGGGCCAAAGAGCCGCATGTGGCTCGCGAGCCGCAGTTTGCCGACCACTGTCCTAGGACATTGCTGAATTGCATTCTCCTGACCCCTTGAAGTTAAGAATGGCCATGTGACTGACTTGGCCAAACAGATGTAACAAAAGTCATATGTCTCACTTCCAGGTGGAAGCTTTAAAGGTCTATGGGCAATTTTCTCTCCATGTGACTGTCGATGGCGGCTGCTTTGTCAGTATGGGTTTGGCAGAGACTATGATTAACAGAGTCCCTCTGCTAATTAGCCTGTGTTGAATGTGAAAGTAAGTGAGGAGTAATTTTGTTGGTTAAGCCACTGAAAGATTGATGATATTTATTTCTGCACCATAATGTGTCCTATTTTGACTGATGTAGGGGCCAGGGCAGAAGCAGGAGAACAATTAGGCGGCCATGCAATCATCCAGGTGAGAGATGATGCTGGCTGAGTGAGGATATTAGCAATGGAGGTGGTAGAAGTGCGTGGACGGTGAATATACTCTGAAGGTAGAGCCAATGGGATTCCTGATGGATTCAGTGGAGGGTGTGAGAGGGAAGTGGGCACTGACTCCAGGTTTTCTTGGCCTGAGCAATTAGAAAGATAGAATTGCCATTAATTTGGATGAGGAAGAATAGGTAAGAGACTTAGGGGAAAAACAATTTATTGTGATTTTTTTTTAATATTTCAATTTCTATCTTTTCCTTTCAAGTTTTTTTATAGTTTCTATTTATCTGCTGAAGTGTTTGAGTTTGACTTTTATCTCCTTGAATATAGCAGGGGAACTCATAAAAGGTTCTAAGCAGGAGAGTGACAGGAGACATTTTATGAATCCTTCACAAAACGCAATGAAAAGGCATAGTGTGTTTTGTTTGGTTTGGTTTCGTTTTGTTTTCTGCTGCTTTTTGAGGAAGTGAGCAAACTGAAGTGCCTGGGGAAGATATTAGCAGCATTTTATGTGACTCCCTTTAGGAGCCAGGGTTCAAAACAAACCGTTTGGAACTCATTGATTTTAGTTTTCTTTTTATTGTTTTCCACCTTGATTGAGTCCTTGGACTGTAAAGAGCAGATTGACTCAGATGCTTTTAATTTTCTGCCTGCTCGATGATTCTCACCTATCCTGTTTGCTTCCTGCCTTCAGATGATCAGCAGTCTCCTTCTAGGGAAGACGCCTTTCCCCTCTGACTCCAAATCCCTCTGCCCTTGGTTGGTTTGCTCTGTGATTGTCTTCGGTTCTAATAAGAAAGCCAGCATCCCTAAAGCCCTTCCCAGGGCAGAGGTCACAAACTGGCAATCTCAAGGTCAAATATCTCTCCAAAATTTCTGGTGTCTTGTGTAAGCCACACAATGATTAAAAAAAAATGGGGCCAACATTTTTAAAATCAGAAAGTTTTTTAAAAAATAGAAATATTGGCAATACTGGACACCTACTTTCAGAATCTCTTGCAACAACAATCTGTTAGAACTGAGTAGCTGTTGCCTCATTAAGGTGTGGCGGGTACTCCTTCTTATGCCGCTGTCTCCACTGGGATAGCTACACTAGCTATGTTACTTGCCTGGCTCCTATAAGCATTTGTACTCCTGCTCTCCACTTTCAAGATTTCAGAGGTCTTCCCTATACATTAGTGTATCTAATCCTCACAACCTTATAAGGTCAATAGTTTATAGATTGAAATCATTCCTTCCCAGAGCTGTATTAATTGCACTTTTTATTTGAGTGCATTTAACAGTACTTAAGTGCTTCTATTTGAGGTCTCTGAAGGCCAGGATTAAAAATTCTGCTTCCTCCCTCTAAACAAACAAAAAGTAGACTCCTCAGAAATAGCCACCCAGGGAGGTGCCAGTGAGCAGCATAGGAGGCAAGCTGTGATGAGGAGCGTGTACTCTGAGCTCACACTGCTGTGTGCTGCCTGTCTCTTTGTCATGCCATGTGTGTGTCCTCTGGTCAGGCAATAACATGGTTGTATCATAAGCAAAATAAATATCGAAAAATAATATTTATTATGCCTTAGCCCACCCCCACCTCCCTGAAATATAAACTGGAATGAGATTAGAGAGAGGTGCTAAGACCAAGTCTTGCAGAGTGTTTACCACACGGCAAGATCTTTTTTATTCTACAAGCCAGTGACTTTCAAAGTGTATGTCTTGGAGCCCTAAGGTTCTGTAGATTTGTCCCTTCTCCAGGGACTCTCAAGGGGCCAGGGAGTGAGCGGTCTAAACCCCATATTTCCAACCACACTTATATTGAAAGATATGAGAAGCCACCAAAGGGTGTTAAGTAGAAATTGAGCTGGCCAGACTCTGAATTTACAGAGATTGCTCTCTATGGAGGATGCATTTGAGAGGACAGATCTGATGACAGATAAGAATGAAATAAAGAGATGGCATATTTAGTAAGACAAGAAGAAAGGAAAGTTTAGGAATTCTTCAGCAGGTAAAAATGGCAACTAATGAGTCAGGTGACCACAGCATCAAAAGAGAGAACTATCTCCCTGGCCAGTTTGGTTCGGTTGGTTGGAGTGTCCTACTGTGCACTGCCAGGTTGTGGGTTTAATTCTGGGTCCAGGCAAATGTCTAGGTTGTGGGGCACTTGCAGGAGGCAACTGATTGATATTTCTCTCTCTTGCCTCCTTCGTCTCTCTATAAAATCAATTTCTTAAAAAGAAGAAGTGAGAAGAATCAAAGCTGACTTCCATAATTTTTGGCTTTAGTGATGTGGGTGGGGAATCGAGGAGGGGGTATTTAAGGATAAATAGCTTTACAAATATGGCAATGAACACAAGGACTGTAATATATTCATGGGACATCTAGGTTGAGGTGCTGATCAAGAAATTATAGGATATATTAGGCAGTCCAAACCAAAAGATTCCCCAACTTAGCTATTGGATAGGCTTGGGAACTTACATTTCATCTCTGAGCTCATTTCCTCATCCACCAAGTGAACACGTGAGGGTACTGGGAGAACCAACAGATTAATAGACATGCAAGGATTTTTGAATTCCATTAAATTATATGTAAATGTCACATTTTACTTTCCGATTCCCTCAGTCAGTAAAAATGAGAGGCATTTGCAAAAGACTATGGCATTTTAAAGTTGAAAGCTTCACAGAGGTGGGACTAATCTAACCTGGACCTCCAGCAGGACTCACCCTGACGTCTTTGGGAAGTCCCTTCACAATCTCTCAGTGGGGAGAAAGTTTGGTCCTGCTTTTTTAATAAATAAATAAATAAATACATAAGTAAATAAATAAATAAGTGTGTGTGTGTGTGTGTGGAAGGGAGAAGGAGAGAGAGAGAGAGAAACATCAATGATGAGAGAGAATCATTGATTAGCTGCCTCCTGCATGCCCCTTATTGGGGTGTGAGCCCACAACCCAGGCATGTGCGCTTGACAGGAATCAAATCCAGGACCCTTCAGTCCTCAGCCCAATGCTCTATCCACTGAGCCAAAGCAGCTAGGGCTGGTCCTGCTTTCTAATTTTACTTCCTGATGGGAAAATTCCTAGAGGAACCTTGCTGTAAGGACTATGGGTTAAAAGGACTCCCAGAAGTTGAGTCCTGGCTTCTGTGCCATCCAGGTAAGACTTACCTCTTCTTAGAATTCTTTCTTTGTCAATTGATCATTCTTTGGGCAGCTTCCTATTTTATCAAATAAGTATTATTTGATTAATTTGTGCCTAATTGAGATTTCCGTTCAGGTATTCCCAAGAAGATTAAATGGGAGTTAGAATATGTAACATGAAAGCGGGGACTCTTCAACTTCGGAAAACAATAGTTTACATTTTCTGTAGCTTCTGCCCCCATTCCTTGATCTCTGCCACAGATTGTTTGGAAGAATGAATCTCTGCTGGAGATTGGGCCGCATGGTTGCAAAAAGTTGTTCCATTTTGTTTTCTGTTTGTATCATGTGCAAGTGATTAAGGACATGCTCCCAGCAGACTTGTCAGGGGTGAAGGAGCAGGACCGAGAAGGGAGAGCTAAGCAAGAAGACGACCTGAGCAGAAGCCGATCCTGCAGAGCCCAGCCCCAGCCTGCTCCCACCCAAGCCATTCCTCAGAGCAGGGCCAACAGTCATCCATGTGGCTGAATGTATCTGAAAGGGCGCCACAAAATGACCAGCGTGCTAGGCAATGCTTGCTAGAAGTTCTGCAGTGTTTAACGAAGGCCCGTGGATTCATGCACAGTGAGTACACTCAGCAGAACAGAACCCGGCCCCAGTGCGTGAGTGAACCCGCTGTTGTCATCAGTGTCACCCTGCTACTGACCAACTACTGTTCCTGTGGTTGATGCTGCAGGAGGGTCAAAGGAAGAAGCTAGACCGTCAACCAGGGTCTCTCAGTTCTGCTGCTTTTTCAGAGGTGACATGTGTGTGACCACGCAGCGCATGGTGGCAGCTCAGCTCCCTCTCATTCCTGTGTCGTTGCTGGAGTTGTGGCTGTGATGTGGCCAGCAGGGTGGCGATCTCATGGGAAGAGGAAGGGATACTCTTCAGCATACCTGTTGGATCTTCTAACCCTGGTGGCTGCAGGGATACAGTGAGGCTGGGTCCTTCTTCATTCTTCCAAACAATAGCAATGGGCATTGGGCGTGGTTCTGTGAGAAGGTCAATTTGCATGTGGCCAAAGGAGGTGACAGGATTCCTCTCCACACCTTGCTTACCAGCTCTGCTCCCTGTGTCTGCTACCCCATCATCAGAAAGCACCAGCGCATCCAGGGGATTCGCTCTCTAACGGCCACAAGAACCAGGAGAAAATTGGCTGTAGCCTGAAAGGGACCCAGAGGTGTAAGGGGGAGTTGGGGGTGGGTGGTGGTGGATGGGATTCCTTTCCTTTTTTCTTCATTGTTCTTTCTGTTTGCACAATATGTGTTTCCTCCCTCAACCTCCCGCAGCTGTATCCCGGCAAATCAAAGAAAGGAGGGGAGAAGCGATTTGAATTTATACTATTGAATTTTTGTAGGATGCCGAAATATTTTTTGCAGTTAATGGGAGCTCTGAATAGTCTGTTTCAAATAATTACAGGAAAAAAAATACATTGAAATAATTAGTAGTTGCTATTAGAACATTCAGCAGAATGAAATGACATCTTTGCCTGCCTGTTAAACAGCACTTTATTTTCCGTTGAGGGTGTTTGGGATGAAATTAGATGGCAAACACTGCTTCCCTGAGTGATTAGAAGAACTAGTATCATTTAGGCTAGACGAGGACTATCCCCAGCTCTCGTCTCTCTCCTCCTTAAAGGAAGCGCCGTGTGCTTCCTCCAGGCAGACGCTAATAGAAGCGGGACCCACTGAGCCCGCAGACGCCAGTGTAAGTGGCTTAGGTGTAATCCCTCAGATGCAGGCAAAGCATTAGACAGAACCGATTACGCCACAGTTTCTGATTCTGGGATTCTCTTTCTTTCTCCTCTGCTTAGAGAATACGTAAAACCTCCCACTCCCCCCGCCTCTTGACTCTCAAAGAGAATCTCATTTGCCCAAAACAGAAAATGGTCTTAATCTCATGAGTAAAACAAAATTTGCCTTTAGCTCCCTCCCTGCCACCTTTGCAGTATTTCTCCTTTCTAAAAGGAAAAAGTCACAGTTTAACAAATATTGACAGGGAGTCTGATTTTCAACATTTTAATTTACATGAGTAGACATTTTCAGAGCCCTGCCCACAGCTCCTCCCCACCCTCCTCTCTCTCTTTTCTTCTCTCTTCCTTTTCCTCTTTTACCCCCCCCCCCCATGCATCCTTTGCCTCTCTTTACCCCTTCTTTTCCCAACTGTTCCCCCTTCTCCTCTTCTTTTCCTGCTCCACTATGAGAAGAGGAAACAGAAAGAATGAAGAGAAAGTGAGGAATACTGTGACACCCAGTGTGGCCAACACACAGGTGACAATGGTGTGATACAAGAGTGTTTGCTTTTTAGTTTTACAATACACAACTTGGGAGGAATATTTTTGAGGGAAGAGAACATGTGTGTGAGGCCGTTGGTTGTGCTCCCCTCTGGGATTTTATGATTGTGGTCTAAGAGACTTATCAGAATAACGAATTGCTTCCTCGTTGGAGAAGAAAATGTCCGGGAGGCCTGAGGTTCCATCCTGAGCGGAGAGGACCGAAGAGAAGGGCTGGAAATGGCCTGCGAGAAAGGCGGGCTCCTGGTCCATGACAGGAGACAGAGGGGAGGGGAGGAAGAGAGGACTGGAGGAGGCTCTGGTCCACAGCTTGCCTTAGGGCTGCCACGTTGCATTTCTGAGGTCCAGCCTATTTCCTCATATTGCTGGGTCTCTCTCCCAGCTCATGCCTGGCACTTCCTCCTCCCGGCACAGCCACACTCTCTCCCTGGTCGCAGGGTTTCCCACTATGTGCCCTGCCCCCCATCCCTAGGTTGTGTCCTGCAGAAGGGACAGCAGCAGTCCCTCCTGCCTGGAAGTTGCATGTGTCCTCCAATGAGGCTGTGGAGCGGGCTCTGATGCGCGTACAGAGAAGACAACTAGCCGCACCAGCTTTCCTACCGCTGTTAAAGAGCTTCCCTCCGGAGGTTCATTTGTGGTTTACCTCCCATGAGTGGTGCCGACTTTGAATATTTTGAGTAAATATTAGAGGGACAACAGGAGAAGGCTCTGGAGCTTATGTGGGGGCAGGGAGGGCCTTATCACAACTCCTAAAGATGGTCATGCCATCCGCACCCCTTTGCTCAGGGGTGCCCCTGCTGGCATGCAGTTAACTTTGTTTCTGACATAAGAGGCAACAATCAAAGAGCTATGGATGGAAAAAAAAAAAGGCCACATGCTAACCTGAGTAGCTCAGGGAAGGCCTGCATGGCCATCTTGCAAACTCAAAGACCTAAAGAAACCACAAAGGATGGCCTGAAATTAAAACTTTAGCGAAAAGCAGTTTAACGGTAGTCATGTCCTAGGCCAGTATCTTCTCTGACAAAAGGTCAATCTTTACCTTAATGGAACCTATTGTCTTTTTGCATCTAAGACAGTATGCCTGTGAAATGTCAGGGTAACTTGTAACTTCCCTTTTCCGCACCCCTCAGGGCACAACCAAAGGCGCCTGGGCGCCAGGACAGAGACATTAAGTCCTTCACTGTTGTTGTTATCATGTTACTTGCTGACTGTTAACTATCCTGCACCCACCTGGGTAACAGAAGTATGTGTCTATGATTTTCCTTTTTACCCAGTCCCAAAGGTTTCCAACCTCCCCTTTGCTTTCTCCCACCTCCCTAATCTATCGCCAGTGGATTTCCTGTAACCCACTTATGTCTCCTGCTTAGAGTGTAATGTATAAAACAAGATGAAAAACTGCCATTCTCCGGAACATTCTCCCAATACGTTGAGATTCTGCTTCCCGGCAATTGTCAACAGTTTGGCTGAAATAAACTCACAAAAATTCTTTACAGGTTAGAATGATTTTACGTTAACAGAGCTAAGGCTGCTGTTGGCCAACACCTGTCTGGACCGCAGCCTCCCAGTGAGGAAAGCCTTCCTTGCAATGTCATCATCTCCAAGAGTTTAATGAGGTCTCTTCTCCCTTCTGCCTCTCTTCTGGTCCCCTCAGTTCTCTCTGGCCAGCCCTCTCTGTCCCTGTCTATCGCTCATCCCTGCACCCGCTGCGTTGGTTGGCTGTGCCATCTCTCCCGTCTATTAATAGAGCCCATCAAGCTCCATGCTTGCTGTTCCTCCCCGGGCCTCATGATTGGACTCTCTCCTTTACATCTCCCCCAGCCCTGGTCCTGCCTGTGGTGACTTCTGCAATCGCCCCCTTTGAACAGCTCCTCTCTCTCTGAGTTTGATGTTGGCACAGTGCAGAGTCTCACTGGAAGTCCGCCCCATGCCCAGGGCTCTCCTGCCACTCACGTCCCAGAATCCTCCAGGGACAAGCTCTGGACCCTGTGGCTACAGATCCAGAGTTCCGTTTTCTCAACTTCAGCAATGACCCTGGCAGGGACACTCTGCCTCACTGGGGCCAAAAGGGATTTCAGTCCATGAATCAAAAAGAACCCACACCCTCCCAGTGAGTGCTGTATGGGGCTATTCCTGGAGGAGGGGCTGCTACTCAACCCCATGATGGCCCAGCTGACCTACTCATTGCCCCCCCCCCACCCCTTCTGTCTTCAGTTCTGGGCATTCTTCTTGACCCTAAGATCTTAAGATGGTGTCAGCGCTTGTTGATGCCTGTTCCCACTTCCCGTGGCTGCAGTGGCTGCCTCCCCACCCTGCCAGCTCGGGCTCTGCCAGGCTGCGGTCGCTGCAGAAAGGTTTGGGAGGGAAATTGGTTTTATAGGGCAGCAAACACACTGAAAGCCCTCAGGGAAAAGCCACCGCCTCGGTTCCCAAACCAGGTTGGGTTGGAACTTTATGCTCCAGATTTTTATAGTCAGCACGGAGCCAATTTAAACAATTTCAATCAACAGGCTCCATGTGATAAATTGCACACAGCGCGCTATTAAAAAGGAGAGAATAGGTGTGGATTGAATTTGATCTCTAGCGGGGGTGGTGATCCTGGAGTCTCAGAGTTTCCCCTTGCAAGTCTTTAAAGCTAACGACTGGGCCAAAGAACCCAGCCTGGAAGCAAAAGCTAACACCTGCGAGTGGAAATACGACTGAGGCAGGTCAGCGGCTCCGTGACGGATGCCCTGCAGTGGGTGTCAGGCGCCTCTAGACCCGCACCTTTCCCGCAGGCTGGCTCCGGGGGAGTTAAGTAACCTCTCCAGGCTCGATCAGAATACTCACAGCTGCCGCACTGTGCGGTTTGTGTAATAAAGGAGATAAAATAAAATGATAACTGATATTTATTATGCACTTAATATGTGCCAAGTACCATTCTAAGCACTTCACACACATTAGCCCACTCGATGGAAGTTCAACAGTCAGCACGGTTGGTTCCCAGCACATAGTAAGAGCTTAATAATTGTTGGGTGTCATTGTTAATAACAACAGTCACAACGGACACTTTCAAAGCACACATCCAGTGTCAAGCTCTGTATAGAGATCTTACCTATTAGCATGCTTAGTATTCAGAACAACTTTGTGAGTAGATACTAGTACCATCATTCCTATTTTACAGATTAAGTGGCCAAGGCACAGACGGGCTAAGTGAAGCACTGCCCAAGGTCAAGAGCTAGTGAGTGGTGGAGCTCGCTTCATGACCTGGTGACTCCTATAAAGACCAGGTTCTTAACTGTTGCCTCTCTTGCAACAGACGTTAACTGAGCTCCTCCTGACGCCCGGCACTGGAAGCCTGGGATAGGTCAGAGTCCCAGGTAGATGGCAATCTCTGTTTCCCACCTCCTGGGGAGGGATGAAGGTAATCAATGAGTTACATCAGCTAAACATCTGCATCTTAGAAAATGCACAGTGGTACGGAGCACAGATAAATCAGAGAGGGCTAAAGCACTCAGTGTCTGGGAAATGTTGAAATGTTGGATCAGCGGAAACTCACTGAGAAAGTGATGTTTGAATAAAGACCTAGAGCCATGATCGGCAAACTGCGGCTCTCAAGCCACATGCAGCTCTTTGGCCCCTTGAGTGTGGCTCTTCCACAAAATACCACGGCCTGGGTGAGTCTATTTTGAAGAACTGGCGTTAAAAGAAGTTTAAGTTTAAAAAATTTGGCTCTCAAAAGAAATTTCAATTGTTGTACTGTTGATATTTGGCTCTATTGACGAATGAGTTTGCCGACCACTGACCTAGAGTTGCTGAGGGAGCCAGGCATGACGATATAGGTAGAGTAAGAGCATTCCAAGGCGAGGACATATATGCAAAGGCCCTGAAGCCCATAATGGGAAGTAATTGTGCTTATTAGACTCATACTTCTTTCTTACCCCAAATTGTTAAGCTGAGCAAACAGTCCCATCACCAGTGATAAAGGAGCGAAGGTTTGGAAGTAGGAAATGTTCCTCCTTTTTACAAATCCAGCTGCTAACCTGCACTTGAAATGGGCGAGACCGTGGCTGCCACCATATGACTCCTACAGGCGACCGCCTAACACATAGGACACATCGGCCCCCTTCTGGACAGCCAGTGCACATCCTTCGCTGTGGCCCTTGGAGAGCACGAGAGGGGCTGAAGCTGACACAACCGTGTTTAAAAGGACTTTGATTTGAGGATTGTAACCATTTAGTGTGGATCGATTTTTCTTTCTATTTTTAGGAAAGTGGGAGCATGCTAATTAAACAGTTTGAGTGAAGCCGGTTTCCAGGGAGCATGGCTTAAGAAGTCCCTAGAGCCACATTCTTTGTTTACTTTCCACAGATGCTCCCAGGAAGGAGGCGCAGGTGGGCGTACTGGCTCCCCATCTCCCATCCCGAGACTGTGGGACCCGACAGAGGACATCTGATCTCCTTGCCTGGCCTCCTCTCTTTAGCCTCCTATGTAGAGGGTCATCAAAGGATTGGGGGAAAGAGTTAATATTTTTAACAAAAAATAAGAACAACCTTGCTGAGTTTACTGGACCTCTATTAAAGGTGAGACTGTAGGGACGAGACTGGCTGGAATGTCGGTTGACTCCATACAATTCCCTGGCAGCACCAGGATGGTCACAGCTGGCCCAGCCCCAGCTGAGAGGGACGTGGGCGCTGCTGCCAGTTCCCTGCTCGCTGGGTCACCCATGTGTCTAACAGCCAAGGCCAGGGGAGTGCCGAGCCCTCCGCCCCCCCCCCCCCCGCCCCGCTCTAAGACTTGCAAACACGCAACAAACCAACTTACACTCCTCTTTCCATATGTTTCTTTCTTTTCCAATTGTGTATTTGTCTTTTATCCAGGGTTAATTTATGATACCTTTAACAATAACAATTCACATTAAGTGCTGCCCTATACTATCCTAATTGTTCTAATGAGTTATTTTCAAAGCCCTCAAAATATATAGTATCCCCATTTTCAGATGAGACAGATATTAAAAAGACATTTTGTACTTTATTTAAGATTAAAAGTTAGTAAATGGCTGCCTCCTGCACACCCCCGACTGGGAGATCAAGTCTGCAACCCAGGTATGTGCCCTGACCTGGAATGAACCAGTAACCTTATGGTGCATGGGATGATGCCCAACCAACTGAGCCACAGTGGACAGGGCGACTTAGTGGCTTTTGACTGAATAATATTTGCATCCCATTGCTGACCTCATTGCCACCTCCCCTTCCCCTCCTATCCTGTGCTCTTGGTCACAGCACCCTCCACACAGACCCTCACACAGGGCAACAGCCACTTCTCTTTTTCCATTCCCATTCGTCCACCTCTCCATAGAATCAATTCATTGGTTTACTTATTTATTCAACAAGGAAGATTCATTGAATACACGCTATATTCCAGGTATTATTCTAAGATTTAGGGATAAAACCACCAATGCTAACATAGAGAGGAAGAAAAATAAAATAAGTTAGATGTTAGGTAGTGAGGAGGGCTAAGGAAAGACAGGACGCAGGGAGGGAGGGAGAAAGTGTCAGGGGCATTGCAATTTTGCATGGGGAGTTCTGGGATCAACAAATGATTGAGAAGTGAATTAATCCAAACGAATTGTCTGTGACAAGTACTGGGCTGGGAGCTTTGTATACAGAGTTGGCTAAGCATGACAGCACCCTCAACATCCCAGATGTCAAGGTGGGAGCAACACCCTGTCATGCATTCAGTGAACTACAATAGCACAGAGTACCAACACAGTAAACGGGCGATTAAAGAGAATTTTTGTTTTTGAGGGCCAGAGGGAGTAGCCAGGTGAAGAGCAAGTTTTGAAGGCACTGCAGCCAAGGCCGTAGAGAGGACAGACCCCTAGATGAGGTGTGACATGGACACGAAATCTGTTTGAATGGAGGGTGGCCTCCGGTTGTTCCATGCTCCTGCAGCATAAATTCCAAAGAAAGGCATGCTGGGAGATGAGAGTAAACAATTAAGGAGAGGCCAGATTATGAAGGTTTTAGAAGCCAAATGAAGCATCTTGGATTTCCCTGTAGGTAGTGTGGGGAAGGGGGTGAGTAGTAATTTTAGACTGGGAGTGATGTGATTCTGAGAGGTTACTGCTCTCCTGTGTTGAAAGCATATTTGTGCATTTTGACTAAATGGGCAGATAATTTTTAAAGAAATTTCAAAACTGGATGGCAAGAATTGTTGCTCTCTGGAGGTGGGGCTGGCTTTTCTCTGAGTTACTTTAATTCACTTAGCAATTACTTCATTAAAATGAAGGTTCCTAGAGAAAGATATTCTTCTAATAGTTCATAACATTTGTTGAGAGTTTCGTCTTTGTAGGTTTCAAGTTAGCCTGAGAATGCAGATAATAGTTGAATGTTCCTATCCTAAGGAATTTGGATTTAAGGAGAAAGTCTCTCTGTTTTTTATTGTCTGAGTCTCCTCCCTCCTTTCCTCTCTCTGTCCATTTCCCCTCACCCTCTTTCTTTTTCTCTCTTTCTCTCACTTAAGTGCATACACATTCATACAATATAGAAACACTAGAAACTCACATGCAAGCAGCTATGAAATAGAATTCAAATGATTGTACACTTTTGAAGCATGCTGGGATATTCATTGAGACTTCTTGGATAAGGAGGTAAATAAAAAAGATATTCTTAAAGTATATATCTTATAGATGTTTGTTTTTTACAACTTGAATTAGAAACTGATTTTATCATTGCAGAAGATGGTTCATAATTTAAAATCATTTACACCAAGCCCTACAGCAAACTCGGTTTCTGACTTCATATAAAAGAACCAGGTAAACCTCTGTATCACAAAAAGAAATCAAGAAAGTATTGGTAGATGCGCGCACACATGTCTTAGGAAAAATTCTTCTCAATGATGCATAATAAATAAAGGCACAAGCTTCAAATTTAGCATTCTTAGGCTTTGTACCATTTTTTCCCCTGATTCCTCTCTTTTGTGCTTAAAAGGCAACCCCTCTCTTTATCCTAAACAAGATTATAAGACATGACAGATTCTATGAGGTCATTCAGAAGGCTCCCTTTCTGGATGTTTAAGTTGAGATGCCCTCTACTGATGGCAAAGCAGGGGTACAAACCAGAAACATACCAATAAGTGAATTGTTCTTCTTCCCTGAAGTAGAAGCAGCCAAGTGGAAAAATGGCAAATTCTGGGAAGCTTCTTCTGGGAGGCCCTAGGAATTTTATCACTGGAGTTAAATTCACAAGAGAGGATTGGAGAATGTTTAGGATTCCAGCCCACAGGGCAGAGAGAGCTAGAAGATAGTGTCTGACTATGGGGGGGATGACTGGCTCCCTACCAGAAGGAACAAAAGCCAGGAAGCATGAATGGAGGTATGACCAGAGGATGACAGGGGAGAGAAGGTGAAGATCCTGATTAAGAAAAAGAAGACAGGATGGAATGAATAGAATGCAGGAGTAGTAGTTCATAAAGACTATCAGAAGTCTGATAAAGGAGAGAGAGAGAGAGAGAGAGAGAGAGAGAGAGAGAGAGAGAGAGAGAGAGAGAGAGAGAGAGAGAGAGAGAAATGCAGGCA
Organism: Cnephaeus nilssonii; assembly: GCF_951640355.1. NCBI lineage: Eukaryota > Metazoa > Chordata > Mammalia > Chiroptera > Vespertilionidae > Cnephaeus > Cnephaeus nilssonii. The sequence continues at coordinate 19,206,424 of NC_137093.1, read as the reverse complement.
GGGCCTCAGAAGAATGATTAAAGTGGATATGACTGTAGAATGCAGGGATGAGAGGCACTACCCTAGGATCCTGAGAAGTTCCAATTTCAAGGCAGGCTTGGGCCTAACTTGCTGGTACAAGGCTCAGTCATAGACTCTGCTAGGCATGGTTCAACTGCACACCCTGGCTTTTTCATTTCCTAATTTTGGAGGTTGTGGGCTGAGACTGTGATCTCCAGGTATGAATCAAAGTATATTCATTATGTCCCAGTGGGTAATGATGGCTTAACCTCAAGAACACAAGCTGCGCTTTGGAGAGAAGTCTGACCAGCCAGCCACAGGCATGAACTCTAAGAAAAGTCTCAGCAAATCCCCATGGGACCAACCACGAGGCACCATTTGTGGGATGGGTACAAAGAACCCATTGCTCCTGGGACTCTGTGAGGTGACTCAATCCTCATGTTATTCTGACTCAGGCTAAAACCTCCACCTCACTGAGACTTAATGACTTCACGTTAACCTAGTTCTTGCTTGTGCCTGCTGTTGTTGGCTCTATCCTACTTTCTTGCTGCCTTCCCAAATTTTGTTCTTTCTTCAATAAGCAGGGTAAGCACTATCTCTCCCTTGAGCAAACAGCTCAACCCCTAATGATAGCGTCTAAATCACATCCCACAGAGCCTGATTATACATCCCCCTTGTTCAAATATCTCATGAACAATAGATGATGCTTTGAGCAAGTTGCTTAACCTCTCTCAATCCCAATTTCTCATCTGCACAAAAGGGTATCAACAAATCTACACTTCATAAACATGCATTAGGCTGGCTGTTAAGTTTATAATGATCTTCTCAGTGGCCACGCCGCTCTTTTTTACCCCTTCCTTTAAGAAAACCCTCATTCCCCATACCTCCCAGTCTCAGGTGTGGTCTGAATGGGCACAGCCACTTACTAATGACCTTTCTTTGCTAGTCTTAGTGTTGAGTCTAACAGTAGGCACTTGATAGAAGACAAGCCAAAGTTTTTATTAAGAAATTCTTAGAGCTGGGGAGGAAACATTTACTCTGGTGATAAAGGTGTGAGGATATAAGTCAAATGTTCCAGGTTTCTTTGCCTCCAGCAATGTGAACAAAGCTGGTGTCTAGTAGGTAAGAGTGAAGCTGAGGTGGAGAGCAGAGTAGAGGCAAGAAAGCAAGCAGAGCCCGGGAGGACAGAAGGGAGAGAGCGGGGAGGAAGGAGGGAGGCAGACAGAGTGGGAGAGAGGATGAGAGAGTCCTGCTAATGTTCACATCTCTGATTCTGGTCACTGTGGTCCTGGGATCTGTCCTGATTTGTTTGATTGTACAAGCTTCTTGTGTTAAATTTCTCTTTTTACTTGTCTATTTCTTACAACTGTGGGTCCTGAGCACCTGACTGGGTAGCTCTAAACATTAAATCATAGAGTGTGTGTTAAATGCTTGTCACATTGGTCAGCCTACAGTGTAAGCGTGACAGAATGGTAGTTATTTTATCCTGTTGCCCATCTCTGCAGGAAGCTGTGGGGCACAGTGATCAGGGACATGGAATCTGGACACCAACTTCATGGGTTCCAGTCCCACATCTACCACTTAATGTCTTTGTATCCTTGGACAAGTTATTTCTATCTTAGCATTCTCGTCTATAAAAAGGATGTTGTGGTGAGGACTGAATAGCTCAATATTCACCAAGTCCTTAGAATGCTAATTATTATTATCATCCTTATCTAAACTATTAGCTTGCATGGCCACCTCACGATAGCTAGCATCAGAGCTGTCTTAAATGCAGGGTTTTTGTCTTTAAATTGGCATATCAGATATCATACATAAAATGCATAGCAAGCATTTGTAAGTGTTGAATAAATGGCTAACAGTGTTCTTTTATACAGTGCTCTCTAGCTGTTTGAAAAATATTGGTGACCTTTCCACGTTAGATCCTTTGCGAGGGCGGGCAATAGGCCTAGTGCTGGAGATGTCACGGCAGCTGTAGAAATACATTTTGCCTGCTCTCTGGGCCTTGTCTGAAGAGCAAAAGGGATGCTCCAAAGGCATCTCTGAGTCATTGCCCCTTTGTGCGCCTGGAATTTCTCTAGCGGTTCCTCAGGAGCAAATGGGGAAAGCGATGTGGCCATGGTAGAGTCACTCCATCCCATTTCCCAAAGCACCGGCCTTCCAATGCTAAGTGGGGCTGTTCTTAGGTTTGTCTCCAGCAACCACTACGTGGAATACTCAGGGACGCTTTGAGGGGATAGTCACGGGAGAACCTAGGGTGATCTTACGCTGTAGGGTGTTGTGAGATCATCTCCTTGTCCACTGGGAACTGTCAGTGATGGCAACTCAGAGCGGCTGCGGCATCTGAGGAAAGATGAAAACACGCTCACTGATGTACAGCGCCTGGCTGCCATCGATGAGGGCAGCGTCTATCTCCAGCTGACTCCATCTAATGCGATGACACTCATGATAATAAATATTGTTCAAAATAAAAGTCACTCTGGGGATTGGGAATCACTGGAACAGGTGTTCCGAATTAAAAGAGTGCAGTAATTGGGTGACTTATTCATTATTGGAAATGTCTTTTAAAATCTATTGCATTTAAAAAAACAATACTTCAGCTGCTCTCTTGGCCTTCCAAAGTCATTAGCTGGTGCTCTTTATCTGTTTGTTTTCTTCACTGGAGTGAGGCTTTTAATGTCACGTAAGAACTAACTTGACTCCGTGCCAACGTTTTGGAGTGAGCGATGAAGCCTTCTGAGGCCCACACATCACTCCTCACGATGCTTCTGCTCTTTGGAGCTCGTGGTCTCTGCAGTCAGGGGACTAGGATGGCAGGGAGGCAGGGAGCTGGGACAATTCTTGCTTGACAACAAAGCCCAGGGAGTCTTGCAGAGAGACATGGTTTTCTCCAGGGCACACTGTCAGGTCCTTAAAGAACTTTGAGGAAGGATCAGGGGACGCGACTCTCAGTTCAGTCTCTCTGACAGAGATGCAAATAATAACAACAGTTTAAAAAGAGCACCCTCCTCGGGCACTTTCAAAGTGCCTCACCCGTTTTTCACAGTCAAAAAATGATGATCAGGATGGCAATGGTCTTGTACTATGAACGGAAATGACCACGGCTCCATAGATGCAAAGGGATCCTGATGTCATACAGCAAGTTCCTATTTGTACTCGAAGTTGGTATTACAGCAGGAATGCACATTCTTTTTTAAACATTAGTTCCACATTCCATGTGAGTTATTCATGACTTGCCTTTCTAAGGCTGTGTTTGCTCTTGTCCATTGGAGGGATGCTCGCCACGCCATGATGCAGGGGGGACATTGTGTTTGAGAACATGCATTGGCCTAAAAGGTTTGCTTATCTTCTGTGGAAGAAACTATGGTGTTCCCTTAAATTTCATCTTGTGAAGTGACCCCTTCAGGGTTTTTCTGAGTATCAAGGGAAGAATCAATCCATGAGTAGGTAGGCATAAGGTATTTCCCCCCTATTTTGACCCTACATAAAGTTGTCTGAAGAAATCTGAGACCAACCCTTCATTTTTCAACTTGTAAGGGTAAATATTTGGAGAAATTCCCTGCTGAAAATATTCCTTGTGGGGATGAAGGAATGAGGAGCCAACAGAATAAGGGCTAAATGTTCCCCTATCCCAGTGGTCAGCAAACTCATTAGTCAACAGAGCCAAATATCAACAGTACAACGATTGAAATTTCTTTGGAGAGCCCAAATTTTTTAAACTTAAACTTCTTCTAACGCTGCTTCTTCAAAATAGACTCGCCCAGGCCGTGGTATTTTGTGGAAGAGCCACACTCAAGAGGCCCAAGAGCCGCATGTGGATCGCGAGCCACAGTTTGCCGACCACTGCCCTATCCTTTCTGGAGATAGGAGAGCAGGTAGAGCAATCCTCAACCACATACTGAGGATGAGCACTCAGGAAATGTTGAAAATAAAGTATCTCTCATTCTACTGAGCTCTCAGAACAAGGCATCATGCTGAAGACTGGGGACCAGAAGGTCAAAGAGGCAGTTTCTGCCCCCAGGGAGCTCCTGGGTGTTTGCTGTAAAGCTGCTTAGGTTCTAGAGATGCAGCAAAATGAACAACCCCAACATGACCAGACACCTGTCAGGAATGAGTTGTAGGTTGGAAGGCAGGGGGCCTGGGTTCTACTATTACATAACTCCTGTTTGTTCTGAGTCATCCTTCAAACACGTAAGCCATGTTTTCTCAGGAACATTTTCCTGAAATTTCCCAGTCTAGATTGGGTCTGCTAAGTGTTTCTTTCATGACAGGTATCAAAGCTGTGTTTGTGCACACAGATCCCCTCTATCAGGTGAGAGGTCCCAGGAGTGCAAGGTCATGTGTCTCTTGGACTGACTGTGCCCCTAGACCTAGCACAGTGCCTGGAATAAAATAGGTAGCTTTAAAGTTTTGAAGAAAAGTAAAAAAGAGAAGAAATTTTGCCTCCATTAGTCCTGAGCGATGGCAAAGCTGATACTTAACATTAAAAAGCCAACAATGGTTTAAGCCCTAAAGAAAACTATTTAGCCCCCTTAATTCATCCCACATATGGGAAATGTTTCCTTGAATGAGGTGACTTCTCTACTGATGAGAATACTGTGGGAGAAGATGGTATGGAGCACTTGAGAAGATGGAAAACACTGTATTTTTGTGCTTATTTCACCCTGTATTTCAACTTTTCCCATTTTTTCAGCTATGAACACCTATGGAGAGGGGGCAGATTTGAAACTGCAGGGCCCACCCTGCTCCTTCCTTGGCCTAGCCAAAGCCCTCCAAAGCGACCCAATGTACGAAGCCAGGGAGCAGCTCAGCACGGAGCAGCAAATAGGGCCAGTGACTCCCAACGGCTGCTGAATAGCATCTCAGATATACCAAAGAGGTAAATTAAATGCATTAATCTCAGTGAGAGTCACCATTGAGGCAGTCAGGGCTGCACAGAAATTTCCAACAATTGGCCTCATTTGCTTCAATAAAAAATAAAAGATGGTGGGGGAGGGAGAGCTTGGGTGGGCATGGAGACTTTTTTTCTCCTCTCCTTCTCTAGGCGAGTAATCAAAATGAAGTTCCACAGTGAGAAAAGGCATTTTTTTTTTTTTTGCTACACTTGAAAGCAAACATATTTGGCTCTTTCTCCTGTAATAAGGCAAATCCTTTCTCTGTTAGTCATTTAAGAACATAAAGATGATGCTGGTGACACAAGACCCTGCAAGCTTCATTTCAGCCTCCTCTCAGCATAAATAGGCAAATGTATTCTGCTTAAGATAGTTTTGTTCTGGGTACATGACATTCATTCTTTTAAACCCATGGAGGCTACAGCTCTATGAATCTATTTATGTTTATATTTCTATTTTTAAATCATTCTATTTCTATTCATGGGCCCAAGGCAAACCCCTTTTCTTAAGTCCTGCACCAAGCCTGGCTACTTGCTTCATGGGAATTGAGAGGAAGTTCAGCACAAACCTCACCCCAACATGCCTGATTTGGGATCATTTATCAGGGTTTAACAAGAAATCTGGAATGGCGGGAAAGAACACAGACTAACAGTGAGGAGACCTGGCCCCAGATCTGGGCTGTGTTGGGTCATTTTGACTGAGTCAGTCAATAGTAACAACTGGTCTTTACTTCGTCATTCCATTTAAGCCCCAAGACAATCCAATAGATGGTACGATTGCAAATGTCACTTCATGTTTGAGTAGACAGTCTTAGGGTGGTTCAGTAAGTCATCGTTGGACACATAGCTGGTATACTAAAGAGCCAAGATTTGGATCCAGGTCAACTGATTTAGAAGCCTGATTTCTTCGTAGCTATTTCACACTGCCTCAGGGTCTAAACTATTCTCTCAGGGATTTGGTTTTCTTCTTGCTAATTAATAATGTCTTCCTCCCAAGGGTTTTGTGTAGAATCAACTCAGAAAATACAAGTGCATTGGCAATTATAAAAATAATATCAACATAAGGTATTTTTGTTGTAACAAGGTAACAATGTGTTAGACTTACCAACCCAGATATTGCAAAACATCCCACAGTCAGATAACTTTTTAACTGTTTTCTCAGGATACAGGGACAAAATACACTCCTATGGCTATGGGTGTGCTCACTCCAAAAGAGATTTATGTGACACACTGAGTGTCCCTCTAGGAAGAGACTTAATTCTGAGGACCTATGGAGGTGAGGGAGAAAAGAAAACAAGGACTGGATGTTGAAATTTCTCTCTCAGGAACCAGAGATCCCTTTGTTCTGGAGCCACAGATTAGACAGGAAGGAAGCAATTAAAGTGGGTGAGAGTGAGCTTCTTTAGGTCCCAGGGACTCAGAAACCAAAAAGAAAGTTGGCCTAGCAAAGACCATTAGGTTACTCTAGGCCCGTGGTCTAGGCCCATGGTCTAGGCCAGTGGTTGGCAAACTCATTAGTCACCAGAGCCAAATATCAACAGTACAACGATTGAAATTTCTTTTGAGAGCCAATTTTTTTTTTAAATTAAACTTCTTCTAACTCCACTTCTTCAAAATAGACTCGCCCAGGCCGTGGTATTTTGTGGAAGAGCCACACTCAAGGGGCCAAAGAGCCGACCACTGGGTCTAGGCTATCAGTGTCTGCCTCATATCTCCTTGGCCAAACATCTCCATAGTGTCTGTGGGATCCCCTGGCAAGTACCTATGGTTATTCACCTGAGGGCTTTCTCTCAGGCCATTCAAGAGAGGACTTACCACAAAGGCCAAGGAGAAGCCTCAAGAAATAATGGATAAGTTCACTCCTCGAGGGTAAGTTCGTTCCTGGGTGGGACAGTTGAGGATGCTCTGAGTTGTCTCCCAGATATCTTTAATTGGGATTGAGCCTGATTGCCCCCAGCCATACCCTTTTTTTTTTATAACATATTTTTATTGATTTCAGAAAGGATGGGAGAGGTAAAGAAATATAGAAAAATCAATGATGAGAGGGAATCATTGATTGGCTGCCTCCTGCACAGCCTCTACTGGGGATCCATCCCACAACCCAGGCATGTGCCCTTGACTGGAATCAAACCCAGGACCCTTCAGTCCGAAGGCTGACACTCTATCCACTGAGCCAAACTGGCTAGGGTGATACCGTTCTTGACGACACGCCCTTTGTCAGGTTCCCTCCTGTTTCTGTCTCACTTCCCCACTTCTCCTCCAGTGCTTCCTGAATTCATTTCCTACATAAAGTGTTTGCATTCAAATTCTTATGTCAGTTGTCCTTCTGGGGAAGCCCAAGCATAGAGCAAGCGAGAGGGCTATTCCTATACTTGTGGTAAAGTGGCAGAAAGAAGGGTGATGATTTGCTCCCCAAATGAGCAGTAGAGAAGGACTTTGGGGACAACGGGGTAGTTGCTTAGGGCAGACTGTCAGGAAGAAGCAACACTGAACTTTGCTTGCTGCTGCTGGCAGCTGGCAAGATGCAAGTTTTACTAAAGGAACCAGAATTCAAGGCCAGGCTCTGGGGACGAGGGGGGGGGGGGGGAAGAGTGCATCTCCCCTACTGAACAGGGACCTCATGGGGCCCTGACCATTTGGCAGTAAAGAGTTCTTCTAGCAGAAGGTACTGAGGGCGCAGGAAGGAAAACCTGAACCTGGACTTCCTTCTAAACTGGGAATATGTGTTCTCAAAACTATTCTGTTCGGTGGCACCAGTGTGATCTGTCCATATTTGTTCCCTAATATTATACACCAGGATATAAAGAATTATAGTATTTTAATAAAGTAGCTATGTTTTTTTTAATATGTTTGTATTGATTTCAGAGAGAGAAAGGGAGAGAAGCATAGAAACATCAATGAGAATCAATGATTATCTGCCTCCTGCATGCCCCCTACTGAGGATTGGGCCTGCAACCTGGGCATGTGCCCTGACCTCCTGATTCATAGGTCGACGCTAACCATTTAGAACACTGACCAGGCACTATGTTTTATTTTGTTGTTGTTGTTGTTGTTGTTGTTGTTATTGTTACCTCATACTTTCTCACTCGTGAGATAGTTCTTTTTCCACGTGAAAAAGAAGAGTGTAAGTTTTAGGGAGGGGAAGATCATGGATATGAAAAATGACATTCTCGAAGGCTCTGCCTCTCACTAACCCTGATGCTCTGAAGAAGAGCTGCAGCTCCTGGATTTTAATTAAACTCATTAATTAATAAATTATGAAATTAGTTGATATACAATTCACTAGATTCACAACACATGTAGAGCAAACTGGGTCAGCCTGCATCTGTATGCCTGCAATGTGCCTGAATGAATATGCCAGCAAAGGACGAGCAGTGGAACGGCGAATCCGGTTTGTCTGAGGCAGGGAATCATGCTTGCCTGCTTTCCAAAGTGCTGCAGATAAAGCCTTGGTCTGAGTTGGCAGGAGAAACAAAGGCAGCATAATGCAGGACCCCAAGCGGCACTCTCTCCATTGTAGCAGCATTGTTCTTCCCAGATGAGCTTGGACAGAGATCAATAAATCCAAAATCCTTCTGAGCAGAAAGGATGAGCGATTGGATTGGATTTTGGATCTATCAATCAATCACTAGCCAAAAGTAGTTCTGGCAGTATAAGACGCAAACCTCTTAGCACAGCATAACCATGCCCTGAGACCTGCAATTTGGACTGACCCAGATGCAAAGTCAATCAAAATACTCAACCCTGTGATGTCTAATTCCAGCTAGAGAATATAAGCCGATAAAACATTCAGTAGAGGTTTATGGGCGTGACTAATCAATCCATGTCCAGGAATTTGTCTTACAGTCAAGGCTTTTGATGATCAAGTTAAGGTTGCTATCAGCAGCTCACGGAGATCTGTGACGAAAGCTGGTATGTGCGTCTGTGCATGTATGGTCTTGCATCTGTGTGTGTGTGTGTGTGTGTGTGTGTGTGTGTGTGTGTGTGTTATCTATAGAGGGAGAGGAAAATGAAGGAAATGTCTAAATTAAATCTACTTAATTTTGTTTTTGAATTCTTCCAAAATGTTTTGAGATTTGCAAGGCTTTCTAAATCAGAATCTGTACTTTAATCAGATCCCCACATGATTCACTTGTACGTCTGGTTCTGTTGGAGAAGCATGACTGTAAAACACTCCCCATGCACAGGAATCGTCAATGTAATGAATAAGACACATAGAGGTCTGCTTGTGTGGGGGTCCTGTAGGATATGATTGGTATGAAGGTATTGGCATCATCGTCCTTAGCACCTTCACTGGACTGAGAACTTACTGAGTGTGGGCTCTGGTCTGGACGTCACCACTGATTTGCTGCATAAATCATCTTACCTCTCAAGGTGTCATTTGTACAATGAGAAGGTTAGACCAGATTGCTAGTTCCAGACCTGCATTACCTCCACCTGTAAGTTTGGTGATGAAGGGAGGCAGAATAGCATGGTCCATGGCAGCTAAGAACATGGGATCGCAGTCCGGTGGTCCTTGGTTCAGCTCTAGAGTGAACCACTTAAGGAGGGTGTGGCATTGCGAAATGTATGCAATCTTTCTAAGCTTCCATTTTTTCAGCTGTAAATTGGACACATATTGTTTGGTTGCGTGGATTTTAACAACTGTATTTCACGTACCCAAACCCAATCAAGACATAGAGCATCTTCAAAAGCCCACAACTCACTCTTACCCACAATGCTGCACTGGCCTACCAACCATATGACATAGTGGATAAGAATGAATGATGGGTGGTGGGAATGCTCTGTATCTTAACTGAGAGGGTATTTACACATATGTGCTGCTCAAAATTGTACAACTGTACACTGAACAAGTCTTTTATTGTAGACCAATTATACCTCAATAAAGTTGAATTGAAAAGAAAAACTAAAACACCATTGGGGATCAAGGAGTTCTCTAGCTCTCTCTCCAAGAGCAGGTTTTCCAGTGTGATTCCCAGAGCACAAACCCAAATAGCAGAGGTGAACTGAAGTTTTAGCACATAGGATGAGTATTTATGGCAAAGACATTGAATCTATCCTTCCCGTTGACCTTCTGGAGCAAGTGAGTGCTTCACGAGTCATTATGTTGGGCCTAAGGTACAAAATCTCATGTGACCCGTGCATGAAAGTCGCTCTGACTTCCTGTGTGACAATCCCTCCCATAAGAAATGGGCAAAGGCATCAGAAGTCTCCATAAGAAATGGGCAAAGGCAGAATCTCAGCCTTCCTCACAGACCTGACCACCATTCTACAGCCATCTCAGAGGTGCAATGAGACAAGAGACAGACTCCCCCATCATACAGTCCCCCAGAGCTCAGAGAATTAGCTTAAAAAAACGCTCATACACACACACACACACACACAAAAAAAAAAAAAAAAAAGCTACAGATTTAACCCCAAATGTCAAATGTAAATAAGTGAGCAAATTGCTGAAATGAGTTGAAATACAGCCTCAGGACTCCTTACCACAAGCTGTTAGTCTCTGACCTGGGTTTATGATCAGATCCAATTAGCAGGTGCTACCTTAAAATTATAGAGTTAAAGGGGCACCTTAGGGATCAGCTAGTCAAAGCATTATTTTTAGCGACCAAATATTTTCTCCAAACCAATTCTTATGCAGAGATGTACACCAATAAAAGAGATAAAGGCATAGGTATCTAGTGGAGGCAGAGGTGGGATTCCAGCATCCCACCCACCACCATTCCTATGAGGACCTTTGAGGAATATAGTTTGACAAGCATGGGATCTGGTCCAATGCCCTTATTCTATCAATTAGGAAACTTAGGCCCTGAGAGGCCACAGCTCTTCAGATGGGCGGGCAGCGATAGAAGCAGGTCTAGAGAGCTCCTGACAACCAGTAAAAATGCTTTTTTTCGCGATACAGAGCTGCCTCGACTAATAGCACAGAAACCCATTACTCTGAGCCAAATGATTTGTTCCATTCTGAGCCACTCCATGGAGAATCCTGAGCGCTCCGCGCAGAAGTCAGCCACTCAGCCTAGCAACCAGGGGCCATCAGTCACTAAGCATTCCTTTCCAGGCAGCTCCCTGATTTAGTGAATCTGTGTTGCCCAGGCTGGAAGGGAAACGTGCCTTTGCAGCTCCTGAGGAAAGGGGAGCTGGAATAGGAAAGAAAGGAGAACCAAGAGTTCTCCTTGCTGGAACACGCAACTGATCCAAATGGGGGTGGGGTGGGGTGAAGGGACAGCGGTCAGAGAATGAAGGACCCTGCTGTGTCTGGTGTCCCAGACCCACCTGAAGGACTGTCAGCTTCCCACAATCCCTTGCCCCATGCTTAATATTCAAATAAACCACTAACATCTTCAGGGTTCCTCAACATTGGGTGAAAACCACAATTACATCTTCTTAATTTCCCAGAAAGCTCCTTTGTAAGGTTGCTCCAAGAGCGAGCTCTCGGGTCAGAGTGGGAGCTGAGCCAGGAGGTACTTCAAGCTGGTGTCTCTGGCAGCTCAGCCTTAACTGGAAAGTGCAGTAATGGTGACATTTCCCGCTAGGGGGCCTCACATCACCCAGGGGCCAAGGCTCCATAGTACTCTCCTCCCTAAACATGTGGGAGATCAGGAAGCTAGATTGGTCCTAGGACTCCTCTATGCCAATAGAGTGCCAAAGCTCCAGGCACAGCTCCATCTCCTGCCATTCTGGATCCTTGGACAACTGGAGGGTCAAACCCAGGTGCTCTGCAGCGAAGAATGGTTTCTTCTAAATGAATAGCGATGGGTTCCTGATACAACAATTCCTGAAGTAGATGTGCCCTTGTGTTTGAACCCTGGAAGATACTCAAGTGCTCCCAATGTGATGCCTTAAGTCTGGGTGTTGCCCATTCTGTACCCTAATCTCTACCCCAAATCTCCACCAGGCTGCTGATGCCTAAGGTTGGTCTCTAGTCAACTTCCCATGATGCTGAGCTGGGAAGCAAACTAGATCCAAAATGGGCTTTTGAAGAGCTGCATAAGCCCCCCTTACTGTGAGAGAGGGATTTGGGGCCTGTGGTGAACCAAATTCTTATACTTTTCAAAAATTGCTATTCTGGTGACTATCCTGGACCAATGCCTAATGAAAACAAAAGTTCCGAGAAGATACTTCATGCTCTGAGGAGTATGGCTGGATTCACCCAAGTACAGAATCAGCTGAGTGTCTTTGCCCCATAGGTCTTCACGGTTAATGAATGGGCTGATGGCAGCAATGGTGAAAGTGGAGAAAGCTCAGGGCTCCAGACGTGTGTTGTCCATTACGATGGCCATGTGGCTAGTGGCTACTACAGTGGGCGGCACAGATGAAGGCACATCTCCACCGCTGCAGTTCTGTTGGGCAGCACTGCTTTAGACCTTTAGTCTAAATGTCACTGATGTGTCTGCCATCCATAATGTGCAGCCCGTATGCTAGGTTTATTATGTCAGATCCTCCAATTACAAGGTCTAACAGCGGAGGTGGGGAAGGCTTCAGAGAAGTGATGATTTATCTGATTCTCAAAGGTTGAGCAGTCTTGGCGATATGGGGTTGGGGAGATGGGCAGTACCTCCAGGAAGAAGAATTAGCACCTGCAGAGTGACAGCTCTCCCTCCCTTTGTTCCTCTGGGCTCTGCCCTTGCCCACTTCTGCTGCATTCCTTTGCTTAGCTCTCAACTCTAGTCTCTAACTCTCCATTGCCGGATGGGAGTAAGAGCCATCTCACAGGATTACTTTCAGTGGCAAATAAAGGACAGCACAGGGAGGATGTAGGGCTATGTGTGACACATTAAAAGCTCAAAAGATCCTTGCTCATTTTTCTACTTTACCAGGTCCAAGGCTGGAGGTGTTTAGGGACCCCTCTCCCCTGGGTTTCTCGGCCCAGGCCCTGGCTGTGCGGTGTGCTCCCTTCATGTTCTGCCTGTGCGCTTTGGCCAGAGCGATGCTGTTCATTGCGGCTATTTCCAGCCCACAGTGAGGCTGGCTTTGCTTGGCTTTGTTTTGCAGCAGGTGTTTCTCATTATTGTGCAGGGAGGTGGTGGCGGTGGCCACACTGGCATGTGCCGTGTGACTCCCCAGCCGCTGTCCCGTGCCCAGGGCTGTGGAAGGACTCTACTACTAGTGCAGTCTGGACTCTTTCCTGGTTAACCTTCTGTCTCCCGGGAGGCAGCCTGGTGAGAAGGAAAGGCCAAGGGCTTTGGGAACAGAGCCAGGGTTCTCGAGTCCCATCTCCATCTGCAATCCACCCTGGGCAAGTTCCTTATTTTCCCTGCACTTCAGTTTCTTCGTCTGTTAAAGGGAGCTCATTCTACTTAACTCAGGGGACCATTGTAAGGTGTGATGTAATGACCTACAAGGAGGCATCTAGTATAGTCCAGAGCATGGGTTCAGTGTTGGATCTCTTTCCCTTTGGGTGCTAGCAATTCAAAACTTCTAGTGTAGAGGGGCAGCACTCAAGACCGCATCTTGTTTATGCAGCAATCAAGTGTTCCTCCTGTACTAGTGGGCACTTTGGTTCTCACACAAGCCTAGGAGAGAGGAATTTCTGCCCCAACAGAGAGATGAGGAAAATGGGTCTCACAGAGGTGTGAGAGTTCTCCCGCACTCGCAGAGCTGGGAGACCATTTCCAGCCCATCTGTAAACTCATCCCCTCGGCCCCTTCCCGGCCAGGCCCACAGTGCTCCAGGAGGCAGGAAGGGGCCGCGGCGCGTAGATGGGTGTCTCTGCTATGGGCACGTGTGTGCACTCCGCACTAACATCACGGGGGAGTAGGCACGTATTTGCACTCCGCACTAACATCACAGGGGAGCAGGCACGTGTTTGCACTCCGCACTAACATCACGGGGAAGCGGGCACGTGTTTGCACTCCGCACTAACATCACAGGGGAGCAGGCACGTGTTTGCACTCCGCACTAACATCACGGGGGGGGGGGGCGGGCACGTGTTTGCACTCCGCACTAACATCACGGGGGAGTAGGCACGTATTTGCACTCCGCACTATCATCACGGGAGGAAGGGCACGTATTTGCACTCCGCACTAACATCACGGGGGGGGGGGGGGCGGGCACGTGTTTGCACTCCGCACTAACATCACGGGGGAGCGGGCACGTGTGTGCACTCCGCACTAACATCACGGGGGAGCAGGCACGTGTTTGCACTCCACACTATCATCACGGGGGGCGGGCACGTGTTTGCAATCTGCACCAACATCACGGGGGAGTGGGCACGTGTGTGCACTCCACACTAACATCATGGGGAGTGGGCACGTGTGTGCACTCCGCACTAACATCACAGGAAGCAAAAGAGGAGCCTTGTGTTCAGAGACAGGCACTCACCACGGCAGGGCCCTGGGACTTGGAACCAGAAGCAGCAAACACTCAGGAGCAGCCTGGGCACCGAGCACTGGCCAAACTGACCTAAACCAAACAAAATAGCCCGATGTGAACGGTGATCAGGAGGCACAGCCTCGTGTCCAGTTCCCCTTGCCTGCCCTAGTTAGACACCCAATTGTGTCCTTGGGACCTGGCCCCACTTCATCATCCAGAGTAAACGGTGATTTTAAAAACTTCCAGTGCCTACTGCTGACTCACCTGCCCCTCCTGACTCAGCGGAACCGGGGGAATGTGCTCCCCAGAGAATCCGCCCCCAGCTCTGCTCCGGGGCGCTGTGGTGCCATACCTTGTATTTGAAGCACAGGTCCCGCACGCTCCATGCTCACACTCTGTCCGCAGTGCTTCTGTGGGATTTCCACTCGGGAAGTGCACATCTTATACAATAAGCCCCCAGACTCCGTGCGCTGGTCTGCGTTCTGATTTGGGGGGTGCCAGGCCCAAACGATGACTTGTCTTTCAATGAAGACATAGGGGTAACCTCCATGAACCAGGGTGCAGAGCAGGTGGCGGTCTCCGGGGAGGAAGGAAACACACACAGATCAATATGGTCTGTTGGCTGGTAATTGCTTCCACAGTGTTTACGGTGACGGGCTATCCCAGGCGATGTAAATAGTGGGGGCCTGTTACATTTATAATAATGACAGTTATTATCTCTTCCTTTAATAACTCTGAGAAACAATAAAATGAGGGTTGTCGTCCCATTGTCACCCCCATCCAGTGCGCACTTCCACCCCGCGCCTCACGCCGTGCCCAGGAACACTGTCGGCGAAGATGAATGGGCCACTGTCAGAGCTGAGACTTTCTTGGCTGCCCGGCCAGAAGCTGGTGTCACCTTGCCGGAGGGTGGCTTCTGAAGAGCAGAGGCCAGCACGGAGCACAGGTGCCGTCCCCCCTCGCCAGGGACCTGATCCTAGGACACGGGACCAGAAGGATGTCTGTGTCACCGCAGGAAAATCCTAATGAGAACTAGGAACGGATACAGTGGGGATGAGGTTTTAATTAGCAGAGTGGGAATAGGGGTACGAGGGGCTGTTCATTTTTATGATGAGGGCAACAATCAAATGGGGTCACCTCCGGCTGGTTCCTCCACGTCCTCTTTTCTGGAGGCAACAGAACGGGGCTGTGCGTCTTTCTCCTTCCAAGTCCACTCCCAGATCCCACGTCCTCGTGAGCATGCCCTGGGGGCCCATTAGTCCAAAACTGTAGTTCTGTCCTTTTTCTTGGTTTTCTTCTTGTCTCCAGTTCCCCCACTCAACATGGCCAACCCCTCTTCCCTGCTCTCCTTCCCCACGTGAGGCCAGCCCGCAGCCTGTCACCCATTTATCAATGCATTGGAACTATAACTCAGGTATTGATCTGTGTTTGTTGGTTTTTCCCCTGTAAACTCAGGCTGTAAAGGTTTCATTACCGGCCTCACAGTCATTACATCAAGTAATAGGAAACATCCATCTTCCTAGGGCTCCACTTCTACACCCAATGGAGATTGGTCCGAAGAGCGTTAATCAAGCTATGAAAATCATTGGCAGCTCATTCCTTTATGATGAAAAGGCTGGTTTGCAGCCTCGCTGGGTAGCAGAGGCCTGACACCTTGGATACCTACAGCAACTATGGGCCGTGCGGTTTCCTGCTTAGGGAGGCGGTTCCTTGCTCAACGCCGGCATGCAAATCTCATGCTTGGCTTTAATGTGATTCTCCCAGTCAAGTCCTGTGTAGTAGGAACAAAGCGCGGATGAGGCTGGGCTTCCCTGCAGCTCTGTGGGCAGAAGGGAGGACTGTCGGTCACCATACGGAGGTGGGGGTGGAGTCCACCAAATTGGTATCAGGTGTGCGGTGGGAGCTTCACCATCACTGACTTGCCCGTCTTCTCGCTCCTTTCACCAGTGTTCCAGGTGGAATCTATTTCTCCAAAGACCGTTCTGGCTGCTCTATGGTTTGTGGAGGCAGGGGCTGCGTGCAGGGACCACAGAAAGAGGGACCCAGGAGTGTCCCGGGTCAGAGGTAGAGGTGGCCCGGGCCAGGGTGGCAGGAAGAGTGATGCTGGGAAAGGCTGGGAAATATACTAACTTGATGGCAAGGTCTAGTTCCCCTACAGCTCTCTGAGGTCAGAATTATAAACCCATTTTCCAGATGAGAAAACTGGGGTGCAAAGAGTTTCAGAAAATTATCTCACCCACAACGCCTCCAAATTGGCCTCCACTCCAGATTACAGCTCAATCAGTGTTTTCCCCAGAGCCGTGATGGGAGCATTTGTTGGGTAGGCAGGAGTGGACCCAGCTGATGTGGGAAATTCAGGTGTGTTGCGAATAGGGCCGAGAATAATCTAAATCTCCTTATTAACTATCCTTGGCTGGCACATTGATCGCTCCCCGCAGATATGTCTCCTGTATCCTTCCCTTTCAGACTTCAGCTTTATTGTTTATTACTCAAGGCTTTGAAATACTTCAAACAGCAGAGAAGAGAGCTCCTACCCCCAGGCTGTCAGAGGGGGGCCCGAGGCAGCTCACAACAAGCATGGAAGTTTTTGGAAGTCACCTGTTTTATCTTAAAAAATTATGTGAAAGTTGTATTCTACTTTTGCTTCACAAAGCTTCCATGTTGGTTTTAATATCTTAAACTAGGCTCCAAATTGCAGTCAAGTATCACTACTTGTAGGCACGAGATTTTATAAAAATAAAGGTTTACCTTCATCAATCATTATCACAATATTATGGGTACTTATTGTCACTTGCCATGCGCCAGGCATGGCACTGGGTGTTACTCCAATGACCTCACTGTGAGGTTTTATTATCGCCGTCTGCAGATGAGGAGCTGGGTGCTCCGAGGAGGAAGTGCCCCGTGACACAGAGTCAGGACCCGGATAGGTCTACTCCATCAGCTGTGCACGAGGCCACTACTGCGCTCCTCCAGGGGCTTGGTGTCCCAGCGTGGGAAGCAGATCTAGATGGTGTCTGAAAGTTCATGTAGAAAAAGATCTTATTGCCCTAACAGGTTTGGCTCAGTGGATACAGCATCGGCCCGTGGACTGAAGGGTCCCAATTTGGATTCTGGTCAAGGACATGTACCTCGGTTGTGGGCTCGATTCCCAGTAGGGGTTGTGCAGGAGGCAGCTGATCAATATTTCTCTCTCATGGATATTTCTAACTCTTCCTCTCCCTTCCTCTCTGTAAAATCAATAAAATACATTTTTTTAAAAAATAAAAAGATACTATTCATGTTTTAGGTGGATTGGTCACAAAGCAAACTTTGGGGGAGAAAGACAACAGAGGGGAGACTGAGCGGAAGCAGCTACCATGATTCTGGGGTTGGCCCCTGAGGAGAGCAGCTGGCAGGTCAGCAGCCTTGTCCAAGGGTCTCATTAAGGCTCAGGTTGGTGTGTGGATGGCAGCGCCTGAGCTTTCTGGGCAGAGGTGACCACCCACTGCAGGAGGCTTGAGCTTGATGCTGAGGAGCTGAGGTTGTTTTCAGCCTTTGCTGGAGGGGATCCGTTGGAAAGAGCAGGTGCAAACAGTTAAACAGATGATGGCTCAGAAAAGAACAATAGAGGGAAGCCAGGAAATTCAATACTCCAGAGTTTAATTGTACAGACAAGTTGTTGGGACCAGGGAGAGGGGATTGCATCTTGATGAGGATCTGAGGGCTACTGGCCCATCCCAAGCCCATCAGCACAGGTTTCTGCAGACTCGACCATCCAACACGTCTGAGGTACTATCTGTCCTCTTGCCCATCTGGCCAGTGTGGCCTGGGAGGTAGGGAGGGCAGAATGCACTAAGGTTAGGAAGCGTGGTGGCTGCAGGCGAGGGATGCCGAGAATGACAGCAACAGACATTACCTAAAACTTCTCTCCAGTTTCACAGCAGAGAAGGGTCTGCACAGCCTTCTCTCTAACCTGTCAAGGGTTAACATCCCTTCCCTGCGTCCAGCCCTCCTGCAATTGGAATGTAAATTATAGGATGTTACTGTGGCGGTTCAATCCTTGTTTATATTCCTGACAAACCAAAACAGCCCCAGACTAGTCTCCACATAACAGCCTTCACATGTTAAAGACTTTTTTTAAAAGATAGAATCGCCCTGGCTGGTGTGGCTCAGTTGGTTGGACATCATCCTGGATGTGCCTCCAATGTGCCTTCGATTCCAGGTCAGGGAACATGCCCGGATTGTGGGTTTGATCCCCAGTAAGGGGCATGCAGAAGGCAGATATTTCTCTCTCTCTCTCTCTCCTTCTTCCTTGTTCTCTTTCTAAAAATCAATAAAATAAAATAAAAACTTAAAAAAAAAGATAGAAAAAAATGATGCCCCAAATCCACAAGGTAGTTTGACCACCTTCTTCCTCTTCTCCTATAGTTCTGAACTGTATTCATGGGGTAAAACTGGAGCTGCACACAAGATAGAGGGGAGCATTCATGCGGGGTCTCCCCTTTCCTGATAGATCTCCTAACATTTTGTCATCTCTCATTGCCTCTTCGCCTCCAGGCCAGGGGAAAATCAGGTTTCAGTCATTTTCACTCAGTGTAACAAGAGGCCAAGATTCCAGCAAAGAGAGGAATGAGTTCATTTGCAACCTCGGGGCTGGAAGCACAGTCTCATCGCAAATCCAAAAGCAGTTAAGAGACAGGAAGTAAAGACTGAGGGTAAATTGCCAATAACCATCCTGGGAAAAAGGTTAATCTGCAGCTTCGGGGGATTGTGTCAGGGCTGAGATCTTTCAGGACCTTTCCAATATGTTAAAGGCCTTCATTTCCCAGGGACACGGGGGCGTCTGGTTCCAGAAGGAATGGAGGACGGGTTGGAGGAAGAGACCATTCTAGTAGATTGCTTAACTATTTGTTAGTTAGCAGTTATTGAGTTCATCTCGTATGCCTCCACTCGAAGTATTTTGTATATATTCCATGTGATTTAACACGGGGAAATTATTGTGAGGAAGGATTCTTTTCTCTGTTTTACAGATGAGAAAAGTGAGACTCCAATGATCTGTGAATAACTGCCCAGGATCACACAACCACCATGTGCTGGAATTGGGGCTTCAACTCAGGTGTGTGCACCTACAAATCCCATAGCCTTAACCATTACGTTTTACTGTCTCTTTATACTACTTGTAATAACTTTGCGATTGTCTTGAGCTGGTAGTTAAACCTTACATGATTTCAAATTTTGCATCTGAACAGCTTGGGTTTCCTACCCAGTTATGACTTCCATTAGGGAAGAGACACTTTCATGCTTCTCTAATATCCCCCCAAATGAAAAAAAATGCCCTAAACATAATAATTTGCTTTTTCACCGTGCTTTATAATCTTCAAAATGTCTCTGCATGCGTATATTTCCCCGCTTCATCCTTATGATAGGAATAGACTGTTACTATATCTAATTTACAGGCAAGAAAGCAGAGGAGCAAAGATTTTTACAACGTGCCTCCATTAGGAACTGGAAGAAAAGGACCTGACACTCTTACTCATTTCACGTCTAGCCTAACTAGTCCTTGTGTGTCAGACATGCTTACGGCCTTTCTAAAAGCCAGTTCTTGCTAACAGGCAGAAGCTCAGCCCACATTTGCTTAGGAATCAGAGGAGATCCTTGGATGTTAGGAAACTCGAGGCCGCTCCTACCCCAGGGGTGGGCATTGATCTCAGTTTAGTCAGTGAGATGTGAGTGAGGAGGGGTTTCCTCCCCGAGAAGGGAAGTACCCGGTGCTGCTCTGTGTTTCCTACCTGGAATGCAGGACCCATTTCTTGGCGATGCTGCAGCCATTTTGTGAGCACGAGGAGATAAATAGAATTGCAGAGTGCTGACTTGAGCCCTCACATCATTGAGCTGCTGAACCAACAGAAACCACTGTCTTCTGTCACATCTTTGTTATAATAAAACATAAAATAAACCTCTATTGTAACCAAAAGAGTTCCTAGTGATTCCATTTTCTACTGTGCCAGTGGCACTCAGCTGCTGTGCATTTGGAAGACGATGATCTGTAAGCACACTTTACACAGCATGGCCAGTAAACAAATTTACTGCACGGACGCATGTACCATCATTATTATTGCTGCTTTAAACATTTATTGACATGATTCTGTGCTAGCATTTGGATTCCTAGAACCCAACTTTCCACCACGAGATGATTACTATGTTTATGCATTGTGTTTGACATTTTAACTGTTAAGTCTCATTAACTGACAACCTTACAATTTAAGTATTTCCCCCCAAAACACTAAGGGGCATGTTGGGGTATGACAGAGTAAGCTGAGATGTCTCTACTAGCTCCATGCCCACCAGAGATTTGACGTTGGCTACTGGGGTGTAACACCCTTCCCTGTCACCCACAAGAGTTTCGGAATAGAAAGAAGATTGCGAGGGCCAGGGTACTAGGTCACAGGAGGCAAAGTCAATAGAATTGATTTCTTGGATGGACCAATGTGAATCTCTTAATCCTTGTGGTGACAATGTGCTGAATTATAGGCATGAAATGACTTTGTAGAGGGGAGAGGAGTGAGCTCTACCCTCAGCTCTGCACAATCAACTGTCACATGGAGACCAGAATTGGGCTCTCTCCTCTCTAAGAACAACAATGTTTGGCCAGCGGAAGCTGCAGAATTTACCAGGCACAAGCAAGGAGAGGATTTCCCAAAGTGGAGAAAACAGAAAGAACTCGATGCAGAGCAGTCTTCCAGAGGACTGGCCATGAGGATGGAGCTCATTTAGAGTTCCCACACCCAACCTTCCAAACTCATCGCCTCTCACGTTGTATGTGGCTTTGAGTCAATTCCTGAACCGTTGAGAGAAGAGTGCCCAAACCTTCCTCAGGGAGCATGACAGATCTGATTCACAGACAGATAACCCTGCCCTCAAGAGGCCCAGTGTCAGTATAGAAGCTTGAAAACGTAAACCTGTAAACCCCAAATGTGACAAACATGCCATTCACCTTATGGTTTGTAGCTAGAATCTCTGAGCTCTGCTTGCTCCTTCATTTTAATCAGCAAGGTCTTCCTAAAAGACTATGATACAGTTGGTTTTGAATGAGGAACGGAAGCATGGAGTTCTTCAAAAGAGGCATGCTGCTACTGAAATAAGGTAATGTCAACAAAGTATTGAATGCATTACCTATTACACAGTAAGGAGGAAGGGTGTTGGAAAGTTCAAGCTCCAGATCCAGAGTGCCTCTTCTGCTCACGCGCTGTGTGACCATGGCCAAGTCACTGGGTCTCTCTGTGCCTTGATTTGCTCATCTGTAAAATAGAATAAGATTGTATCTACCTACAGTGTTCTACAGAGGGTCTAATGAGTTGACATTTGATATTCTGAAAATGTGCCTTGCACATAATAAGTAAATTTTAGCCATTGATAGGAATTGCTCCCTACATGGCGAGTATTCAAGTAGTTACAACAAGAACAAGTTGGAGTTGGAAAAGCAGAAATAAACACAACCAATAGATGACTGATTATTTGTTGGGGAGGCGCAGAAAGTGAGAATTAACGTAGGCTGTGCGGAACACCATTATCGATGGAAATGGATATAATTTGATGTAGGTTTGAAAAACTCTTAAATTCTCAAATCTCAAATTTACTTCTGGCCAAGGAAGACCACTCGCTCTCAAAAAACTCGGGGGGGGGGGCAGTGGGTAGGTAAGAAAAGAGAATGAAAACAATTGTGGAAAACACAATTTACCGAATCTCTCCAACCTCAACATTAAGGTGAATTTTGATGGGGCAAGTACTCTGATATAATCTGAAGTGACTTTTTTGTTTGATATAAAGCCACAGAAAATGCACAGGGACAGTTTAAAGAACAAGCAAGGTGAGTGAGCTGCATTAAAATGGGAATGAAAAATAACCCAGAAAATGCTATTTATTGTAAAAATTGCTGTCATGCTTAGAGCCGCTTTGATCATCTTTGCCTCAAAGAAAGCAGAGCCAACAAAGTGAAGTTTCAGAAAAGGGCAGCAAAATGATCAGAAGCATAACGGGTGAAAGGGTTTTTATCCCTAGAAGGAGAGAAACAATTGGGGGAAAAATTCTTTGACTTAATAGAGATGTATTGGATAATGAATGGCAAGTGCCGGCCATTCAGGTGCTGCCCTCTTCCCCTGTCCCAAATCACAAGAATGAGAAGGAATTTGAAAGGACTGAAAATAGATAAATGGCCATCATATGTTTAAAGCCTCAACTAGGGAAACTGGCAGCCTCAGGGCATTTTTGAAGCAAACAATGGAATGACTTTCTAAGAAGATCAAAAGTTTTGCTCTTACCCAATAGCAACTCATCATCCAGGGGTGTTTGCTAAAAAACAGAGGGGCAGTGGCCTGCATCAGACCCTCTGCAACAGAGAAAGCCCTCCCTGTGGTTGTCCACGGGGGCCGTCTGTTGAAATGGAGGCACAGGAAAAAGGGGAAAAAAGCGAATTTATTTGCGCTTGGGATTCAAATAATGCAACGAGATAGAGTGGAGGAGACACTTGCAAAATTTAGACGGTGTGAGGCAAATTTTCTCACCCTCAACATCCTACACGCCCGCCCCCCCGCCCCCTCCCCCCCAACACACACACACACACACACACACCTTCCCTTTCTCAAGGAAGGAAGAATTCAGTCTTGGCCTTAGCCACTCAGACTTGATCCAAGACCAGCTACATCTCCTCCAGGAAACTTGTTAAAAACAGAATTTTAGCCACCCCCCCATCCCCCAGAATCAGAGTGTGCACTGTAATAGAGTTCCCTGGTGATTTGCAGGTGCATCAAAGTGTGAGGGTTTAACTACAGGAAATTCCGAGAAAAGACTAGCTGTGCCTCAACTCCAGCTGTGCCATTAACTCACTGTGGGGACAGCCAGTTCTTATCTTCATCTAGAAAAGCTGAACTGAACTCTCATGAGTATTAAATTAGCTAATGCATTTAAAGCTGTTGGAAATACATCTGACATATCACAATAAAAATTCAAAAAGTTCCTATAGTAGACATGAAGGTTATTATGGATATTTCTAATCATCCAACCAGAGAAGTGGGAAGACCAGTTCAAGAATGTGCTACAGTGTTATAAGAATGAAGAAACTACAGTCAACAAGAAAAAGAGACAAGGATACTGACACAACCTCCCAACTGTGAGTGAGATAAATAAGAGATGGAACAGGAGACAATGAAAACAGGATGCATGCTCCATACATAGTATGTGCACAGCTTTATATAAAGCCTAGCTGTGAACAGGCTCCAAAGAGGGTCAATGGGTTACACGTCAATTAAGAAAGGCAATACATGGTACTTGTGTGTGTTTTCTTCTTGTTCACTTGACAAACATTCTGGCATTATTTGATTTGTTCCTGAAGTTGTTGATTAGGGTAAATTGGTTAACTTTATAGTCTTCGAAATAAGTATTGTTTTACTTTAAAAAAATTACTGCCTGGTAATCACCCAGCATTTTTTACTCACTTTACCAAAGCAAGAGTCAACCTGAGACTCAAGTGATTCCTGTAATAGTTATACTATCCCAATATTATCAGAAAGAACTCAGTAATAGTGCTAGTAAAATAGAGAAAAGCATAGACTTTCATCAGGCACCCAAAATAATCGTAAGGTTGTGTCACAATAGTAGAAATAAAATAAGTTGTTCCTAGAGTTTACAATAAGTAGAATTCTGGGAGAGATGCAATTCAAGCTTGGAGGTAGAGCAACAGGTGACCTGAGGCTAGTCTCTTGTTGTACCTGTGCCCACTATCTGAACTGGGCAGCTAAATATCCCATCTATGACCGAGTCATTGCAATCTCTTAACTCATGGTCTCTCCATTTAGACACTCTTTAGTACTCCCTCCCATCCTCATTCTTCTTCTAATTAATAACCTGAGTAATAAACAGACACCTGTTATTCACAGATAGGTGTATACCCTTGTCAAAGGTCTTGGCTAAATCATTTGTACTGTCTCTAATAACAATGTTAACGACCCTGTGCATTAGCTTCAGGTTGTAAAACATCTTTCCTTGATGTTTGTTCAATATTTTCATGACTACTAGAAACATCTATCACAGACTCTAGGATACTAAAGGGCTCCTGGAACATATGCCATAATTCATGCTGGAGGCTCAGTGGAAACCACAAATACTTGGGGTTCTGCTCTATCATCACCCAGAAAGGTAGTCCTGAGCTATCACTGAGATTATCTAGAATATTTCTCCCAAGAAATATGTACTGACCCACAATAGAAAATCATGGATTTCTAAAGAGATCTGTGTGGTTTGGTAATTTTCTAAACAGAATGGTCCTCAGACTACATACATGCTTACTCTGGGACTGAGTTATGTATTTTATCCATATATATATATATATATATATATATATATATATATATATATGCAGTAAGACAAATGCAAGAATAATTTAACTGATCAGGATTGTGGATCAACCAATGCAAGACCATAAAAATAGCCAGAAGCTTATTAGGGAGTATTAAAGACCCATCAAGCTTATTTCTTTTATAAAATAATATGTTCCCTATTACTTTGCTTAATAGTCCAGGATTAGAAAGAAACTAATTAGGAAGGATAGCCCCTTGAGAGTATCCTACCAGGAAAATGAACAAATATCTTCTACTTGTTCATTCAAAGTCTCTTTGAACTTTGGAGAAAACTTAAGTCAGACCTAGAGGCAGAACTTTTGAGTTCTAATTATTGTTCTCATTTGGTCTAAATATCTCTTGCTAGATCTATAAATGCCACCCCAAACATATATAATCTTATGAAATTTGCAAATTCTGTAACCTGTGGGCTGAAATGTAGCTTTCATATCCTTCCCTCCTCCAGCCTAAACCTCTCAACCCATATATCATATTTTTACTTGTCTGCACTTGAGTTGTCTTAAATGACCCAATGTTTCCTAACTTAAAGTAGAACTCATAATCTGCCGTACCTTCTCCCTCTATGGGTCTCCATTACAAATACCTCAAGTCTGCCCTGGCTAGCTTGGCTCAGTGGATAGAGTGTCAGCCTGCTACTGAAGGGTCCTAGGTTCGATTTCGGTCAAGGGCACCTGCCCAGGTTGCAGGCTCAATCCCCAGTAGGAGGCGTGCAGAAGGCAGCTGATCAATGATTCTCTTTCTCTTTCTATCTCTCTCTCCCTCTCCCTTCCTTTCTAAAATAAATAAAAATATATTAAAAACAACAAATATCTCAAGCCTGCTCCCAGTGTCTGATCCTGCTCATACCACTAAACATAGTCCAGACCACTAAACATAGTCCAGAAACATTTGTCATTTTTTTAACCTTCCATCTCCCTTTTCCTTGAATCTGCTTATATTGGGAAATATTTATTTTTCTGAATTACCCATTACAGTTATACTTTACCTTTATTCCCAGCATTCTTTCACTTATTCATTTATCTAATAAATGGGGCTGGGGGGGATTTCTTATGCTTCAGGTCTCAGTCAGCACATTTGAAGGGCTAGCTCCTCGGCGTGGGAAAGACCCAGGAAGTAGGCTTGCAAGTGGAAATCTTGCCTTTTGTGAACTCGTTCTCTGATTAGACTGATGTGATCTCTTTCTATTCTTGTTGGCTGCCAAGGAGTAAGATGACCTACTCTGCATAAAGATAACATCTTTCAGAGCCTCTCTAATTGCTTATACACAAAGTCTAGTATTAAACAGGAAAATTACCAGATATGTTAAAAGACAAAAACAAAAGGAAATGAGATAGTAGAAAAGAGTCACAGATGATACAGAATCGTATCCATTTTACAAATGGACTTTAAATAGCTGTAATTAATATGTTCAAGAACACGGATGACAGAATGAAAAATTTCAGCAGAGAATGCAACTTATATAAACATATCAAAATTCTTGAACTGGGGAAAGAAAACTTAAAATTATGAATCTAATAAATGAATTTCATAGTGCATTAGCTCCAACTAGTTTTATGAAGCCAATAAAACTTTTTACCAAAATGTGAGAGCATGTGTGGGAGGCAACCGATGAAATGTTTCTCTCTCACATCGATGTTTCTCTCTCTTCCCCTTCCTCTGTCTCTAAAATCAACAAAAGACATATCCTCAATGAGGAAAAAAAAATCAAATAGAAATAAATTAGAATAAAAGATATCAGATTCCATTACATTAGTAAGAGTGAGTATTGTCTCATGAAACTTCTAAGTTGTGTATGTGTGTATGTGTGTGTGTTTTTTATTGAAGGTTTTGAACAAACATGCTTTAAAAACACTGAACTCTATGATAGTATATTAAAAGCTGTAAATTATCTTTCAGTAAACCATCTCTTTAACTCTTTTGTCCCAGCCTTTTCCAAATTCAAACATTACACACACACACACACACACACACACACTTTTTCTTGTCATAACATTTATCAACATGTTGTAAGACGTAATTGTTCAAAGATGCTCATATCAGGAAACAAACGTTGGTTTATATGATCTCAGAAGTTCCTTTATCCCCAAACACACACTGAGCCTGTGAGCCGGGAACAGCCAGCCTGGAGGAGCAGACCCAGGGCCTGGAGAGTGTGGATCAAGACGCACAGGGAGGCCAAGGTGCTCCCCGCTCACAGAAGAGCTCCGGGAAACCTGGATTCTTACTTCCCCTTCCTCATCTCCTTTTAGAATGCTATTCTCTGGTTCTACACTTCAACCCCAGGCTGCACTAACCAGGGCGAGGCAGAGGCCTTTGCAGGCACAGAGCTGTGACAGGCCTGTCAGGGAGTAACACTAGCCGAGGCCACTGGTGGCTGTCACTGATCACCCTGCCCTGGGTCCCCGCCTGCTCCTTGCTCAGATGCTCTCATGCGCCTGGGGACCCTGAAGCACTCCAAGAGGCACCCAAGCAAAGCTCTCTGCTTCCTACATGGCTTCTCCTCTGAGTAGACAAGCATGGTCCCAAAGTGCTTTCTCAGTCACAAGGAGATGCTGTGGAGATGGAAACCTCGAGGGGGCGAGAAACAAAGCTCCTGTCTGCAGGTAGCGCCCATCTGGCATCTGCTGGTGGGATCTCCCAGTATTTCCATATTAACCCAAACATGAAACAGGGGAGCCCAGTTTCTAAGAAAGCTCTGCTCCGCTCACTGTGCCCCGAAGACCAGGAAACCTCCTGTTCAGAAGGGACAAGTCTCTTCCCCTAATGCCCTTCTCTTTAAAAACCCAAAGTGAAGGCACCTCTTGGCAAATATAATATAGAAAGATCCTCAGAAGCCATTGGGACACAGGTCTTAAAATGTGTATACGAACTCTGTGAAGCCAG
Organism: Cnephaeus nilssonii; assembly: GCF_951640355.1. NCBI lineage: Eukaryota > Metazoa > Chordata > Mammalia > Chiroptera > Vespertilionidae > Cnephaeus > Cnephaeus nilssonii. The sequence continues at coordinate 19,178,944 of NC_137093.1, read as the reverse complement.
GGGGACCTCCAGGTCTGCAGTCCACCCTCCAGCTGTGGGCGTGGCTTTCCCTGCCTGACTCCCACCCAGTCTTTTCTGGCACAACAGGTCAGTAAATAAAAAGACACAAATTACTGAACTAGAGTGGCACAGCATCTTGGAGTAGAATTGTGTGCAAATGAAAAGTCACAGGAGTACAGATTCATAATATTCAAGTCAGTTACGCATAGTTTTCCTTCTACCTCTGCCTTAGGTGCTCAGGGCCTCCTATTTCTCTATGCCCTCAGGCCCAAGAGCCTGGAGCTGTTTCTCTCTAGCCCATAGTAACTGAGAAGTACAGCTTATCCTGCACAAGACCACCCCCAATCTTAGGTTAAACAATTTTTCTATTTTTAAATCAGCCAAAGCCCAACTCAGTGGCAGATTATGCTGAATTAAACTTCTTCCCACCTAGAGCAAAACCCAGAATAAGGGATAAATTAAGATTCCCTCAATAGCACTTCTTTCTCACCAGGCCTTATGCACCTGTGTACTTGGACCGCTCCACCCTTGACCTCAGAGCAGTGGTGTTTCTTCAACAATTCCATCAATAGCTCACGAGAGGGCTGTCCATTTCCAGGCTAATGTCTTCCTCTAGTCAAATTTCAGTAAAATTCACTTTTCTTAGGTCAGGAAAGGATTAAAGAATTTTAGAATGTTCCTTGAAAGTTTCTTATAGAACAGTAATGATTTGAATGTTTGACTCAGATCATGTATGTGAAGCATGACCATTTATTTATGCTTTATTCTACAATGATACGACAAGGGTCATTTTTAAAAGAACAAAAGAAAAAAAAATGAGAAAAGGGTCTTCTGTTTGCTAGAATCAAACAGCTTCCTAAAAGATGTGTTCGGGTTCTCCAGAAAAACAGAGCCAGCAGAAACTGTGTGTGTGTGTGTGTGTGTGTGTGTGTGTGTGTGTGTGCATGTAGAAAGAGATTTATAAGGAGTTGGCCCATGTGATCAAGGAGATTGGGAAGTCCCAGGACCTGCAATCTGCAAGTGGGAGACTCAGAGAGCCAATGCTATAGGCACCAGCCTAAGCGCAGGAGGAGCTGTGTCTCCATGCAGTTAGTAGTCCTGAGGAGGGGCCTTACTTGCAACAGGGTCTGGCTTTTAGTTCTATTCAGGCCTTAACTGATTGGATGAGGCCCACCCACACTGGGGAGGGCCATCTGCTTTATTCAATCTGCAGAGTCAAATGTTCATCTCATCCAAAACACCCTCACAGACACACACAGACTATGTGGTTTTTAAAAATATATACTTTTATTGATTGCAGAGAGAAAGGGAGAGGGAGCGAGAGATAGAAACACCAATGATGAGAATCATTGATCAGCTGCCTTCTGCACGCCCACACTGGGGATGGAGCTTACACCCAGGCATGTGCCCTGACGGGAATCAAACCATGACCTCCTGGTTCAAAGGTCAATGCTCAACTACTGAACCACACTGGCCGGGCCACACCCAGACTATGTTTAACCAAATGTCTGGGTACCTCCTGACCTAGTCAAGTTGACACATAGAATTAACCATCACAAAAGGGTTATTAAGATTATTGTTGTAGCTACATATTAATAAAGGAAGAAAGGAAAGGGCATCAGACATTAAGAAGCCTACTAAACTGGAAAGCTGAGTCCAATATTGGAGCTGCTTTATAAGGAAACTACAGCTTCACACACTCCCCAAGTAACCACTGGTCCATTCTTGGGAGATCACTGCAGGGAGGGATAGAACAATAAAGGGAAAATTCCTCTGCTGGACGCATGCCCAGTAAAAGCCAAGATGGTACAGGGCAGGTGCTTCCACTCTGAGGCATGTGCAGTAGGAACTAAGATGGCAAGTTAGGGGGAGGAGGCTAGCCTGTGGAAAGGATGATATTGGATAAGGGACATAGAAACCCAGGAGATCTAGGAAATTGATTGGTCAGAAGCCTGCAAAGATTGGGAAATTGATTGGTTATTTTGAAAAGGCCCCTGGTCCTTCCCAAGCCCGAGATAATATAACACAAGCTTCACAAAGAGCTCTTGCTCTCTCTCGCCTTGTAACACGTACTTACCCTGTTCACTCGTGCATTTTCTCTCCGTAGCAGCCATGATGGGATTTGTGCCCTTAGAAGAAGAGAAAGACAGTAGAGCTCACTCTCTTCTCCACATGAAATGAAAGGAAAAGAACTGTCTACAAACCAGGACAAGAACTCTCACTACACACAAGGTTGGCCCAGTGCCTTGACCTTGGACTTCCCAGCCTCCAGAACTGTGAGAAATATATGCATGCTGATTAAGCCACCCTGTCAATGGTATTTTGATATAGCAACCCAAACTGACTAAGATGGAGATTCCAGCACTGAGAAGTGGGTACAAATGACCCACAAAAAGCCATGCAAATAAGTATGGCTTAGATGTTAATGAAGGTCAGGAAAGCCACCACCAGCAGGGATCAACACTATACATCAAATGTAAAGTGCAGCAGCTTGAAATAGAATGACTTTTTCTAACAATACGGAAGTAAATGTCACACCCACAATGCCATGCCATGTGCGGGTGTGCACATGAAAATACAGACAGAGCTGAAAGAAATGATCAATGCCTTAAGAGTGGCAGCAGCAGCTTTTAAAGAAAAAATGCTTGAAACAGTATAAGTTGGACTTAAATTTAGAGCAATACTGTGCACACTCGTAACCAACCTACTCTAGAGACAGGTGTAGTTATCACATCAGAGGAGGGCCAGCCTGCAGGGACAAATGTGGAGCCCGAGGGGAAGCCTGTGAAGAATGGGACCAACACTGAGACTTTGCCGAGAGCTATCTATAGCTTCAAGAATGTGCTAGTCCCTTTGTGAGAGAGCATCATACCTGTGCTATAACTATTTTCATTATTGACATACTAGAGGCCCGGTGCATGAAATTCATGCACGGGGGGTGTGTCCCTCAGCCCAGCCTGCACCCTCTCCAATCTGGGACCCCTCGAGGGATGTCCGACTGCCCGTTTAGGCCCGATCCCGGTAGGATTGGGCCTAAACGGGCAGTCAGACATCCCTCTCACAATTCAGGATTGCTGGCTCACAACTGCTCACCTCCCTGCCTTCCTGATTGCCCCTAACCGCTTCTGCCTGCCAGCCTGATCATACCCTAACCACTCCCCTGCCAGCCTGTTTGCTCCTAACTGCCCTCCCCTGCAGGCCTGGTCACCCCTAACTGCCCTCCCCTGCAGGCCTGGTCACCCCTAACTGCCCTCCCCTGCAGGCCTGGTCCCCCCCAACTGCTTTCCCCTGCAGGCCCAGTCACCCCCAACTTCCCTCCTCTGCAGGCCTGGTCCCTCCCAACTGCCCTCCCCTGCTGGCCTGATCACCCACAACTGCCCTCCCTTGCAGGCCTGGTCCCTCCCAACTGCCCTCCCCTGCTGGACATCTTGTGGTGGCCATCTTGTGTCCACATGGGGGCAGCCATCTTTGACTACATGGGGGCAGCCATCTTGTGTGTTGGAGTGATGGTCAATTTGCATATTATTCTTTTATTAGATAGGATGTAGCTCAGTTAACTATTTAATCAGGCTGTTTCTAATTCAGTGGACACCCTGTGTGAACTTTTCTTAATTAATTCTATAATCTTCCATCATATAATCGATTTATTGATGGGTTACATGAGGTTGGTGCCTAAGTCATCCAGACAACGCCCCGCCCACTTACACAAACACACTGGTAACTTACTGTTAACAGTTGTCTTAATTCGTTTTTGCAGCATAACAAGTCACCCTAAATCATGGCTTTAAACAACATATATGTATTTGCTTATGAGTTCTGATATATTGCCTAAGCAGTTTTTGTCTGGGATGGTTTGTTCTGTCATTGGGATCAGCTAGTGTCTCAGCTGGGGCAATATGTTCTAGGCCAGCGGTCGCCAACCTTTCAGACCTCACGGACCACCACTGGTCTGCGGACCACCAGTTGGCGACTGCTGCTCCAAAGGTTGCCTTAAACCAGTGGCCGCCAACCTTTTGGACCTCATGGATCACCAGTGGTCCACGGACCACCGGTTGGCGACCCTAGGCTGTCTTTCCTTACTTGCTAGTTGATGATATCGGTGAGGAGCAATAAAGATGACTTGTCCATGTGTCTCTTATTATCCAACAGACTAGCCTGGGCTCCTTCTCATGGTAGTGGTCACAGAATTCACTAGTGCAGCGAAGAGGGCAAGCCACAAAACACAAGAAATTTTCACATCTCTATTTATCTTTGATTTGTTATTGTCTCAGTGACCAACACAAGCTGCATAGGCCAAGCCAGAGTTGGTGTGGGAGGGAACGAACAAGGGAAATCATCACTGCCCCTTTGTAACGATATGCTACCACTGTGAGCTGCCAGCCGTGCCTGATCTTCTATTGGCATAGCTGCCACCACATTGGAACTCAATCAGAGCAGCCTCAACAATCGATTTGTATAAGTTGCAGCTATCGATTATATGAGCCTTACATAATGCCATGTTTTACAATGTTGTCACCCCTACATAACACAAGGGTGACACCACAAATGCATGAAAATTGAACACACTTTAGAACAGCCCCTTAACTTATTCACAAGGCTCTTCCCTTCAGTTAGATAGTAATGATTGTGTGAAAACTTATAGCCAAAGTCTCACTTTCTGCTCTTGCTCTTGATGACTCAGCAGTATGTGAAAAATGTATGTAAGGTAAGAAAAACTTAAGATGCACAGATCCAAACTTACACAACAGATCATTTAGGGAGTAGTGTGATTCATGCCATCATAATCCTTTTTTTTTTTTCAGTCTTACATCAGGATTCTTTAGAACAGCCAGATCACCTAAGGCCTCTAAAAGAAAACTTAACCACCAAACTTTACACATACAGGACTATGCCCACTGCGTAGAACAAGGTATTCCTGTAGTGGTAATTCTGTGACTGTCTTCTGCTTGCTAAAAGACTCAGTGAAGGACCGTGTCCTGCTTGGAGGAGTATATGAATCAAACCAGCAGCACTATGCCCAGAGGACATCTATCAAGCTCTTATCATGACACGGTTTTATTTTTTGTTTGATTTTAGATTTTCCTTCATTACATGTTTGCAAACATGTGAGCATTTCATCTCATATTATACAGAAGTCCCTTTTTATCTGCAGGAGATAAATTCTAAGACCCGCAGTAGATGTGCAAAAGCGTGGATAGTACCAAACCCTATATATGCTGTGCTTTTTCCTATACATGCACACCTATGATGAAGTTTAATTTATAAATTAGGCACAGTAAGAGATTAATAGCAATAACTAATGCTAAAATAGAACAATTATGTGAATAGCATTGGGGACATTATTAAGTACAATAAGGGTTCCTTGAACATAAGCACCGTGGTACCATGACAATCTGATGGCCGAGAGGGCCAGGAAGTGCCTAACTCGAGGGAAGTGCATACAGCATGGAGATGCTGGACAAGGGGAAGGTCCTAGTCCTGAAAGAGACAGAGCAGGTCCTGGGTGAGACAGAGCAGGACCCTGTGGGATTGCATCATGCTACTCAGAATGGTGCAAGATTTAAACTTATGAATTGCTTATTTCTGAAATTTTCCTGTTAATATGTTCACACTATAGTTAACTACAGGTAGGGGAAACTACAGAAAGCAAAACTGCAAGGGATGGGGGGGAGGCACTGTAGTCTTGTGGAACTGAATCCTCATCCCTTCCCAGAAGGGAAGGGTTGGGCTCAATTTCCAGCCTTCAGCTGGTAAGTGGTGTGGGGGAGGGGGTGTCAGTCATGGCAGACCAGGGACAGCCCTGGGAATAAGCTCCCTGCATTTCCCAGGGCGCTATCTCCGATGTCCAGCCCCGCAGACAACCTGCTTCATTGTCTCCTGCTCTGCTCCCAGCTTTGCCATAATTAATTTTCTTCTCTTGATTGACGCAGCCCTTAAAGAGCAAGTGTCTCCATCCCCTGGCTGTGTGCTGTAGCAGGCGATGCAGGGGACACAGAATCTATTAAGGGGAAGGGGAAGGATAGCAGGGCCTTGACCTCCCTCTCACAGGCCCCTTCTTCTCCATGCTGCCCCCTCCCCCACCCCCTGTTCCATTCCACGGGAGCTGCTGTGAGACAGCAGGTTACGTAACATCCTATAGACAGCTCCAACGTAAAACTCTGATCAGTGACAGCCCAGATGACAAACAGGCTTCAGTCTGTGGAGCAAACCTCTCTACAGCATCTGCTGCTGTTTGCTTTCGGCGGGTCCATCAGGGCTGCACCGGCCAGTCAGGCCTGGCGGGGGTGGGAGCTGCTGTGCTCAGCAAGGGGCTGTCAAACTGTCCCACTTTCCTGCCTAATGCATGCAGGGGTATCCATATTTATATCGATCTAGGCACATGAGTGACACGCTCCTGCCAGCTTGGCAGGGATGGGCCAAAGTAACGGCACTCACTGAAAATTTCAACTCACACACAAAAGGCATATATTTAGCCTGGTCACTGATGTGGTGTGGCCTCCACTACAAGCAGAAATCACACCAGTCATTGAATATATATGAGTGATATATACTATATATGTAGACACAAAGAGATATATGATACATATATGTGCATTTTATATATAGATAGATAGATAGATAGATAGATAGATAGATAGATAGATATAGATAGATATAGATAGATAGATAGATAGATAGATAGATAGATAGATAGATAGATATGTATTACATACAAGGTGGGGCAAAAGTAGGTTTACAATTGTGAGTATGCAAAACACAGAGTTTATTCTTGTATTATTTTTATTCCAAGATGGAATGTCAATATTTCTTTATGGCTGAACTTTCTGCAGTCCCCATTTTCACTCTGTTATGGAAAACTTAACCTGGACCACTCAAGTTGGTCTGTTTCTTCTAGTTTAAAACTCAGTATATTTTGCTAAATACATTCCGTTTTTCCCCTTCTCTCCCTGCCTACAAAGCGGGGTGAGGAGAGCAGAGAGCGGTTGGCATGCTCTGTGTCAGCCAGGACTATTGAGGGAGTTATTATCTGGCCCACTCCCAGCCTCCACCTTCATAGTTTCCTCTGAGATGCAGTTTGCCCCTTCTGGCCCTGGTCACTTCCTCCTGGTACCTTCTCCTGATATCCATCATCCCAGGAGCAAACACTGTGTGTCGTCTTTGTCCCAAGCACAGGCCACTTCGATTCTGTTTGCTCTCTCCCATCCTTCAGTGCCTCCCCGGGGACTCAGGACACCCCAGCTGTTCTTGTGTGGCCACGCTGGGTGCCAGGGTCTGTGAGGCTGCTCCCAGACTATTTGTCCTGGTGCCTCATTCTCTTGGGCTAGGTGCCTGCTGCATACAGTGAATCGACACCAGCAAGAAATGTGTATAAGTCTCCTCTGTGCTCCTCATATTGAACTTACCTGGGGTATTCATCCACCATCCACCATCTGCCATCCACCCTTCACTCACCATTAGCTGCGGGATGGTGTGGCAATGAGGTTCCTATATAGTGGGGCTCATAACTTTGGCATTGTCTTAAAGTCCCCTCTACCTTTCTCTGAAAACCATTGCCACCAGAAAGGGTTTGATAACCTTTCTGGCCGTGTGGAATCTAACTTTTACACTATCTCATATTTTCTGCCCAATTATGGCTGTAGAATACATTTTACATCCCGATACTTTTCTTGGGCTTTTTGAGAGAAGAAAAGTATCGGGACAGGAATTCTTAGTATTATAATAAAAATTAATCTGAAAATAATCTATTATGTGAAAATGCAATAAAAATTAAAAAAAAAATTTAAAGCCCAACACTTGCATATCCCAAGGGTTTATATTGTTTCTGTACACTCAGTTATCTATATATATAAAAGCCTAAGTGACGGAACAACTGGTTGACTGGTCGCTATGACATGCACTGACCACCAGGGGGCAGACACTCAACGCAGGAGCTGCCCCCTCGTGGTCAGTGAGCTCCCATGGTCCCTCCCCTCTGCGCGCCCCCTCCCCCCGCCACTGAGAGACCCCACCTGTGCACGAATTCATGCACCAAGCCTCTAGTATATTTAATAACACAATGCACTTCTTTGTTTTAGTATTTGTCCACCCTTCCCCCCAAAGACAGTGCTTATAGAAAATCATTGCCGCAAATTTAGCAATAAAGGTTATAGGTGCATGAAAATTTGGTATCTGAGGTAAAGGGAAGAAGAAAGAGTTCATATCTAAAAATTTTATCTACTACAGTCTTTTGAGAAATCCATATTCATTTTCTTTTAGCAGAAAAAAATGTTGATATACGTACGGGTGCTTAATTATTACCATTATTACTATCAGCTATAATAATAATATTAATTATAAAAATGGCATGCCTTTAGCTCTTTTATCACAAAGAGCTTTTCATATCTAGTTTATTAACATGGGCTTCATCATATTTGTATGTCAGCAAACTGAGTTTCCATATATAACTGTCACTCACAGCCACAGCTAGGGCACAAGGACAGCATCTACCTTGCTCACTGAGTAGGTCTAGATCCCAAGATAACGCCTGCACGTAGTAGGTGCTCTGTGAAATGGTGTTTCAGTAGGAACAGGTTTAAAATATCCAGATTCAGGTTTTGTCTGCCCAGTATACTCTCTAAAAAGGAGATATGAATCTGTAACAAATCAGAATTTTAGAATCTTTATTGACTCTGCTGACAGGAAAAATAAGGTGCTTGTCAAACTGAGCCAAGGGTACAGCTAAAAACTTTCCACAGGGCTGATTCTAATTGAACCTTCCTTTTCAAGCCGGCATGTCCACTCCATCATCTATCGCCTCCGAAATATGAAAATGATTTATTTCTCAGGCCTTCTTGTTCAGATTGCCTTTTACTTTGGTTTCTCCAGAACCGTGTCTGCTGGTTCAAAAGCCAGGCCAGCAAACAAACGAAAATCAAATCCATCCTGAAAAAATGGAACAAACTTCTGCATGCTGCTCAAGAAAAAGAGAAGTTTCTTGAAAGGAAAATTCAAGATTGAACATCCCTGGCCAGGTAGCTCACTTGGTTAGAGCATCATCCCCATATGCCAAGGTTGTGGGTTTGATTCCCAGTCATGGAACATCAAGAATCAATCAATGACTGCATAAATATAAATACGGTAAGTGGAACAACAAATTGATCTTTCTTTCTCTCCATTCCTCTCTCTCTCAAATCAATCAATCAATAAAAAAAGTAAAAGACCAAACACATCTGGTGCCTCTTGATCACCTTACTCGTTAACAGCAAGACAAGAAGCCACTGCTAATGAAAACGTGCATTCTCAGACCAGGCTGGTGCCGAGGTAAAAATCAAGAAGAGTATTGAGGGCGTAGCTATCAGCTCTTAAGGGTGTAGCTATCACAAGGAAGACAGCCAGACCTTAATGAAACAATAAAAATCATTGTTATTAAATCTCTGTCCTTAAGTTCAGACCGTTCTAGTATTCTGTGAGACAAACTGACGTACACAGGAAGCGCCTAGGCTGGGAAACCAAGTCGGGTGGTTATTTCAAGGAGAAGTACATGGGGTTAAGTTATGAGCTCAACTAGCTGCTTTTTTCTTGGAACACATTTTTTTTTTTTTGCTTGAAAGAAAAACTCCCAGACAAACCATGGTTATTTAGAGTTGGGCATTTGGCAGACATTTTCTCAAAAATGAGCAAAGTGAGCCTGTCACTTAAAAACAACTGAGATTATTTGTTGCCAATGATAAAATGGGAGCTCCTGAGCAAAAATCAAAATATAAAAAATGTTTATCTGCCATTGTGAGCTTGACAGACAGCTTCCCAGTACTCAGACTTTTCTGATAGGGACTGTAGAATATTAATAAGTGGGACTTTTTGATATTGAATTATGAAATGTATTAACTCTTGGATTTTCTGAGTAACTCAACAAACCAGTATTTTCCAAATGATCAATACCTATGAAATCGCACAGGGCAAGATAGACCAGTGACATTTAAAAAAATATATTTTTATTGATGTCAGAGAGGAAGGGAAAGGGAGAGAGAGATAGAAACACCAATGATGAGAGAGAATCATTGATTGGCTGCCTCCTGCAGGCCCCCTAGTAGGGATTGAGCCCACAACCCGGATATGTGCCCTTGACTGGAATCAAACCGGGACCCTTTAGGCCACAGGCCAATGCTCTATCCACTGAGCAAACCAGCTAGGACAACCAGTGAATTTTTATATAACAGACTATGAGAAATTTACTAATAGGCTTTAGATTCCATATTGCAATTAACGTTTAAGAAACTATTACCACCTCTCAAGTTCTAGTGTAATAACAAAAAGAATATTGATAGTTACTTGCAAAGCCTATTAAAATACTTCATTTTTCTACAACATATCTGTATGAGACCAGATTTTCTTCATATACTTCAATCAAAACAACTTATGGCAACAGATTGAATGCAAAAGCAGAAATGAGAATCCAGCTGAATTCTATTAAAGCTGACGTTAAAGAGATTCTCAAACTGTGTAATAATGACACTTTTCTTCCTAATTGTTTTCTTTTTATTTTGGGAGCTATGGTTATTTTTCATGAATGCATTTTTATAAAGAGCTGTCATTTCATATTAGTTAATAAATCTTATCTTTTTAAATTTTCCTTTCTAATTTGGCAAATATTGATAGCGAAACCCACACATAATAATACTTTCTGAGGAACTCAGTAATTTTGAAGTATAAAGGGAATCCTGAGACCAAATATTTGAGAACTACTGAGTCAGCACATACTAGGTGGTGATCAAACCCGTAAAGGCTTATAGAAGTATGAGGAGGTCATAAGGCACAGGACACCATATGATTTGTGATATAGCTCCACCCGTCGTATTTGTATCAATTTAGAACTAATATGTGATCTATAAAACGTAAAGATTAGCAAACAATGCACATATCTGTATTGATCCGGATATTGGTAGAAATGATCTTCGGGGCTAAAAATAACAAGGCTTATTGGTCACTCATGCTAAATACACATGTCAGGCTGTCTGAGGCTCTGCCGCATAGCTCTTCTCTCCAGGACCCAGGCCTTCCCAGCATCCAGCATGGGAGGTGTGCTGGTGGATTGGCAAGGAAAGGGAATGTGTTAAATTGTCCATCATTGGGTAACTGGCTGCCAAAATCTTACCAAGACCACTGTGTGGCACTTCTACTTATATCTCATTGGCCAAAGCAAGTCTCATGACCCTGCCTGATTTCAAATGGGTCTCACAATTGCCATCCTACCATGAAACCATGGTCCATGAAGCAGGAAGGTTGAGATCCGGGGTGTGTGGGAAGTAGTAGGAGTCAGCAGCCACAGTGACTATTCACAATATACCACTCCATTCAAAACATAAACCCCCATTTACAAAAGTTACTGGGATCTGAGTCTTAATTTTGCTCATAATTTTTCACAATTACATTATTTCTTGCATACTATTTTGTGTTCTTTTCATTGACATTATTTTAAATGTCTCCATAGTTCTCCCATTTGCAATTTTAATGTCAATGTTAAATTTTCATTTATAGATAAATTATTATAATTTTTAACAGGTCTTACTTGTTGGTTATTTGAGGGGTGGCTAGTCTTTCACTAGTAACAATGGCATAGAAATGTATATCATTATAAAAAATATAAAATTATTTCTTTTTTACTGAGTCATCCCAAGTAAGATGGCTTTTTGTGAGAACATGTGTTACATAACGCCCATTATTTCATAAACTTCGTGGACAAGGATCTGGCTTTATTCATTTCTGTATCCCCAGAGCCTAACAAAATATCTGGCATTTGGTAGGCACTCAATACATGTCCACGGAATGAATGACTTTGCCAGATTGCTTTCCAGAGTTATTACACCAATTTCAATGCCACCAGCACAGAATTATATTGCTCTACAGATTCTTTACTGTTTGAGCAGTATTTTTCTTCATGTATTTAATGATCAGCATGGTTAAAAAGAATGTCAAGGTTTTCCTTTTACTATTTGTATTTTCTCTCACATGAGCTCTACTTAGTAAAATGAATCTGGCAATTCCTCTTAGGAATTTATATACTGACTTCATATATTATGGATTTCAAAGATTTTGGGGTCATTAGTTATGAGCTCATTGAAAGAAGAGAATAAACTAGGAATAAGTGGAGGTGGAGCCAATGGGTTCACCTCAAAAAAATAAAGCATATAATTATTATTATCATCATCATTGTCATCAAAAGATACTATTTACTGAACACATTTTGTAAATATTATCTCCAGGCCTCACATTACTGAAAGATAGATACTATTATAGCTCTGTTTTTTAGGTGTGGGAATTGACGTTCAGAAAAGTTGCAACTGCCCAAGACCTCACAGGTAGGAAGAAGCAAGTCAAATGTTGAATTCCTGTTTGTCTGAACTTGGAGTCCAGGCTTTCTCTCTACTCCCTGCTGCCTCGCCACTGCTCACTGGAGGGCCTCACCAACAACTCACAGCAGAGCTAGGAGGAGTACACTTGGGCCCCTGGGGCCAACACGTGAGTTAAGTGTTTGCAAACAGAAGCACTTAAGGTGATGCCTTTGTGATATTCACAAGGACATCTGCACCTGGGGTCATGTGGCACAGGACCTAGTCCTCAAGGTCACAGGTGTGCAGGCAGAGCCCAGTCAAGAAGGTGCCACCTCAAAAGGCACCATTGTTTTGTTTTGTTTTTATTGATTTCAGAGAGGGAGGGAGAGGGAGAGGGACAGAAACATCAATGAGAAAGAATCATTAATCAGCTGCCTCCTGCATGCCCCCTACTGGGGATCGAGCCCACAACCAAGGCATGTGTCCTGACCAGGAATGGAGCCCGGACCTCCTGGGCTATAGATTGACACTCAACCACTGAACCACACCAGCTGGGTGCAGGCAATATTTAATGGGAGGGCAGGAGTGCAAACCAGGAAGCGAGGCAGTGGCTCAGCGTGGTGGGCATGCTGGGCTCATGCTGTGTCCAGACATCGCCTTCCGCTGATAAGAACTGGCCACCACCCCCTGATAGAGACCTCTTCCTCAGACCTCCAACAGGCAGCCTCCAGTCACAAAGGGCCACTTACATTTAAATTAGTTAACATGGAATAAAATTAAAACACCACACCTGCTGCCTTACAAGGGCTAGCAGCTGCACGGGACTAGTGACTACTGGATTGGACATCACAGATACGGAACTTGTCTGTCATCACAGAAAGTCCTATTGGACAACACGGCCAGAGCCCCGCCTTTCAAGGACAGCAGCAACAGCAGAGGTCCCTGGGAGCTGGGAGCAGTGCAGATCTCAGGCCCCGCCCCAGCTCTACTGCAGGGGAAGCTTCAGAATACAGGATCACCAGGTGATGTGTGAATTCATTCAGGTTCCCCACCACCTGCCTGGAAAGCGGTCGGGGGGCTGTGCTCTGCCTGCTGAACACCTGTGCTACCCGAGCGACGTGGGGCCCAGGAAAAGAGAAACCAGCCTTTAACTTGTCATCTTTACTGCCAACGGTTCCCCAGTCTATTGCTTTTCTTTTTATTTTCATATTGTTCATTTTTTATGAACATATTTTTGGGGTCCCATTAATATTTCAAAGATGGTAATGGTAGGAGCCTGCCTTGGCTGATATTTAGAAACTGCCATATACCCCTCCTCACCTCCCCACCCCCACCTCCATTGCCCCCACCCTCTCCGCTTTGGCTGTGTAGCCAACAACCCTGCAGCATCCCTCCCCTGAAGGGGTGATTTCAGCAGCTCAGAGCCCTGCGTTTTTAGCAGCATCCCAGAGAGGTGAGTGGGAAGACTCTGCGCCCTCCTCCTTCTGCAGAACAACCCTCTACAACGCTGCGAGCCGGGCATATGTGTGTTCCCAGGCTGTGATAGGCATCCATCTTGCAAGGCCTCATAAATATTGAACAACAAGCACTTTGTAAAGAAGAGTGTTATTGGGGTGGTGCTGTCAGCTTCCCAGGTGCCTGTGTATCAGGAGCTGCGAATGCTTTGTGGACACACCCTCCTGCAGTAGCCCCAGGCAATGGGCCCTTCGTCTTTTAGGGGAAGCTGGGAAAGCATTCAGAGAAATTTGCAAATGTTTCTGCCCCTCAGAGGAAGCAAGCTGGTTCCTCTAAGAGAGAATTGCTTTCTGACAAATCATGTATCTGGGAGAAAAACAGCAGTGGTCAGTAAAGAAAAAAAAATGTGTGTGCGGCACACACACACACACACACACACACACACACACACACACACACACACACGAGAATGTCCACAGAGAGGAGGGCCGGCCCAATTTTCAGCGGGGCTTCTTTTATTTCGGTGCTACCAGATGAATCTTTTATTCCCACGAAGCCGGGGCCAGGCCACTTATTTCAACACGTCAAGCTTTAATGATACTGGTTCAGTTTTCTTTACTCTGTGGATTGGATACACCACATTGCAATTCAAATCACCCCAAACACCACAGTAAGCAGTGAGGTGATCACATTTCTTCCAAAGTGTAAATGGCTCTCCACAGGGGACTCATTCCAGGAGCTCAGGGGCCTGCACAGCATTGCCCTGGCAACTTCCTTTTCCCCAGATGATCATCACTGGAGGTAAATGCTTGGAAGATTAAAGTCCCCAATCCATGAAGCAAACTCCTGTTAGGTTCAGAAAATATCCTCCTTCTGATACTGTAGTAATTAGCTAGTTATTAATCATAGGAAAGGAGCAAAGGGAGCCACACATTATAGGCATGTCATTTGGGCAGCTTCACCAGGAAGCTGCAATTTCACCCTCCCCAGGGAACCACTGGCCCGTTCCCTGCAGGTCACTGGGGGAAGGGACTGGACTAAGGGGAAGATGAACACATGCACAGTAAAATCTGGGGGATGTAGGGAAGGAATTTGCCTGTCAATCTAGCCTGGGAAACCATGGATTGGCCAGAAGGGGCAGGACCACTGGAAAATTGGGCAATACATAACCCCCCAAACAAAGGAGCTCACTCTCTTGGCACTCTAGGCTCTTGGTGCTCTTGGCACACTAGTGGCTCTCTTGCATTCCCCCGTGTCCCCTCCATAGCCATGTGGCCCTGCAGACCCCACACACAGTGGACTAAAGGACTGCAGCTGCGGACACTAGCTCAACTAGCCCGATGCTGGATTAGACTGTGCAGACATGGAATGGAAACTCTGGGCAAGGGCGTTAATCCTAGCTCTGCTGAAGCTGCAGCTACGCTTCTTCTATGATGGGATGAAGGGAAATGGGACTTTGGAAACTAAGGGATGTTATTCCATAGAAACAGAGCTTTCTATGATACCTCAACCTCCCGTGGGGGCCTCCGGAAATTCTTATTCCAATGGCACCCCAAGAAACCCACTCCTACCAGCAACCAGTAGGGACGAGGAGCTCTCCCCACCAATAACACATTGGCCAACCTAGTGCAACCAATAACTCCCAAAGGGTTAGAAAATAAGAGTGTGTGGTGTGTGTGTGTGAGAGAGATGCTTATTGCACCCCCGCCCCCCCCCCCCACCAAATCATCTTTGAAGGGGTCGGAGAAGCTAAGTTGACTAGCTCAAAGTGACCCACAGAAGCCACGGAGAGAACACTTGTGTTTCTTTCCATAAAACGCTGCTGGCCTCCCAAGGTCTGCGGGAGAGGGAATTGACTTCTGAGCCCTCCCCTGATCATGCTCCATATGAATGAACAAAGTCCCTGGAGAGCTCACCTTTCACCTGCGGAAGCAGAGTCCTAGGATGGTATGTGTGAATGGGAGCCCCTTACGCATAGTAGGGATCCATCTGCCTTTGTGCAGGTGCTTCTGCCTTTTAGCCCGTAAATTACCCAGCTTATGGCCAGTAGCCATGAGTTTGCTAACAGGTAAGAACCGTAAGAGAACAGCATGTGCTAACTGAACCAGGCACTAATTAGCCACCACAAACCCACCTTCCACATTCCTGAGTAAGCAGTTTCCAATGTGTAAGCCTTGTTTCAAGTTAGAACCAAAAGTTCATTGAGAAGTTAGCTGCTTGGGACCTGGAATAAACTTCCCCCTAGAAACGACGTTACATATAGTGTGCTAGCCTAGCCCACAAATGCTTCTCTGACCTGTAATGGCTTCAGTTTTACCCAGTTGCTGGAAACAGTAACTGTGCCATACCAGCAATTAAACCAAAGAGCAGAACAAAAAATATTTTTACATGAAAGTTCATTCTTGAGAAAGTAAGATTAGTTGGAGAAAGATAAGGAGGCGAATGGAGACTGCATGGTGCACGTGGAGGAGGCTTTCGGGCTACCTGAAGGGCTGTTGAGGCTGATGGCACAGGCTCTTCAATGCTTCTCATTTCACTTCAAAACTTATGAGTTGCCTTTTGCTTGATTCAGGTACGTAGCTGGCACTCCTTATACTTATCCCCCATAATTAGAGCCTTTTTTTTTTTGTTCCTCACCAGTTGAAAAAAGAGAGCAAGAGAAACTGAGAGGGGCAGGGAAGAAAATGGGAAAAAGAGAGACTGCAGGGAGGAAAAAGGACGTAGTTTTCTTTAAGCAACTAAGCAAGAGTTAAAATAAAGAGAATAAATTGGGAGATTAAAGAAAATCTGTGAAAGATTGCCTCCTTGGGGGTGTCAAATGAACCTGTCAAAATAAGGGGAGAAAGGGGGAAAGAGTGGAGGAGAGAGAGAGGGGAGGGGAGGAGAGAGAGAGAGAGAGAGAAAGAGAGAGAGAGAGAGAGAGAGAGAGAGAGAGAATGCGTCTATTCCCATGGAGAAGAAATGCTGTTTTAGGCAGTTTCTTTGCAGGTCATTAGAGGATGTTACCTGTGCTGCTGACTAAAGTGAATGAGACAGAGGACAGCCTTGGGGGTAAATGGGGTGAGGTGAGGCTAAGGGGTTTGACATGCCCAGTGCTAACTTCAGAACCTAAAAGGCAACTCCTGTGTTACAGGCTGGGAATTACCTACTTTGCGCATTAACTTCACTATTTTTCACTTAACCTAAGTATCCCCAAGTCTTCCAGTCTCTCTGAACCTCCCCTTCTTTTTCAGAAAGTCCAGTCTCCCTGGTTCGGTGTCCTTTCTCCTCTGGCATCTTCCCTCTGCTGCCCTGGATTATTCAGACGGCAGATTTATATTAATTTTGATTGTACTATTTTAATATTACATTTTTTGTTAATATTTTCCTATGCCCAATTTGTAAATTAAACTTTATGATAAGTATGTGGACAGGGAGTCCTTTCCTCATTTCCCAAAGAACTACCATCTCCAAGTGGTAAATCTAAATGACTTTTAGGCAGTCAGTTTGAGATTAGAGAGGGGCAGTTTAGGCCATCAGAGAAACAAAACCAAATTCAATGTCAGATACCATTGTTTCCCACAAGGCATCAACCCTTCCCCTAGCACCGTGGTCGGCAAACTGCGGCTCTTTGGCCCCTTGAGTGTGGCTCTTCTACAAAATACCATGGCCTGGGCGAGTCTATTTTGAAGAAGTGGCATTAGAAGTTTAAGTTAAAAAAATTTGGCTCTCAAAAGCAATTTCAATCGTTGTACTGTTGATATTTGGCTCTGTTGACTAAGGAGTTTGCCGACCACTGGTTTAGGTGATTACATATTCCCAAATGTTCTTGCCCTCCTAGTGGCCACGCCCATTCTGGCCAATCATCTCTGTCACCAGGTGTGATTGACAGACAAGTACCCTCTCTCATCACCCTTACTTTACTGGGCATATGTCTATCTTTCCTTTGTTGCAGTGATGGGCAACCTTTTGAGCTTGGTGTGTCAAACTTCGCCAAAAAACTGAGCATAACTCGGGTAGTGTGTCACTTTGAGGAAAAAACATTATTTCGTGATATTTATAGTTTAAATAACATAAATGTATAATTGTTTCATCCTCGGCATGCGGCCGCCTCAGCGGCCGCGTGTCATCAGAAATGGCTACGCGTGTCAGTGCTGACACGCGTGTCATAGGTTCGCCATCATTGCTTTGTTGGGTCCCTCCCCCAGTATTTGCAGGGAACATGCCTATAATACCTGGCCTTCCCTTCGCTCCTTTCCTGGTATCAGTAACTACTTAATTACAATGGTATCCATATGACTGGGTACCATCCTCTATCCCCAAGGCGCCCCACCATGCTCTTACTCTCTAGATTCCTGGGATGGCAAAACCCTTTTTCTTTCCAGGTAACTTACAGTATCTTTCCGGACAAAACAAAAGTTATTAATATGTGAGAGTTGATCATCTTTTACATCAGCCCCATCTGGGGTGAATAAAGCTGGTGAGTGTTACTCCCCATGCTTTTCCTCCTTCCTCTACTCACTGTGAGAAAAAAGACAGTAGCCATGTGAGAGGATTTTCATGTACCCTCCAGGGACTGCTGCTCTATGGGGACCTATTAGTAACAAGTCCTCCTGAAGCGGGTGGGGGGGAAGAGGGGAATGGTTAAGAAGGTTATAAGACGGAGGCGATGGATGGTTTGTATGAAGAACAAGCTTTGGAAGAAAGGAACCCAGAGGCTCCCAAGAGTCATGAGTGCTCCGGAACCTTGGGCCCCGCGTTAGACTCGGGCAAAGAAACACTCAAGAGATGCAAACCCAGAACTCCGGTTAGGACTGTGCTGCTTTAAATGTGACAGCTCCTGGACTGGGTCACGTGGGTCAGGGTTCAGCTTTATCACCGGGGGAGATTGAATTCTCCTTTGTCTCAATCCCTCACTGCAGACCAGGCGGCAGCCCAAGCCAAAGGCCTGTTAATTGGCTTTCCTAAACAAAAGAGCCATCTTCCCCGAGATAAAACCTGCACTCCCTTATAAAGCACAAGTGGATCGAGTCATTTATTTTTTTAAATAGCCATCTTTTGCCCTCAGGTTATACTTATTATGTTTTCCTTGACAATCCACAAAGAGTTTTCGTACAATCCCCACCTGGCAAGCCGCATCCGCCCAAACCAAACTCTCATAATTCAGGTAGTAGTTGATTAACAGTAAAAATAATTTTATCACTACCAAAAGAAGTAAAAAAAAGGGAAGCATGGCCACCTGGAAGGCTGGATCAAAGCCAGCTGATAATTATCTTTCTATTGCTGCCTGAAGGACCCAGGGGAGGGAAGGAGCCAGCAGTAAGCAAAGAGACCAAGATTCATATGAGCCAGAGCCCGGCCAGGTGACCTAGGAACCTGGCCACCCCAGCAGTAGCCTGGAATACAAAGGGTCTCGGCCCTATTTGCACTTCTATGGACACTCCCTCTCCCCTCCCCAGCCAGCCCTGTTCTCTCCAGCTTGAGCCTATGAACTGTGCCCATTATTTTTCTGACTTAGTTCCCTGTATTCACAGTTAAACTTGGCTGTCTTCCCTCTTTGTCTCTTTACTTCATAGTTTGGTGGGGTATAGGGGGTGACATGATGGGGTGGAGAGGTTTACCTTGAACTTCCTTGACTCTCTAAACACTGTTATGGTAACTGAGGAGAAAGGTACCACATCCTTTCTTTTTTTTTTTGGAATCCCTGCTTTAAGATTCTATTTGTGAAGATAGAAGAGAGTGAATTACAGATTTTGTTTTGCTGTTATTTTGGTAATGAATCCTAAATATAAAAGGATTATTCAGAAGGCAGATTTATATTAATTTTGAAAAACAACAACAACAACAACAACAAAGCTATTGTGAAGCAAGACATAATTAAATGCTGTCGCCTCCCCCTTATGCTTATTTGCTCTTTGAAATTTTAGTTAGCCATGGTCAACCACAGTCCAAAATATTGAATGGAAAATTCCAGAAGTAAACAATTCGTAAGTTTTAAATTGTGCACCATTCTGAGCAGCGTGATGGAATCTCACGCCATCCTGCTTCCTCTCACCTGGGACATGAATCATCCCTTTGTCCATGCTGCATAAACTCCCTGCCCTCTGGGTTCTCAGATCAATCATTCCTGCAGTGCAGTGCTTGTGTCCAATTAACCCTTCTTTTACTTCATAAGGGCTCCAAAGCCATTCACATAACTTTTACTGCAATGTATCCTATGGTTGTACTATTTTATTATTACTTTTTTTGTTAATATTTTCCTGTGCCTAATTTGTAAATTAAACTTTATGATAGTTATGTATGAATAAGGAAAACAGCATATACAGGGTTCGGTACTATCCTGTTTTCAGGCATCCTCTGGGGGTCCTGGAATGTATGTCCTGAAGACAAGGGGAGCAACTGTAATGCAGCTATTTAATTTGCAATTGATTGATCTGACCTGCCTTACAATAATATAGAGTTGTGATATAAAACAATTCTACATTTCTTTATAATCTCACTTCATTTTACATTATATATATATATATATATATATATATATATATATATATATATTATTTCAGAGAGAGGAAGGGAGAGAGAGTAATGGATAAGAAACACCAATGATGAGAGAGAATCATCGAGCGGCTGCCTCCTGCACAACCCCTAACAGGAGATTGAGCCCGCAACCCAGGCATGTGCCCTGACAGTGAATCAAACAGTGACTTCCTGGTTCATAGGTCGATGCTCAACCATTTAGCCATACCAGCCAAGCTTAAATATTTTTCACAAAGTAACAGTATATACAAATTTGAGTTTTAGCAGAGGTGTGAAGATACAGCAGGTAGAAAATTTCAAATTTCTGGCCATGAGTGGCCAGAGCAGTGTTGATCACCCACGGACATTGATGAAAGCTCCCTGCACAGCTCTGAGCACCTCACCCGACCTCAGGACCTGAAGGGGTCAAGGGGGGAATTTGATGAGTTTTTTTTTAGAAAGAGCTGTCATGGTGCTTCCAGATCCAAGCCCTGTGGGATTGGCTGCGGGGAGTAGGGGGTGGGGGTAGGAGCATGCTTCCTTCTGTTGGTCAGAGTGTGAGGGAGGGCAGGCCTGTGCCTGACTCTCAGGAAAAGGGTAAATCAGGTGATGGCCATTCTGGGATAAGCCTGCACTCCTGCTTCCTAGGGCCAGACACGGGCCAAGCCAGAGAAAGAGCGGCGGGCCAGAGCCAGTGTGAATCCTCTCAAGAGGGGCTCCTGCCAGAGAGAGAAGGGGAACAATGATGAACGTCCATGACAAGCCCTCCCACTTGGGACCCCTGGTGCTATTCTCCTGAGGTAGGTCTGCACCTTTTCCTCAGCTGGCGGGTCCCAATCCACACCTGGGAAGCATGGCAGCTCCCATGACCACCTCTCCCTCCCCAGTCCCAGGTGCATGCCCTGCAGGGGCTGCTGGGAGCTGGAGGTGGGGAGAGGAGAAGGCTACTGTCCTGCTGGCTGAGGGTTGGTTTGATGTTAAGTCAAGTTCAGGTCATGATGAAAATCGTAGACAGCGGCTTCTAATTCCTTAATTCAGGTCGCATTTGTGACTTACATAAAAGATGGGTTGCAGCATGCACTAGGGCTGCTTACTGCCCAGGCTCATTCTCATTGGCCAGTGTGCACACTTGTTTACTAGGGAGCAAAGCAGTCATGAGCCTGCCAGGATTTTCATCCAGACACAGGTAGGGATGATAATAGAACGGAAAAAAGAAAACATTCAAAATATTGAATAAAATGTGAGACCTCGAGTTTTAAACTGATTTCCTGTGGCTGCTCCCACAAAATCATTTAAAACTTGTTTACAGGTTCTTCAATACGTATTACTGGTCTCATCATTTTTGGCTGGGAACTCAAGAAAAAAGAATCCAGTCAAAAATATTCTGGAATCAGGTAGGAACAAAAGACTATCAGAGATGGGACTAATTCAAAAGTCAATAATCATTTAAAATAGAGTTTTTCAAATTACCAATTATGACCCATTAATTAGTTATGAAATCAACCTACTGGGTTATGATCTAGTGCATTATTTTTAAATGAAATTGAATCGATGGGATGAAATAAAACAGAATGGAATATAAATGCTAGAGTGCATCACCCATAGTAAGATTAAATATTGTTTCATGATTATCTTATGTGCACGTGTGTGTATATATCCATGTGGGCTCGGTTAAGGATGTAAAATATATTTTATACCATATCTCACAGTCAAAAAACAGCATATACAAAATCCATAGAGAAAAACCAAGTCAGGACCCAAAGGTACCATGAGAAATAAAATACAGGAAGCGAAGAGAAGAGTGTCACAGAGAGAGCAGACAGATTCCAGATGTGTCTTCCCTCAGCTGCCCCCCTTCATTTTTTTTTTTCCAGAGTGGAAGGTTCTCACACCCAGAGCTCCTTACAGGCACCTTATACTTTTCACCTTTGTCAACAGAAGAAAGAAGGAAAGGAGAAAGAAAGGGGTGGAGAAGGGGAATGAGGAAGAAGGAAGGAAGGAAGGGAAGAAAGAGAAAGAATACATTAAAAGGTGAACAAGTTAGTGAAGACAATTGGGGAAGCTTTCACCCTCTCCCCCTCTTTTAAAACAATCTCAACCCACACAGCCAGTGGCAGACATGTCCCTATTAAAAAAAAAAAAACTACTTTGAAATAAAGGAATTCCAACTTACAATCAATACACTTTGCAGTGTTATCATATGAGACATATAAAAGATTTTAGTAGTAACAAAATTAGTGTACAGTGGTTCTCAACCTTTCTAATGCCGCGACCCTTTAATACAGTTCCTCATGTTGTGGTGATCCCCTGACCATAAAATTATTTTCGTTGTGCCGAAACCGGTTTGGCTCAGTGGATAGAGCGTCGGTCTGCGGACTGAAAGGTCCCAGGTTCGATTCCGGTCAAGGGCATGTACCTTGGTTGCGGGCACATCCCTGGTGGGTGGTGTGCAGGAGGCAGCTGGTCGATGTTTCTAGCTCTCTATCCCTCTCCCTTCCTCTCTGTAAAAAAATCAATAAAATATATTTTAAAAAATTATTTTCATTGCTACTTCATAACTGTAATTTTGCTACTGTTAATGAATCGTAATATAAATATCTGTGTTTTCCGATGGTATTAGGCTCTACAGCAGCAGTTCTCAACCTGTGGGTCATGATCCACAGGTTGAGAACCACTAGCAGGGTCGCCTAAGACCATCGGAAAACACATATATTTACATTATGATTCATAACAGTAGCAAATTACAGTTATGAAGTAGCAACAAAAATAATTTTATGGTTGGAGGTCACCACAACATGAGGAACTGTATTAAAGGGTCGCGGCATTAGAAAGGTTGAGAACCACTGGTGTACTATGTATAATGCTCTGGTAATTAACCTTGTAAATTTATTTTTGAACACCCATCTGATCTGATCAAGAGGGGCAGACAGCATCTTCCCAAGGTATGTTGACTGGAGAAGACACCATCATACAGTGTGGACTGCACTCGGGGCTGCCACCTTGTGTTGACTTTAGACAGCAGCTTTCCCAATGTGTTCTTCCTAAATGGTGCCCCCTGGAGTTATGAAGTGCAGTGATCCTGACTATGCATTCCTTCCTGGACACCTGCCGTAATGCCCCCTGCTGGCCAGGATGCTCTCTGCAGCGCTACAGCCCTGCTCTCATTACTAGAAGCACCTGCACTGAGTACTTTGGGTCTTGACCACTACAGGGGTCACTGCTCAGACTTCATCTGCTTTCAACATGGACTTCTCCTTGGCTGGTGGGGGTCTCCTGACTGCAGGTAGTGTTCATAGCCTCATAGTTACACTCCCCCTAGATATCTGGTAGGTCTAGTTCAGAAAAATCTCCTATTTTTACAATATGCTGACAGCAAAAGCCTCCCTCCGCCTCCTCCCTCCCATCATCCCTCCCCTCTCCCCACCAACACACAAGATTATTCTTCAAGGGGCAGTTAAGCTTTCAGGGCATCTTCAGTAAAGACCTCCCCAACTCACCCAGATCTCATTGACCTTCCTCTCCTCTGTACAGAGATTTCTCTACCGCACTGGGATTCTGCACTGCCCAATTAAATCCTCACTAAATTCCACCTCGTGCTGCCACTGTAGTCCCAGGTGTTAGTGTTGGTCTTGACTCTTGGTTAGACTGTGAACTTCTCAGTCTTTGGAACCCTTTGCAGCACCCAGCACCCTGCAGTGTCTGAAAGTACAGGCCACAGGCAGAGCTACTTAAGAAGCTGGTTCTTAAAGCATCGCTCTCTTTATGTGTGAAAAGTGACTTCTGGACCAATGCATCCCTTTTGGGGGACTTATGAATGGTTGGACATGGTTCCTAAAGACAAGACACACAAAAATAAAAATAACTTATATGCCAGGCAGAATATAGTGCTTTATACACATCGTTTTTCTTGATCACAACCCTATTTGGTAGATATTTTAACCACAAATGATTGAACAAAAAAATGGAAAAATAAAAGAGATTAATTTCTCCAAAATCATACAGCTAGCAAATGGCAGAGCCTGGAACCCAAGTCTATATTCTCTTTATAAGAATAGTGTCTCTCATGTAAATTAATCCTGCTTCAAATTTCAAGAAAATTCAGTAGATGGAAAAATGCTTCACATCAGCCAGGGAGTCATTCCGAGCCCCAGAGACCTCAGGCCCTTTCTCCCCAGGGACTGGGAGCTAGTTACCCAGGAGCCAGCAGGATTCCAGGCTGAGGCGCCCAGACTCACACTGGGCATTGGCCTCGCACAAGAAAATCACCTGCAACCATGCAGATGAGATGGAGGCTGCAGAAAAAGAGGAGCAGCAAGTGAGTCATGTAATCTGTGTAAAATTACAAAGAAAATCAAGATCCAGAAAGATTGGAGTCAAGAAGTGATCCTGCTCTTATTACCTTACTCGCTGGAGCAGTATTCACATGATCTTTATGGTCTGTTCTGGCCCTTGGTCATACTGTCATTTACTACTGTCTAAAAGTTTTATAGATGTAGGATTTGTTTGCCCACCTAAATGAAAAATTCCTAGAAGTTTGGGCAAGATAATACATTCTGTAGCATTTCCCAGAAGGCTGGATGCATTTCACACAAGTTTAAAACACCTTTTAATCTTCCAGGACACAGTGTCCCAGCACCATGTGGAAAAAAGAAAAAAAAATGAATATAATATTGCTGCTGCCATCCGGAGTCTTATAACTTGGTGGATATTGTCATTAAAAACTGACTGATGGAATTTTAGTGTCAACAAATCCCATTTTTGAGAACTCATGAAGGATTAGATAAGCTTTACAAAGATTAGAAACAGACCAACATAATGCATGTTTTTAAAAAGGCAGAAAGATCAAAAGTCAGAAAGTTAGAGATTAGTAATAACACCGAATTTGCCTATGACCAAGTCTTTTGAAACAAATCATGAGAGAATTAATTGGGAAAAAGATCATCAGGTGTTGAATAATAACCAATGTGGCTTTAAAAGGAATACATCCTGTCCAGCCAAACCAGTTTATTTCCATCCCAAAGAGGAAGATGTAGAAATTGTGAAGCAATAAACATATTATAACTTGACTACAGCAAGGTTGTTGATCCTTTCCAGTGTGATATGCTCATAAATATGCAAATAAAATATAGCCTAAGTAACTCAGCTAGATGGTGGGTGCACTCAGAGGAAACCGCAAAAGAAGCTTCGGCTGGGAGTTTTTTTTGAGCCCTGAAGTATCCCCAATTTCCATTTATGACATGCTGATAGGAGCAAGGCTGGTCTTATTAAATCATGGGTAGGCCCAAAGTGCAATGCAGGCCTAGAATTCTCTTTAGCTTTACAGATCATGGAGGAACTAGTTGAAAATCAGAACAGGTTGGATTTTAATTGAGAAGGCTTATAGGGAAAACAACTTTTGATCTCTCTCCCTTAGTTTTGTTTATTGCTTTGAAAGAGAGAGAGAAATATCGATTTGTTGTTTCACTTATTTATATATCCCTTGGTTGCTTCTTGCATGTGCTCTGACCTGAACGAACCCACAACATTAGCATATCAAGAGGATGCTCTAACCAACTGAGCTACCCAGCCAGGGCTGATCTTTCTCTCTTGACTTTACTCCTGGAGCCAAGTGTGGAGGCAGCCTTTTCTTGAAGCCAGAGGCTCTGATGTGAAAGAGGGGTTACTTGGCTTTGGTTGTGAGTTGGTCCACTGAGATCTCGGTTTTCTCGTCTGTCCAATGGGGTAACAGCTGGCCTGCGGTGAAAGCATTATCTTATGTGGATTAGCTAATTAATGATCATTTAGGGTCTTAAAAATGCAGTGTTGCATGAATACTAAGTATTATTATATTTCATGTGAAGGGCAGATCTTGATTTGAAAAGAAAACGGGAGGAAAGATTACAGGAGACAGAATGAGAAAACACAGGAGAGAAGCTATTACCCAGTTTGGGGAGTACAATTGCAAGGGCTTGAGCATCATAAAACATCTGTGATATTTCCACTCACCTCTGCTCCTCTAGTCACCATGAGGGAGAAAGCAGTCTGCTATCTATAGGTAAAGAATCAGAGAAAGCAATAAAGTGAGTGTTTGACCTTGACAAGGTTGAGGAAATCTCTCAAATGTCATACCATTTTGGATTTTCTAAATGGAGAAATTACTTAAGCTACCTGGGGGATTGTAGTTATTAACAAGCCAACGTAAACAAGGCTCCAGAATCCATCTACTAAGGATTCTTTGGACACATGGCAGACTGCTTCAAATTGACAATTTCCTGGACTGCTCTTGAAACTCAGTTTGTTGACACTCGGTTCATCCCAAATTAATGGAGTTGCCTGTTCAACAGCTAAAACTGCCCTTTTGGGTTGGTCTCAAGGGTCCTTCCTGGGGTATAAGGAAGGCCAGAGGATAAATTCTAGATGTTCTAGTACCCTGGAATGAAGTCAATTAAATAAAAGCCATTGGTCTCAGAGGAGGGTAGAGGCCCTATGACTAAGTCTTCTCTTATTGGTGGAGCTCAGTTAATCCCCAAAAGGGTCAAAGAAATTGGGGGTGGGAGTTGTTTCAGAATTCAGTGCCACAAACCAAAAGAAAGACAATTTGCCCATGTCTTTCCTTTCTGGTTCTAGCTCTCTACCATCTGAAGGATCCCTCTAATAAATTATAAGAGCCTTGTCAAATAGATGATTCTATTATTAACCAGACAAGTGTGTCTTCTGGGCTTCCTGGCATATCAAGAGGACTGTGAGCCTCTCCATAGGGTCCCAGGGCCATTTAGCTGTGCTCATCAGCTTCTATGAGGGAAGGATGAGGAAGACAATGCCCTTAATTTGGCCAAGTGGCCCAGGAGCAGCCCAATGATAACTGTGTAATCATGGGTGGAGTCTTCTTGGTGCTGTCTTTCTAGGTTACTCAAGGGCACTGGTGCTGGCTGTGAATGTAAAGATGGCACAATCCAGGCCTTAAATGTCCTATTTGAAGACTCATTGGACTTCCCCCCTGATTGCATAGCTCTGGAGACTTGTGAAGTACAGAATTAACTTTCTGTCCTTGGAACTCAATTGTCACTATGATAATGCAGTACAAATTAGCACATGCCCAGGACTCAACAGAAATCAGGGCAGACAAAAATGAGACAGGCAGAATTCTGGACTACTTTTTTTGAAACTTGACCTTGTCTAGGATAGTTTTATAAATCATAGGTATGGGTACTTTTGTTTAGAAGTAAACATGTTTTCTTATGTTAGTAGGAACAGAAAGAAAAAAAAACACACAGTCAAGATGTCAGGAGGCAGAAGTGAATGTGGGTGGAAACACTATTCATCTTAAGTCAGCAGCACTTCCTGGGAAGCCCCATCTCTTTTCAGCTCCAACTAGCTAGCTAAAGGAGCCAAAAATAACAAATATGGGGAAAAAGGATCTTATGTACATTTTTGAGAATGTGGACATCCCCCGCCAACCCTGGAGCTCCTCCAAGGAAGAGACCATTTAAAAAATCTTTTTTTAAGCCTTTAGCACAATGCCTGGCACATAGTAGGTCTTCAACAGACTTTTGTGAATAAGCAAATGATTAAAGAGTAAATTATGAAGTGCCCAGAAATGTAGTATAGTTACCCAATATTTGCTTAAAAATTCAAAGGATCATGTCCTAATTTTATAAATGCAACTTGAACAACTGCACTTTTAACAAAATGTAATCTATGATAGGTCCTTGAAAGCCCTCTTTAAGTAAATGTCCGCAGGCTCCCTCGGACTGTGAGACTGCAGTGTGGAGCTAGCAATGGCTGCTCCTCTCTCCCCCTATGCATGTCAGCTGCTCCAGAAATCAGATCTGAGCAGCTGCCTAGGCAGTCCTGAGCATAATTCCTGTTGGTTTAGGATTTAGGCTTACAGGATTAGAATGACGATCATAAACCTTGCCCATTATAAAATCCTAAAGTCATTATTAATTTTAAAAGGAGTATAAAACCTTGGGCAAAACTAATAACAAATGTATGCCAACTCTAAAACCAAGATGAAGCCTAAATCCTGTCTAATTTGGAGAGCCTGGGCTGGAGCGGATTATGGAGGAGGCTGCGGATTCTCCCTCCCTGGGAGCTCAGGTATGAGGAGGACAGGCTCACTACTTCTGCCCAAAGCCAGGGACTGACAGGGATCACCCTGCAGTTCTCTAGTCTGCAGTTTGCACACGAAGGGTGGAAAAGACTAGAATCAGCACTCCCAGGCTGAGGAGTCTCTAGGCAAAAAAAAAAAAAAAAAAAAAAAAAGGAGCTAGGACCAAGGACAGCAGCCAGGGAAGGGAGGGCTCTGCCATAGTCCTCAGTTATGTGTCTTGCAATTGCTGCCTGCCTTCCATAGGTGTGAAACACACACACACACACACACACACACACACACACACACACACACACGAAAGCATTGGCATCCTGAGGAGGGGCTCATGATCAAATAGAAAACCTTGCTTCCAACAGCATGTCGCATGAATTGAATCTGCCCATGCAAACAACAGTCTGCTGCAGAGACGCAGGGCAAGATGCAGAAATGAAGGGGAGGCGAGGCCCGTCTCAGCTAGGGGTGTGTGATTTACAGCCCAAGTTCAAAGTGATGATAATACCATGTTTTTACTTTTAAAATTGTTTTATCCTATTTTTCCAGCCCATAAGGAATGCACCTTGGTGTCAACAGAACCCCTTTGTCTTTGTAAGCTATTTTGAAGCCAAATATCAGTAAATTACTTCCCAAACCACCACACAACTAGATCACGCTGAGAAAATGGGCTTTGCAGGAATGCAGTAAATTGTTTCTGTCACAGAAGAAAATACAAGCAGTAGAAATCGTTATGGATGAGTCATTATGAGAAGGGGCCAAAAAAATTAACCTTCCTCCGTTGCCTTTGTCTTTGTGCAAGCAAAGGAGGGTGTTGCGTGTATTTGTATGTGTTTATTTGAATTCACCTGCCACACTTAGCCGTTTGGAGCCAGGATGGGTTGCGGAGATAGGCAAGGCCAGGCCCTTCATTGACGTGTGTGCAGGAGGGAGCAAGAGAAAAGGCCAACTTTCCAACAGAATATTGCTGAGAAGGTCTTTAACATGATTCAAGGACAAGGGGCTCTGGGGTTAATGAAGGGAGAGAATTTTTCATTTTAAAACCTTTATTTAGCCCAGCCAGCATGGCTCAGTGGTTGAGCATTGACCTATGAACCAGAGGGTCACGTTTTGATTCCCAGTCAGGACCCATGCCCAGGTTGCAGGCTTGATCCCGTGTGGGACGTACAGGAGGCAGCTGATCAATGATTCTCTCTCTCATCATTGATGTTTCCATCTCTCTCTCTCCTTCTTTTCCTCTCTGAAATCAATATATATATATATATATATATATATATATATATATATATATCCTTTATTTAGTGTTATAGACTGAAGGTGTACCAACCCCCCCGCCCTGCAATTCATGTGCTAAAACCTAATCACCCATGTGATGATATTGGAGATGGGGCCTTTGGGAGGTAACTAGGTCACACCATTGGGTTGGGAATGGGATCAGTGCCCTTATAAGAGACCCCAGAGAGCTCCTTCCCTCAGCCTTTCCACCATAGGACAGCTCAGCACCTGTGAGCCAGGAATCTGCCTGCACTTGCTCTTGGACTTTCGCCTCCAGATTGTGAGAAACAATTTTGTCTCCAAGCCACGCAGTCTGTGGTATTCTGTTATTGCAGCCCAAATGGACTAAGACATGGAGGTGTGAGAAACAGTACCAGGCACAGGATGAAATGCTTTACACACATCGCCTCTTCTGCTTCTCCCGACAATTGTATTTGGAAGTTGCTGTCATTACCCCATTTACAGCAGAGCAGTGGAGCTTTAGAGAGCGGGGTGCCTTGTGAAGCCCCCAGCAGGGACATGGCTGGGCTGGGATGCATACCGAGGTGTCTGACAGCAAGCCATGCTTTCCAGAGCGCTTTTGGACCTCCTCGGGTGAAGAGGGTGTGGTGTGAGGCCCACCGTGGACAAAACCAGCCCTCGGAGTCAGGTATACCCCTAAAACAATCGAGAAAATTACCCTCATTCTCCAGGTTTGAACAAATCATTTCATCATTGCGCGGTGAATCCTCACCCAGCATGCTCCTCACCCATCACCTCCGTCACTGAACCCTGGGAATCCAATGAGTTCCCTCCGACCCTCTGAAACCACCTCGCTCCAGCTCTCCTCCCTTTGTGCCATATAAAATCCATTTCCATTCACTCGATAATGATGCTTCCTGCCCCTTCTATGCAAACAATGATGCAGAAAGTGCTCCATTAAAGTGTTAAAGGTGTCCTAATGTGTGGTAATTGATTTCACGTATGGAGTCATGGAACACGGCAACACATGGGACAATGGATTTGATACAGGTGCTGTCTGACTTGGAGAACAGCTGCACGGAGCTGGTTCTCTGTGCCGGCGCTGACTGTCCAGGGGACTCTGCCAAGGAGCCTGACACGATAGGACTCAGAAGGTCCCCTTAGTCCCTGTCGGGGACCATGTCATCTCCGATCCGGCAATTCAAATTGATTTGCCAGTGATATGAATTTGAGGGCTCTGTCCTGCCACATGGATCTGTGGTGCGAAGCCACCTCTGTGGTCTGCCAGGCTCGGGAGACACCCTGAGGCAGGTGCAGGTCAACACGGGTCCCCTGGGGAGGCCCGCGGACAAAGAAAGAGTGCAAAAAGCATGCACGTGGAGAGATTAGGACGGCACAGAGAAGGCCATGTTTGCTGCTCACCGGCTGCACCCACATCTGGACCCCAGAGGCAACAAGAAACACGTGTGTGCGTGTTGCTGTCTAGTTCACAAAGAATTTTCACACACACGATCTCATTTTCTCATCAACCTTGCAAGGTTGAGATTCTTAGCAACATATAGTGAGAACTAGATTACTCATTTTCTCCTTGGGCTACATAGTGTCTGGGAAGCTTTTAAAGAACAGCTGGTACCCAAGGCCCCTCCTCCCCACGCCCAACCAGATCCATTTTCAATTGATTGGAGATGGGACTCAGGTGCCAGTATTTTTTTTTTTTGTATAAGTATGACAATAAAACTATTAATGATACTGACGTTTGAATTCTATGATTTTCATGTGTCACACGTATTTTCTTTTGATTTTTTTCCAAACATTTAAAAATGTATAAACAGTTCTAGCCGGTTTGGCTCAGTGGATAGAGCACCAGCCTGCAGACCAAAGAGTCCTGGGTTCAGTTCCGGTCAAGGGCACGTACCTTGGTTGCAGGCTCCTCCGTGGCCCTGCCCCTGGTCAGGGCTCATGCAGGAGGCAACCAATCGATTTTTTTCTCTCACATCGATGTTTCTCTTTGTCTTTCCCTCTCTCTTCCACTCTCGCTAAAATTCAGTGGAAAAATATCCCTGGGTGTGGATTAACAAAACAACAACAACAAAAATAAAAATGTAGAAACATTCTTAGCTATACTGTATGAAGACAGACAGAGGCTGGATTTGGCCCACGGGCCATAGTTGGCTAACCCATGTCTGTGTTCAATTTGCCAAAATATCTTCCTGCCCCCATTCCTCCTGCCTCACATGCCCCACACTCCCACTTAGTTTTAAACCTCGTCTACAGCCTCCCTGTTGGACCACCTACTCCAAGTAGCCAACACGCTGATGTTGCTCACTTTCCTTCCTTCCTTTCCCATTTCTTAGGTATAGCTTCCCAGCTAGTTCTCATTTTTTTGGACAAATAAAAATGTAGACATTTAAAGTGTACAACGTAATGTAATATAGTACACACTGTGAGATGATTATGGCAATCAGGCTAATTAATGTATCTACCACTTCACATAGTTTTCTTGTGTGTGTGTGTGGTAAGAACACTTGAGATCTATCCTCTTAGCAAATTTTGAATCGCAATATTATTATTAGCTATTGTCATGATGCTATATATTAGGTCCCCAAAACTTATTCATCTTATAACTGTGTGTACCCTTTGATCAATATCTGCCCTCCCCCCAAGGTTGAGAGTCATTGCATTAGTGGGTGTACTGATCAAAGCAAACATTTGTGGGTGTACTGATCAAAGCAAAATGTGTTAGAACTGGAGAGGGGCCTCGAATTTAAATAAATAAATTTAGGAGACAGGAAAGACTAAACATTCAAGGACCCTTGAATCTGATCTGGTCTGACAGATGTCCTAATGCCCAGTGCAAGGTGAGTGCACCCCACATTCCTACCAGCAGGATGCTTTCTCGGCTGACATGCCAGCATGTCAGAGCTGTGCTTCCAGGCCATGTGATTTGAAAGAGAAAGAAGAGAGATGTCCTCTCAGATGTAGGATGTTCTTGATCCACAGTGAGCTCAAAAGAGGCCTGAGGAAAAACCCCTTCTCTGTCCTTGCTTTATACTCCACAGATTTACTTAAAACAATTTTTAGAAATGTCCTCAGCTCCTGGGGGACTAATTTAGCAGCAAACAGCCTCCTCTAATGAACTATGAATTGTCCTGATATACTAATCTCCAGGCAAGGAAAATGCTCTTTGCAGCCCGAGTTTCCAAGGGAGCTTGGGAGAATTCCTACATAATTTGATGGATTAGCAATACAACAATAATAATAATAAAATAATAATAATAATATAATAATAATAATAATAATAGCAATAAAATCTACCATTTGTTGAGCCTCTATGCCTGACTGAAGCTCATTGTGCAAATGAGGATGTGGGTCTCACAGAGGAAGAGTGTCATGCTTGGTGTCACAGCCTAACAGGCATCAGACCCAAGTGGGAACTGGACATGCCTGGCTCAACCCCCCGGAGCTTATGGGTACAGATGCACAGCACAAAATGCAGGTTTGCTACCTGCCACTGGGAGGAGAAAATAATAATAGTTACTCTTTCCTGAGCAATTCTTTAATCCTGGTACTCTATTTAGCCATTTGAATATATTCTCTCATTTAATGCTCACAAAACCCTGAGAGGCAAATTTTTGATCCTCAATTTGCTCATGAACCATTCCAGGCTCAAAGGTGATATGAGTGAGCGCACAGCCGGGAAGGAGCAAGGCACTGAGGGAGCCCTCGCTGACCGGGGCTCCGGCACCTGCCTTCTTCACCCCGTGCCCTGGGTGACATGTGCACCAGCAGGTCCAGGAGCCATCTTGTTGCCATTCAAGACTATCCCTGCCCGGTGTCCCCTTCACCCAGAGAGGGAGGGTTCTCTCCCCAGCTGGCGAGGTCCATGGGAACCTCAGGTTCTGGAGGAGAGAGGCCCTGTCTTCCCAGCTCAGGGCTATCCTAGCACCAGGGTTCTCTGGGCATGAGACCACTGCTGGCAACGTGCAGGGGACCCGATAACAGGCTGCGTGACAGGGTGGGGCTCAGAACAGGGCTTGTCAACCAAGCCAGCTGGTGCTCAAGTCCTGGCTGTGCCGTGTGAACCAGGTGAGTCATGTTGCCTCAGTTTCCTCATCTGTAAAAACCAGTGATTCAAACAGCAGCTTCTCAGGGGTAGGGGAAGGATTATAAGAAATAATGTATGCAAACACATAAGTGCTTAGCCTGGTGCCTGATTGCTTGATTAATGGAAGCTATTATAACTCTTAATGGCTAAGGGAACTAGGGCACTGACCCCATATTTTACCTCTATTTTCAGGACTGGAAAAAGCTCCATCACAGTTTTCCCATCAATAATAGTCAATTCCACTCCCTAGAGGCCCCAAGTGTACCTGGGCTTAAAGCAGCGCTGAGACACAGAGTGGGTACGGAGATGAGCTAAGACAGGTGGCCCTCCGGGGCATGCGCAGTGCCACCCTGCATTGCCTTTACCTGCAGTACAGGCTCGTCAGCCTATAGGAGGTCAGTGGCCATGCACCCAGCTCCCTGTGATGCAGAGATCTTGCTACTCCCTCTACCCAGCAGCACATGCACACACATGCACACGCATATAGGCACACACTTATAGACAGATACACACACGCACCCACATGCACACCACACACACATATATACAACCACATGGATGCCTATGCCCATGTGCACTCACACACACACATGCATATGTGCACATAATCACATCTACAACTCAAGTGTGCACACACCAACCCCGGGCACATTATGCACATACGTGTCCAATACACACACACACACGTGCGCACGCAGCCCCACACCCTGCGCCTACAGTAGTCAGTGTTCTCTACTGTGTTTATCGGCACGAGCTTCCCGGGGCTGCGGAGGCCGTGGTCCTCCGAGGCAGGGAGCCCCTCCGGCGGCTGGAGAAATCTGCTTTCCCTTCAGCCTCTTTCTGACAGTCCCTTCTGTCACGGCGCGATTATGCTCTTTCTGTCAGGGACACTGAGTGATTGTGGCAAGAAAATTGCCTTCAGCGATCAGGATTTAAGAAACACTTTTCCAGAAAATAGTGCTCAAATTAATTAACTTGCAGGAAAGGGTTGCTGGTTTTTTTTGGTCTGGATTTAATTTATTTTTCCCAACGAGTTTTTTGTTGTGTGATCAATGGGGAGGAGAGCATCACCTCTGTGAGCATCACCTAAGTCCCGAGGCCCGGCTGTGAGCCTCCAGGAGGCTGCACAGGGGAAGCCCCACGGAGGGCAGAGGTGGCCGGGGCTCCCTGGAGGAGAACTGTGCTCACATGGGGAGCAGGACATCCTCGCAGGCAAGTGGGGGTTGGTGTAGAAACACCCACAGTAGGACTGTAAGATGATAGTGGCAGTGGGCAGGCACACCACGGCCTGGAGTCCAGCCCTGTCTCACACTGACTGGGTCATTTCACTTCATTTCTCTAAGCAGCTGTTCCTTCTTTAAACAGTGGGATAACCATTTAGCTTGGTCTACAGTCGGGCTAGTTGTCCTGAGGATCAGGTGAGACCTCTCTGGGCAGCAGCATTTTGTGTTCAGCTCTGTGATTGCAGCACCCAGCAGAAGGGTGGCTTGGGCAGCAGGGCAAAGGCCAGAGGGCAGAGGTCACCAGATTTGCTGTCAGGAAGATCTAAAATCAGGGCCTCTGTCACTCGCTGTGTGACCTTGGGTCAGTAAGTTAACCTCTCTGAGCCCTTGTTTCCTCATTGCAAAATGAGATGAGCACCACTTCACATCGGCTGCGCGACAACCCTGGCTGAACCCAACCCTAGACCTGCATTCAGCTATTACTACAACTACTAAAATATGTATTGCCTTATTCTCCTGACATGACTGGCTGTTTACACAGTCAACACCCAGCACAGGAGACCTGGAGAAGCAAGTGCAGAAGAAGAGAGAACCCAATCATACTGTGACATGGAGAAATTACCAGATTCAAAACGTGGAGGAGCAGTTAACGACCACGGAGAACAGCGCATACGGCCTGGGCTTCTGTTTCCTTGCCTCCCACTCGATGCCCTGCACTGCACTTTGACACAGCGAGGACTCAAATACTTGTGTGATATCAAGGAAGACTGACAACCGTTCCTCATGCTCCCCTCACGAAAAACAACAGTTTTTATTCATTTCAGCAGCAACTGCAGCAGGTAGTCCACGAATAACCTGCTGTCGAACCACCTGAGAAGCTTGTCTAGCATGCAGCTTCTTGTCTAGCATGCAGCTTCTTGTCTAGCATGCAGCTGCTTGGACCCGTTGGTAGACACACCGAACCAGGGTCTCTAGCGAGGAGGTCCAAGAATCTGCATTTTAATGAGCCACCAAGGGAGCCTTAGGTTCTTTAAAGTTTGGGAACCACTGACTTAGACAAACGATTATTTATCCAGTGGAGCCCATAAGCCCCCTCTGAAAGCCCTTCGTGAATTGATTAAACCATGTAGTGAGGTATCTCACAAAAAGCACTCTACAGTGTCTGTCCTCTGACGGATTTAAAATTGAGTGTGGAAGGTTCAAACAAATTCACCTTGTGGGTAAACTTTACTTGTACTGCTACTTGCTTTATTAAGATTATCTGCCTGAAAGTTGGAGATGATGATCCCGGAATGTTCTTAGTGTCTCCCGGATTCATCTTCCTACCTAACTGGATGGGCACATGGGCTCGAGGGATATCCAGTCACCATTGGTGTTGAATTTCCCTGGTCTTGTGACGGTATACTGACTCCATCAGTCGCTGACATTTTCTTGCTAAAACTATTACGATTGGAAGGATCACATGAGATAGGGAAATGAGAAGGGATGAGATGGATGAAAAAGAGAAAAGAGAAGGGATGACAGGAAGGCAAGGAAAGAGACGAGGAAGGGAAGTGGAAGGGAGATGAGAGGAGGGAGGGGATGGAGAGGGAAGGAGAGAGAAAGAGATGAGAGCTGATTCTCTAGCCAGAATAGACCCCTGTTGCCTGGCAGGTTCTGCATCAGCAAATCCTAATGGAACATGGAACCGGGATTAAAGGACTGGCCTCAAGGAACAAAAGGAAGAAATAAAGAAAGGCGACCAATAGACAAACAGAGCAAAGCGAAATAAGGTCTGGCAAGAGTAAAAGCAGAAATGTAAAGTACAAACACTCCAGAGAAGTGCGGTGTTGTTGTTTTTAAACTTTTCATATATTTCATTTTACTACATTTAATAACACAGGAACATACATGTTTAAAGGATGAAATAAAATGTACAGAACCATAGTCACACTCAACAAAAACGAGAACACAAATGTAATACAAGGCTGTTGTCCCAGGGCTCTCCCCGTGCACAGGATTATAGCACCTCCCTTTCTGTTCCTACAGTCACGACCAAGTTCAAAGCAAGAAGCTCTCTTTTAGCTCTGATAAAATCAGTGAGCGAGCCCTGGCCAGTGTGGTTCAGTTGGTTGGTATGTCAGCCTGTACACCAAGCATGTCAAACTCGCGGCCCCGCAGGCTGCATGCAGCCCACAACAATTCTTGTAGCCCAGCCAATATAACGGTATGTAAGAAACGTTTTAAGAAAAATTTCATAACTTAATTTTCACAATATCCTGTTATACATAATCTTCTACATACATAAAAAGCCAGTGACCATAACGACCAGAGACCAGAACACCACGCCCCTTGCCCAGGTTGGCCTGCCCCCCAGAGAGCAGTTAGGGGCGCCCCTAGACAACGCAATAGGGTGCGAGTTTGATGGGGGAAAGTCAAAGAAATAGGGAGGAAGGTCTTAAGGGTCTGCAGGGCTGGGGTGGTCAGCCGGGAGTAGGTTTGGAGTGTGCTGGGGAAGGAAGAGGAAGAACCGATTGGAAAAACGGCTCAGCACAGTACCTTCCTCACTGCGAACCAGGACGGCGCCAGCCGTGGACTGAATGGGCAGTTGTTTCATCAGTGCGCTTGGGACCGACATGCTCACGGCAGCGGCAAATACTTAATACTTATGGGCTTCTATACAAACACTCCCGAAACTTCACTGATTCCAAATAGTAAACGGCTATCAACGCCAAAACAGAAAAATCCTCTCCAACTAGAGGCCCTGGACTTGCAACGGGACTGAAGGAAACACCACTTGAGGAGGAGCTAGAAGAACCGGAAGTAGGCGACCGGAGGATTGTGGGATTGTGGGGGACGCCTGGGCGCCTACCGCTAGAACGTGAGCCTATTATTGCGCATGTGCATAGTCAGCCCTGCAGTCCTCAGTCTCGCAGTATTTGGACGTGACTTCTGGTGGGAAATTATTTCGATTGAGGTTTGCTGTTCCCTTGCGGCGAGGAAGATCAGAATTAAAGGTTTCTGATCTTGGTTTGAAGCGAGGAAAATGGGATAGTGATGAATAAGAACCTTTGGAGATAGTGAAAGGCAGTTTGTCCAGACTATTGAAAGCTACGAATTAGAGTTTAATTGGGATAGAAATCCTGCGAACAGCACCTGATGCCTGAAATCTGAGCACTCTACTTTTAGGTTTTCCAGTTCAAGTTTTTGGAGACTGCCTATTAAAACATTCCTGATTGGAAAGTGTTTGTATAGAAGCCTAAGTATTAAGTATTTGTTGTGTTTACCATGCTTAGCTCTCTGAAAGGAATATGAAATAATGTTAAATGCCTCATGTTCTCAAGAAGCTTGTCTTTTAAAATAAAATATAAAGAAGAAATATAATTATTAAAAATAAGGAGCTTGAGTTTTAGGGGTGAAATCAGGCAGGCAGGCGAGCAGTTAGGAGCCAGCGGTCCTGGATTTTGAGAGAGATGTCCACGGGATCGGGCCTAAATCGGCAGTCGGACATCCCCTGAAAGGTCCCGGATTGCGAGAGGGTGCAGGCTGGGCTGAGGGACCCCTCCCCACCTACCCCCCTCCTCGCCTTCCCCCCTCCTCCTGTGCATGAATTTCATGCCTGATGACTATAATCATGTTGCATTCATTTCTCTTCCATGCCTTCCATGCAGGCGCACCATTTATCCCCACTAATACTAGCAGCGAATATTTTAGCAGCCGATGGCCACGTCATTAGTCTTGGACTGACTTGTTTGGTGTGCACAAAAGGAAATATTTTGCTTTTGGAGAACATGAAAAATAAGTTTATTTGTGTTACGCTTATTAATTTGTGAAGTTATTCAGTGTCTGGTAAGTTAATGTTCAAGAAAAAATATTAATTTTTATTAAAATGTTCTATTATTTTATGTTAATGATAACCCATTTATTTCAGCCCTTTGTATTCAGCATGTCTCTATCGAAATAAACCTACGTTTCCATGAAAATTGAAGCTTTTGTTTTTTCGTGGCCCACTTACACTTAAACCTTGTTTATTTGGCCCATGTTAGCCTTTGAGTTTGACACGCTTGCTGTACACTGAAAGGCTGTGGGTTCGATTTCTGGTCAGGACACTTAGGTTGTGGGTTCTGTCCAAGATTGGGGCACAACCAATTGATAGTTTCTCTCACATGGATGTTTCTCTCTTTCTTTCTTGTCTCTCAAACCAATAAGCATATGCATATCCTTGGGTGAGGATTAAAAAAATAAAATAAAATAAATGCATGAAATACAGAAGGAAAGAGGAATAAAAATGTTCCAAAGAGGAAGGAAAAGGGCAAAGAAATAGAACTAGTATGAGAACGACGGAAATAACTTCATTCTCTCCTGCCAGTGCCCTTCAGAGAAGGAAGTTCTCTGACGAGGCCAACTCAAATCTCCTCTGTAATTCCTGCCAATTTCATGTTCCTCTGGACCAGCCCAGTAAGAGACTGTGACAATTTACTGATTCAAAATGCTACAACATAAGAGATAACAGTTTAAATAGAGCCCAGCAGGCTCTGTTTCTGAAATCTTGGACGTGTACAAAAGCAGGGCCTCGCAGATGAACGGGCACAGGCGGGAAAGACATTCAAGGCGGATAAAATCTCTCCCCTTTGCCAACTCTGAAAACCATCTGGATTTCCTGTCTCCCTGCAAGGGACACATTATCACTCTAAGTCTGTGGGTTCAGGCCTGGGGAGAGGGATCAATGCAGTCCTCCCCTGGGGGCCACTAAAGGGACCTCCGGTGGCATCCTCAAGATGACCTGCTCTCAGGCTGTCCCCTCGAGGGTCTGTCATGGGTCTGCTTACTGAGGAGTGAGGGGCTGAGGAATAGGTGCATCTTACAATTGGCCCCTCCTTGTGCTTTACTCTCTGCAGTGCTGATGCTCCTGCCTTATCATTACTGGCCTCACCTGTTCCCCAACACCTGGCCCTGCTATTGTGCCCTGTTCCATGGCAGGGCCTGCTCACCTGTCTGG
Organism: Cnephaeus nilssonii; assembly: GCF_951640355.1. Classification (NCBI taxonomy): domain Eukaryota; kingdom Metazoa; phylum Chordata; class Mammalia; order Chiroptera; family Vespertilionidae; genus Cnephaeus; species Cnephaeus nilssonii. The sequence goes on along the minus strand of NC_137093.1, from coordinate 19,139,061 downwards.
TCACTCCAGACTGACAGCAGGTGGACATGTGTTACCAGTTTACCTGGTACATCTCCTCAACCTTTTCCCCTCTCCTTCCTGCTCTGCTATAGACCAGCTCTCACTTACTAGACTCTGCAATGGGCAACTCTTTTTAAAAAAAATATGTTTTTATTGATTTCAGAGAAAGCAAGGGAGAGGGATAGAAACATCAATGATGAGAAAGGATCATTGATCAGCTACCTCCTGCACACCCTCTACTGGGGATTGAGCCAAAACCCAGGCATGTGCCCTGACCTGAAACCAAACCGTGACCTCCTGGTTTATAGGTCGACCCTACTGACCCTACTGTGACTACTGAGCCACACCGGCCTGGCAGCAATGGGTAACTCTTTACCTTTGTGAAGCTCCAAGTAACCTGTACATGTCCAGATCCCACCCCTGAAGGTTTGTCGTGCACCTGAGCCCTGAAGCTTGATACCCTCCCCAGTTTGCCTGCTATTGGGCCTGCCTTTTGGTGAGCTGAGTCCTACTTGGCCAACCAATGCATCCTGGGAAGGTCGCTGGGAGTCCGCTGTGTCTTTGAGGAACTCCACATGGAAGTGGTTCAGATCCATGCGGTGCCTGTGATCCAGCTCTGGCTGCTTCATCTTCTCTGGAATCCAGAGTGGACATTCCATCCTTGAAGCTTATCTCTGGAGCAAATCAGACCAAAACCTACCTTTTTCCAAAGCTTTCCCATCCTTGAGACGTCATAGAGAATAGTGGTCAAGAATGTAGGCTTTAGCCTGGATGGACCTGGAGAGCATTATGCTAAGCAAAATAAGCCAGATGGAGAAAAATAAATATCACATGATGTCACTCATTTGTGGAATATAATGAACAAAAATAGAGCCAGAGGAAAAAAAATATTTTAGAATATAATAGAAGTAATCCTGTTATTTGCAGATTCTTAATATTTCCTTTCAACTTTTGTGATATTATACCACACTGAGTGGCCAGATTATTATGATCTCTGAATGCATAATAATCTGGCCACTCAATATATATATATATATATATATATATATATATATATATATATACACACACACACACACACACACACACATACACTAGAGGCCCAGTGCATGAATTTGTGCATGGGTGGGGTCCAGCCAGCCTGGCCAGGGGGAGGGGAAATGGGCGGTTGGCCAGCCTGCCTGCTGGTCGAACTCCTGGTCGAGGGGACAATTTGCTTATTAGCCTTTTATTATATAGGATATACACTGAGTAGCCAGATTATTATGCATTCAGAGATCATAATAATCTGGCCACTCAGTGTATGTTAGTACAGTTTTGGTAATATTATTATATTTAAAATATTTTTTTTCTTGAAATGGTAATGTTAGTTGCATGTAACATTATGATATTTAAATTGTTTTTCTTGAAATATTAATGTTTATTGCATGTAAAAGGCTAATTATTTTGAATCTACAATCTGGTAATATATTTATTTTGTATATTGTAAAAATAAATAAATAAAAAAAAAGAAAAAAAAAAGAATGTAGGCTTTAGCATCATGTGTCTGAGTTGAATGTTGACTCTATAACTGATTCCCCTGGAACCACAGGCAAATTAACTTCACCATTCTCAGCTCCCTGTAAAATGGGGCTATAATCACTATGATTATGTGACGTTTGCAGCACAGCGTGTGTTTGAGCACAAAGATACCTCTGAAGAAAAGCTGATGAATTGTATCTGCCTCTCTGAAACCCCCAGGGCTCCATAATGGGTCTATGGAAGCTGTGTTACTGTAATGGACACAGAATTAGCTAATGCCAAGCTGGGAGTGAAACTTTTACCTTGTGGAGAATCCTGCCCCTGCTTCCAGCCAGTCTCCGTGGCTCACCTGGGCTGGCTGGCCTCAGGCACGTCAGGAAAGGATGTCACTCCTGCAGTAGGGACTCCCCTCCTCCCTTGCAGCTCCCAGTCCCCTTCACCTTCTCCAATGCCCAGGATTATAGGAGAACACCCAAAGAATGACTTTATCCATGTGCCAAATTCAGACCCAACATGTTACCTAATGTGTTCAGGTTTGATTTGTGCCATCCCTGAGAATTTCTAGTATTGTAACCACATTTATTATCCTTGATAATTTCAAACTAACACAATACACTGTATCTTAACCCAGAGAAGCTCCCAGGAGCCCCCCTGCAGCCTAACACTGCCTGCCCTGTGTGGGAGAACATGCCTTCCTTGACCAAGGCCTAGCTCTTCTGCCTCTCAGTTGTGTAGATAGATGATCATGGGTCTTGTAATTGGCTACAGTGACTCACAGTGGGACCCATAGGGGCCAAGTTAAACTCTAGGGGTGGAGTCACCTATCACTAACCAGGCAGTGCTCATATGCTGCCCCTGAGGGTCTGTGGTGGCTCCTGAGCTACTTCTGACTGCTCAGAATCGCAGTGTTGAGTGATAGATTTCAATTTGTAAATCCAATTCCGAAAGATTCTAAAGTCACTTCCAAGTTCATCAGCAGACTACAATAATCAATTAATTGTGTTTATTTTGGTCGCTGGAGGGAGAGGGGAATGAGTTCATCAATAGCCCTTAGGGCTGGGGAGTCAGGCGCCAGCTTCTGAAATCTGAGATCACTGTGATATCCTGGAAAATGTGGAAGCTGCTGCAGTGATGCTGACCCG